>NC_135899.1:48323303-48783935 GCF_964194155.1 Cetorhinus maximus
TTTGAAAGTAGCTACCAGGAGAGACCGGAGCAAAGGAGACAGATAGCAAGTGCCAATCTAAAGAAAAAGTCTCAAAATCCAGGGGAGTGGAACAGGAGAAAGTCCCAAGCAGACCTTCTAGTCAAAGGAAGGACAGGAACCGGGAAAAGGTCCTGTCCTGTAGAAGTGAAAGCAAGGAGCAGGAAGGAAGGCTCCAAGCTTCAAACTTAAATGTCGCAGATTTAAAGCAAGAGGCAAGAAGGTTGAAAGAGATGGCTGAAGGTCTGTAACTCTTTGCCATGCGCATGTGAAGCAGTGGTGTACTGTTGACAGCTGAGTCAGAGAGATAGAGAGAGAGATTGCTTGGAAGGCACCTTAAATGCATGTGATGACCCAGGGGAGAGGAACATCACAAGGAGAGTTTGAAACCCTGGAGGTGAACCCTCGCGGAAGGCATCTGAGAGAAGGCATCAGTTTAGGAGAAGATCCCAAAGCGAGTACTTGGAGAGTGGAGACTGGAAACCCTCATGTGCGACTGGTTGGCTCACAGTGTGACAAGCATCCGGCAGAAGTTGAGGGGAGACCCATAGCATCTTTCTGGGCTCGCATCTGTCACTTGGTTTCAGAGGGTGGTGTACCTGACCACAGGTCACCAATTGGTTTTCATGGACTGTACTTACTGTAGAATATAAGATAGCTTTTGTAACTTGTGTTATCCTTACAAATCTGTATCTATCTGTAAAGGTATAGTTGTGGGTGAAGGAGTATTGTAATATGATTAATATTTTATTGTTTAATAAATATTTTATGCTTTTGTTAAAAGTTCATTAGCTGACTCTGGTGACTCTGTTCAGTGGCCCCTCTCCAGGTATCTAAACAAACAAATAAAATTTAAGATCTATCAAGTTGGGTTCCACCCTGGGATCAGGCTTGTCCAGGGGTAACTTCAGCTGGGATCATAACATAACCGAAATGATAAGTTTGCAGGTACAAGTGGCAGAAATGAAGTTTCTCCGCAGGGTTGCTGGGCATACTCTCCGGGGCATGGTGAGGAGTTCAGCAATCTGAGAGAGCCTTGGAGTACAGTCACTGCTCCTCCAGATTGAAAGTGGCCAGTTGAAGTGGTTGGGCATCTGATAAGGATGCCCCTGGTAGGCTCCCACTGGAGCTGTACCGGGCACGGCCCACTGGGCGGAGACCTCAAGGCTGACCCAGGACACGTTGGAGGGATTATATCTCTCCGCTGGCCTGGGAACGCCTGGGAATCCCCCAGGAGGAGCTAGAACCTCTGGCTGAGAGTTTCGAACTCTCCTTGTGATGTTAATTGTCTGGTCGGCTCAGCTTACTGCTACCGTGACCCTCACCAGGAGAAGCAGTGTGAAAATGGATGGATTTCATATTTCCAGCATCCGCAGTATTTTGCTTTTGTGTGGAAGCAGATGTATCAATTAAACCACTGCCTCCAGCACAATCTCCATGCCTCAGGTGGCCTTCTGGTTGGAATTCCCTGGGAGATAGAAGACCCTAATGCTAGCCCAAGGATAGGGTTGTCAACTGTAGTAGGATGTGTTCCTGGAGGTTTCATCACATGACCTCCTGTGTCCATAGCCCCACCTCCATACACTCCAGATTGTCCGAGTGCGTGATGTAGTGCCTGCCCAGCCAATCAGAAAGCCAATAGACTCTTCCTTGTCCAATTGGATAATTCCTGACTGTCAATCAAACCGCCATTTTTCCCATCACCAATACTTTAATAACCAATAAATGAAAGCATTCAAAGAATTTTTGGTTAGACAATTTTTTTTAATGGCCCTTATGTTTGTCTCCTGAGTTTTTGCTTGCAGCAGAGATTAATCTTTAATTCATGGAGACTCCTGGACAATCCTGGAGGGTTAGTAACCCTTCCCAAGGAGTGCAACTGCTGACCTCTGCTGTAATTACCCATCACAATCCCAGCTCAAGGCCCTGCCAGTGGGATGGTCTGTGTCAGGAGGTCAGAAAATCTGGAGGAACTCCTTTCCCTGCAGGAACACATGTCTGTAACACCACACATAGCATCACATGGGGAGGGGGTGGTGGTGAACAAGGCAAAAATAGGTCCTTGACACATAACAGATAAGATTTATGTAGAGCATGATCAGTCACCTACCACATACAGAATAGCACATGACAACATCATAGAAACATAGAAATTGCAAGTTAATGAAAAACCAAAGGCCATCTAGTTAGCTTTCCACCATCCTGGTAGACGCATGATAGAGAATCATTGATTATTCATGACAATTACTCTCGATCAATTAGTCTACAACAAAGTCAGACGCTAGGCAGAATCTTGCCACCTGGGGATCATTTCTGGATCAGCAACAATTCACACTTGATGGGCAGCTCTTCTGGTCCAATTATTCAGGAGGTATTCAATTAACAACCTGCCTCCAGGATTACTATCCAATTAGGGACGGCAAATGGGGCACTGAGGCAGCGGTATGCCTGATCTCACAAGATTTAAAGGGTCGCTGGCAGCCATCACAGTGGCTACACTAATAGCTGAGCAGAGACCTGTTCAGAATGTGGATGGTGAAGGACTGAACCGACACCTCCCTGAAAGATATTCTGGAGGCGGTGAAGGATCAGAAGCGACCTCTCCAGAGGATTGGAGAAGGCCAGTCAGCATGATCAAGCAGGCATGGCTGGAGGTAGCTGAGGAGGTCAGCAGCTGAGGTGTCATCAAAAGGACCTGGATACAGGGAGAACATCAATGCACTCTTTAGGGTCACCAAGGTGAGTGCCCTCCAATTATCTGCTAGCGACCATCACTATCTCTCATCCTCCCAGCTGTCCTCTGCACAGGAAGACAGAAAGGAACACCCTGCATCAACAGAGAGGAATATCTCATAGGGCCCCTTCATAAACACACATACACACACACATACAGCCCTGAAATGAGGACTTTATGCATCCCATTCCACAGTGAAGTCCATTATAATCCACACACTGCACCTCTGATATTCCTAACACTTTTTAAAATTCTCATTGCTGTAAAAGAGAGCTCATAATTACTGGGAGAGGTATGGAGCCAGGGGTGGAGTGCCTTTACTGGCAATCCTGATACCAATGGGAGACGAAGGTCTGGAGATTGGCAAATGGACAGCAGGTCAACTGTCACTGAAGGTGAAGTGGGGGTACAGCAGACATTAAGCAGTAATCGCGCAGTTGGATCTGAGCAGCTTCTTCAGTGTGTTCTTGTATCCATTTCAAGCTTAGCAACATGTGAGAATGTGAAAGCAATAGCATATCGATCTGACTTCTCTTCAGGAGCAGCATGAGGAGGCATTGCAGACCAGAGAGGACGATCAGCACTCTGAGGATGCACCATCACATGGGTCATATGCCATCATCCCTTCATCCCTCCCTCTCTCTGCCTGTTCAGGGCACACCTATATGCCGCTGCTAACCAAGATCAGGAGAGCCCCTGGTAGCATCTCCATGCAGTTCTGAGCTATCACCACCACCGACAATCCAAGCTGCTAAAGATTTCAGACAAGATGTGGTTCCCCATGCACTTGTTTGCCGACTGTGTATAACTCTCCATGAGGTTGGTCACTGCAGATACCCTCACCTCAGTGGATCCTCACTCGTGAGGCCTAAAGATGAAAGAGACCATCAATATCCTGAGTGACACGATGCCTCTGGCTTATGAGTGCATGACCTCTTCCATTGCAAGAGTGGGACTCCCCCACACCCCCGATCAACCTCGGCACCCCCCCCAACATAGGACTCCCCCCACCCCATACCTCTGACACCCCCCCAAACTCCATCCCCAACCTCCGATACCCCCCAGCCTCCACTGACCCCAGTCACCGCCCCCACCCCCGACCTCTGACACCCTCCAACCCCCGACCTCCCCACCCACCCCAGCCTCCAACACCCCCTCCACTGACTACCAGCATCCCCATCCTCTGACCTCCGACCCCACCCACCCACCCAGACCTCCGACCAAACCTCCCACCCCTGCCGTCGCCCCCCCCCCCCCCACCGGACCTCCGTCCGACCCCTCCAACCCCCTCCCCCAGAACTCCGATCGACCCCTCCCCCCCACAGACCCTGGATCACCTCCAGACAACCCCATCCCACAAATCCTATCCACTTACCTTAGACACTTACCTTCTCCCTGGCCTGTCAATTTGCCTGGCCCTTTAAACTTACCTGCTTTACAGCAGCAAGTGCTGCAAAAAAGGGGGAGCGGCCTCTTTGAATACGCTGGAGCTACACTTCACTGGGGCCTGTAAGGAGTCTTTTAATGCAGGCCCTAAGCAGCTCCAGCGAATGGAAGTGGCAACTTAAGTTTCAAGACCAGGTAAGTAGGTATTTATTTCTTCTAATTCCTGCGGGCCAGCACTTTCCGATGCTGGTCGGAGGTTATGGCCCTATGGAATCAATTTAAAAGAGAAAGAGATCATCGTTGAAACCATCAATGTTATTTGTGACACAATAATGGTGCAATTGCAGTGTAGAGGTGAATCTCTAAAGAAACCTGTTGATCTATTTTGTGTGTTTTTTGTTAGAAGTATGGACAAAAATGCTAAAAGTCACTACATAAGAAATTAAATGAATTCCACCAGGAGGTCATAGACACTTTTTTGGAGATGAAGTGAAACATTTCATTCATTTTATTGAAAATGGTGAGGTCTGTGCTTTGAGATCGCCCAATGATTTCTATAGACTTGTACATGACAGTTTTCAAGCAACCTTTCCAAATGTAGAAACCACTCTGAAAATATTCTTAACAATACCTGTCATAAATGCTTCTGGTGAACATTCTGTCTCTGTATTGAATCGAGTGAAAAATTATTTGCGAAATACGATGAGTCAGGAACATTTGACAAGTTCGGCAATATTGACAATTGAAAATGCCTCTTTACAAGATATTACTTACGATGATGCAATTGACAATTTTGTAAAGATAAAGTGTAGAAAAAAGACTATCTAAATTGTTATGCCAACAAAGCATGAAAAAAATAATCTTAAAAATCTGTTTCTCTTCCATATCCTCTTGTTTAAATTCTGTTTTTCAAAATGGACAATTGCGAGACTGATAAGATGGCTGCAGCTGGTCACATGTTGGTAGTTCTGAAAGATTCTAAGGTGTTTCAAAAAGTTAACTCATCATCCTCCTAGAATGTGACTTGTATTGTATAAACATTCCAGCCAGACCATCACAAAGGATTCATAGACGTTAAGCTATGGACAAAGGCAGAGGTATTTGTGACCCGTCATCTCCAAGGTGGTGCTAATGGCTCTAAAGTTACCTGCTCAAAACACAATGGGTTTTTACCAAGGGGGCCTTGTTAGCTGAATAGCTCCACCCAAAACCTCACTTTCACATGACCAAGACTTGAGCTGTTTGAATGGCTTTAACTGTACAAACTTTAGAATTCCATCTTCAGTCTCTGTTTTAATCTCTGAAGAGAAGCAGGACTCCATGCAATAGCAGCCTGCCTCTGACCACCTTCGCTCTCCAAGACTAGTCTCCAGAAAGAATCCTGTTTTTCTCCCACAAAGTGGACTAATTCCCAGAACCCAAGAATACTTTGCTGCATCTTCAGCTGCCTCAACCAAGTTCCTGGGACAAGGACCTGGAATTCTGCCTGACAACGCCACCTGAAATTGGACTTGGACTCACTTGACTCTACTCATGTGAATTTATGCTAATACCTTTTTGATTTCTTCAGAGGAAATTAACTTTTATGTTATGTTTATGCAAATCTGTGAAATATGGTGAATGGCAGCCTAGGTATCTTTGTTGATTGGATTGTTTTGCACAGACTCATTCCCAATAAATCCTAATTATGATGGATGAAATTTTTTTTTAAAAGAGTTGCTAGGCAATGTTTTTACTAGCTGTACAGGTCGTTTATAACATTTAATTAAAATTATCTAACAAAGAACTTAACCATTCAAAATTCTTCTGTATGCATAGCCACATAGTTTTCATTTCCTTATAGACATAAAAAGCATACATAAAATAAACTGTGAAAAAATAAGTGCATTTCCAGATTCCTGCAGTATGAGTTTTCTGTAATAAGTTGATCTTGCCGTCTGGGAGCTGTCTGTGTTGCAGTGATGCCATCAGCTGATTCTTCCATCTCGTTTCTCGTCAGCGAGTTCCATGTTGCTCACCTCGCGTCGCAATATTTACCATCTTGCATTCAGACAAGGGGTGAGCTTGGATTTCAGCAAGGCAATTATTCATACAGGCATGTTTCTACAAGTGAAGAAGCACTGATCAATTTGTGTACTTTCTTGGTTTCAGCCTTCGGGTCCCAGGTGAGAGGTAGTGGGGGGAAGGGCTCAAAAATTAAGCTGAGCACAGGACCCCACTAACTGTAAATCCACTACTGCCTGTCAACAGCAAGGGCTGTCCCCACAGGAAGACTCCCCCCCCCACTGCCATCCACACTGATCCCTCTCCCCCACCTCATCGGGGCCTGCCTGGCTGGCTCCGTCAAGGCTGCCCCACTTACCTGGATGCTGGGGCCTCCATGGTTGCTTCTTGACCTGGGCCTTCTGCAGTTCCAGCCTCAACCTCAACCTCACACTTCCCCACATTATTCTACATCTGCCACCTTGTTGCCAACTCATTTTACTAGAACAGCTTGGTTAGGGCCACGGCTAGTTCTGGAGCAGAAAATCTTCAGTGCTATTGCTGGATTGGTTTCAGGGCCCATAGCCTTTGCAGTATTCGGTGCCTTCAGCCGTTCCTTAATATCACATAAAGTGAATCAAATTGGCTGAAGACTGGTATCTGTGATTCTGGGAATCTCAGCAGGAGGCTGAGGTGGATCATCCACGCCGCACTTCTGGCTGCAAATGCTTCGGCCTTTTCTTTTGAACTGATGTCCTGGACTTTCCTATTGTAGTATTGGAGAGGTAAGTGGGCTCTGCCCACTGCCAGGATGCACCACAGGGCACTCTGACTTCTGGCTTCCAACTTCAGAGCAGGGCCGGAGGCTGGGCCGTGCTCCATGCAGGGCATTCACAGCGGGGCACTAGGTCCCCACCAGCAGAGGTCTTCGGCCTGAGAGAATGGTGGACAGGGGGATCCAGTCAGCCTGGGGTCTCCCCTCGGAACAGGAGCTGAAGTCCTGAAGAAATTGGGGGTGCAGCCTCAGCCTGGAGTGCAGGCTGAAGTAAGCTGGAGGCAGAGCCTGAGCTGGGAGTATGGGCTGGAGGGGAAGGCACCAGGAGCCTCATGGGGAGAGAGAGACAGAGCAGTACCGTAGCCAAGAGCAGGGCAACAGAACAAGTTTCATGAGTCACTGCATTGAGGAGCTGAGGCCCCGAGTAGGACAGCGATCTGGAGCATGGGCAATGAATATTCTCTGTAAAAAGTTTGTTTCTTGGAGTTATGCTTTCCCTTTAAAGTTTATACAGTTTTGATGCTGGTTTATTTAACCTTTGTGCAGTGTGTGTGCTTAAATCTTACACTATCATTGAGGATGGGAATATTTGTGGAGCCTTCTCCTCCTGTTAGTTGTTTAATTGTCCCCCACCATTCTCTTTGTGTCCTCCTCACAGCTTACATTCCCACCTAGCTTTGAACTGTCAGCGAACTTAGATACATCTTCTACCGCCATGTAAACAGTAAGTGGGTAGTAAGAGGCGGAGTGGAGAGGTTGATATATGCTTTGAGGCACAGGACAAGGATAGAATAATCGAGTACTTCGGATCGGTATTTACTAAGGAAGAGGAATCTGACAAAATATCAGTAGAAGCAGAGATAGTAGAAACAATGGACAGGGTGAAAATTGTGAGGGAGGAGGTATTGGAAAGGCTGGTTATACTTAAGATAGCTATGACACCTGGTTCAGATGGCTTGCATCCCAGGTTGCTGAAGGAAGTGGAGGTGGAGATGCAAGAAGGAATTGCCATAGTGTTCCAACATTCCATAGATACGGGGGAGGTGCCAGAGGATTGGAGTGGCAAATGTGACATCCTTATTCAAGGCTTTAAAGACAATCCAACCAACTACAGGCCATTTAGTTTAACATCAATACTGGATATGGTTTTAGAAACAATAATCAGGGCAAAAATCAACAGACACTTGGAGAGATTTAATTAAGGACAGCCAGCACAGATCTGTAAAAGGCTGATCATGCTTGACTAACTGAATTTTTTGATGAAGTAACAAAAAAGGTTGATGAAGGGAATGTGGTGCATGTTGTCTATATGGATTTTAAGAAAATATTTGACAAAAAGTGCCACAAACGGCTGGTAAACAAAATTGAGGCTCAACGAATAGGTGGGTCAGTGCCAATTGGATAAAAAAATTGCCTTAAGGACAGAAAACTGTAAGTCCTATTAAATGGTTATTTTTTCAGACTGGAAGAAAGCATACAGTGGTGTTCCCCAAGGGTCAGTGCTAGGACCACTGCATTTTTTGATGCATATACACATATATTGGAATAGGGAGTAGAATTTCGAAACTTGCTAATATACCCAACTTGGAGGATGACAAACAATGTGGATGATACTATTCAACTGCAACAGGACACAGGCTTAGCAGAATGTGCAGACAAGTAGCAAATAGGCGATGCATTTTGGCAGAAGGGATAGAGAGAGGCCATGTAGACTTAATGGCACAGTTCTAAAGAGTGTGCAGGAACAGAAGGACCTGAGGGTACACATGCATTGACCTATGAAGGTGGCAGGGCATATTGAGAGTGGTTAGCAAAGCATGTGAGATCTTCAGTTTCATAAATAAAGGCAAAAAAGTTTCATAAATAAAGTAAAAAGCAGGGAAGTTATACTGAATATTTATGAAACTCTGGTTAACCCACAAGTAGAGTTTTGCATCCAGCTCTGCTCAACACACTTTCGGAAGGATGTGAGGGTCCTTGAGAAGGTGCAGAAGAGATTTACCAGAACGGTTCCAGGGTTGGGGGGTTTAGCTGCAAGGTTTGGTTGGAAAAGCTGGGGTTGTTCTTCTTGGAACAAAAGAAACATAGAAACTAGGAGTAGGCCATTCGGCCCTTCGAGCCTTCTCCGCCATTCATTATGATCCTGGATGATCATCCAACTCCAATAGCCTGCTCCTGCTTTCTCCCCATATCCTTTGATCTCTTTTGCCCCAAGAGCTATATCTAACTCCTTCTTGAAAACATTTTATGTTTTGTCCTCAACTACTTTGTGGTAATGAATTCCACATGCTCACCACTCTCTGGGTGAAGAAATTTCTCCTCATCTCAGTCCTAAATGGTCTACCCCGTATCCTCAGACTGTGACCTCTGGCTCTGGACTCCGCCACCATCAGGAACATCCTTCCTGCATCTACCCCGTCTAGTCCTGTTAGAATTTTATAGGTTTCTATGAGATCCCCCCTCATTCTTCTGAACTCCAGTGAATATAATCCTAACCAACTCAATCTCTCCTCATATGTCACTCCCGCCATCCCAGGAATCCAAAAGAGGCTGAGTGGAGATTTGATTGAGGTGTACAAGATTATGGCAGGTTTGGATAAGGTAGATAAGAAATGTTCCCATTAACTGATAGTAGAAGGACTAGGGAACACAAATTTAAGGTTTTGGGCTAGAGATGCAGGGGTAATGTAAGGAAGAACTATTTTACACAGCAAGTTGCAATGACCTGGAACTCGCTGACTACGAGGATGCTGGAAGTGGAGACCACCAATGATTTCAAAAGGAAATTGGATGGGCGCTTGAAGGAAATAAACTTGCCGGGCTGCAGGGATACATTGGGGGAATGGGACTGATTGGGTTTCTCCATGGAGAGCTGGCATAGACTTGATGGGCCAAATGCTATATATGACACAATGACATTATTCTCTGTCTCTTTGTCTAAGTTATCTAGGTTGTAAGTATTGTCTAGATTGTAAATAGGTGAGACTCCAGCACTGATCCATGTGGCACACCACTAGTCACAGCTTGCCGAATTGAAAATGCCCCATTTATCCCTACTCTTTGCATCCTGTCTGTTAACCAGTTTTTTGTCTATGCTAATATATTACCCCTAACTCCATGAGGCCTTGGGCGGAATTATCCCATAAGTGCAGTAGCATCCGGGAATTAGTCATTTTACCTGGTTTTTTGTCATCTACCCCAATACTGCCTTTTGGGTTTGGTGTCTAATTTGGGACATATGATTAGGTTATTGACAGGACAGGACAGGAGAGAGATATGCAAAGTGTACTTATTTCCTCTCACCCACTGTCCGTAAGCAGAAGGTGCTCTGAATTATTGTTAAAGTATGCTGTGTGTTTTCCCAAGCCCTCAATTTGTGTGATCCAATTTTCTAATAACTTTCAGGAAACTCATGTTGTGAATAACTCAGAAAGTTAGTTTATTTCACATTCAAAACACAGGGGAGGAGTGTTCGGAACTCCACACTCCACTACACCACACACACAGTAAAAGGGGAATAGAAAAAGGATAAAAGCAAAATACTGTGGATGCTGGAAATCTGAAACAAAAACAAAAATTGCTGGAAATACTCAGCAGGTCTGACAGCATCTGTGGAGAGGAAAAGAAGTTTTACAACTATGGATAGTAACAAGAACCACAGAAATGTATACTAGTTCACATGATTTCCAGAGTCTGAGCAGTCAAAGTCCAGAGGGTGCTTCTTTCGTGGAGTTCAGACCTGCAAAATTTCTGGTTGGAGATATGAAAATCCTTGAAACGAATGGTGCTGCAGCACTACTGTGCTTGGATCACTTGGCAGGCTTTGATCAGAGACTTAAAAATCAGACTTCAAGGAGTTGAGAGATGGTAACCAACTGCTCACTCAGCTGGGCTGCTGGAGGCTTTTTCAGTTGATGTTAAAACAGCAGTCTGCCTGTGAGGCCTAAGAGGTAATGCTAAAACTGTCCAAAAAGGCCTGGGGCTTGGGTCATGTGACATGGTCAATTACTAGTCAATTGCAGCTTAACAACCGGTTTCTGTGCTTTTGGCCAGAATTCCATTGTTCCCTCAACGTTGAAATGGACCTGGACAGTCCCGGGTGTAAGATGAGTCCGTTAACAGCTCTACAGCTAGAACGAGTTTCAATCTCACTCTTTTTTGTGATAGTTCAGGTTGGGGAGCCAGTTCGATTGCACTTCTGCTTTTGTTGATTAAGGGGTCCGTCTGTACAATAGTCATAGGGGTCGACAGAACAGAAAAAGGCCCTTCGGCCCATCGAGTCTGTGCCAGTCAAACAAGTACCTAACTATTCTAATCCCATTTTCCAGCACAAGGCCCACAACCTTGTATGCCATGGCATCGATATGCACATCCAAATACTTCTTAAATGAGGGTTTCTGCCTCTACCACCCTTTCAGGCAGTGAGCTCCAGATTCCCACCACCCTCTGGGTGAAAAAAATTCTTCCTCACATCCCCTCTAAACCTCTTGTCCCATACCTTAAATCTATGCTCCCTGGTTATTGATCCCCCCCACCAAGGGGAAAGTTCCTCCCTGTCTACCCTATCTATGCCCCTCACAATTTTATGCACTTCAATCATGTTCCCCCTCAATCTCCTCTGCTCCAGGGAAAATAACCCCAGTCTATCCAATCTCTCCTCATAACTAAAACTCTCCAGCCCAGGCAACATCCTGGCAAATCTCCTCTGCAATCTCTCTATTGCAATCACATCCTTCCTATAATGTGGATTCCAGAACTGCATGCAATACTCTTGCTGTGGCCTAACCAGCATTTTATACAGTTCCAGCATAACCTCCCCGCTATTATATTCTATGCCTCGGCAAGTATCCCATTTGCTTTCTTAACCACCTTATCTACCTGTCCGGCTACCTTAAGGGACCGGTGGACATGCACACCAAGATCCCTCTGATCCTCGGTACTTCCCAGGGTCCTACCATTCATTGTGTATTCCCGTTCCTTGTTTGTCCTGCCCAATTGCATCTGGATTAAATTCCATTTGCCACTGATCAGCCCATCTGACCAGCCAGTCTATATCCTCCTGTAATCTAAGGCTATCCTCCTCACTATTTACCACCCCAATTTTCCTGTCATCCGCGAACTTACTGATCAGCCCTCCTACCTTCAAGTCCAAATCGTTTATATATACCAGAAATAGCAAGGGACCCAACACCGATCCCTGTGGAACCCCACTGGACACAGGCATCCAGTCACAAAAACACCCCTTGATCACTACCCTCTGCTTCCTGCCACTCAGTCAATTCTGGATCTAATTTGCCAAATTACCTTGGACTCTTACCTTCGTTATCAGTCTCCCATGCAGGACCTTATCAAAAGCGATGAGATCCCACAGGCTTTTGTTCTTGTAACTTCAGGCAGTAGCTCCCAGAACAAAAGGCCAGTCCTGTGGTCATGTGACTTGTAGCAGCCTTTTTTTGGTCCATTTTTAAAAAAACACAGCAAAAGAATAACGTTTTGGGCTTCTTTTCGTGTTATAGGGACCCAACATGCTTCATAAACTTATGTTGTTGAGGAGTAGGTGGCCAGGTGATTTCTCTAGCTACGTTTAGATAAAGAATGGAACAGGCTGAGTATATTCCCGTGTAGCTGGATAGTAGTGCTGTTGGAGGAAGACGGTATGTTTAACAATGTCAAAAGCTAGACCATTTGAGATGGATAATGAGGGATCATTTACCTTGGTCACAGTCACATCAGATATCATTTGTGACTTTGGCAAGAGCTATTTCGCAACTGCAGCAGGGGAGGAAACCCAATTGGAGGGATTCAAATGGAGTTCTGGAGGGGGAAGGGGCACAATAACACATTCAAGGACTTTGCAGAGTATAGGGAGGTCGGAGATGGGGCAGTAGCTTACAAGGGCGGAGGGATCAAGGTTATTTTTTTTTGAGAGCGAGATGTTGTTGAAAATGTCCTCCTCCCGACATATACTTCTAACCATCTTTGGTGGTAGCAATGCAGTGGAAGCAAAAATGACTATGCCATTTATTTCCACTGGGAGCTCTGGTTGTCTTACTCAAAGTTCAACCAAATATCAGAATTGGCGAACAACAAAGCATATAGTGTACATTTTAGTTTTATATACCAGCTGATTTGGAGAGCATAGCACAGTAAGGAGGTGGGGTGGAAAAAAAAAAGAGTATAGAAGTTTAAAATTTAAATCAAAGCTTTGCAGGCTTACCTCTAACAGTACCAGTGAACCCCTTTAGCAGCTTTGCTCCAATGGTATAAATTAACTAACCATAGCTTCGCTCTAATGGTGTAAACTAACTCCTGTAGCAGCTTAGTTTCAACAGTGTTAATGAAGTATCATGGCAGCAGCTCTCCTAATGAAGTATGTATTTCAGATTGATGTAATCAAGATCTTCATATGTAGAAAATAATCAACATTTAGAATAGACTTCTGGGGAGAGTAGTAATAGAAAAAACTTCAGCTTGAGTCAAGATAAAGTGAGATGATATGATGGAAGAAACAGAAGTTTTACTTTTTAATTGGAAATGGTTGAGCTTTGATGTATTTTGCAAAGTGTTATTTATAAAGCGAGATATTCAACTAAGCTCAAAATAAAGTGACAACTAAACCCAATTGGAAAGAAATGTTAGATTTGTGACCACTGTCATTAAAAGAAAGTAATAAAGGCATGATTTGTAGATATTTGTGCCCATCTAAGCCTGAGCCAATTAGCTGTAACCTAAATGACAATGATTATTTGAACCAATATGAAAAGTGTGATGACTTTCATGCCAAGACATATTTGATGCCACCCTACACAGCTAATGTGGAACAGATGCACTGCACAGACTTCAGGAACATTTGTGGAGTTACAGTAGTTAAATTCCTACAATGGGGCACTTGGAGCCACATGAGAGCGCTGGCTGAGTCATCAGCACCAACTGCTAACAAAACCATCCTTCCTGTCATTTTCTTTTCCATCCCCAATGTTGTTGCTGAGCTTGCATACAATTTAGCAGCTGTATCTGAATCTTATGCCATGTGCACCTTTATTAATTTTATGTTCCTATGGTTGAGGAACTAGGCCTTGCAATCTGCTACAAACTCAATTTGTTCAAAATTCAATCTCATTTCTATAGCAACAACCACACTAGCGGTAGCAGGTTAGGTCTTCCTCAATGAATCTTCAAGCCATACAACAGCTGCATCGAAGAGTGCTACGTTTAGTTTTGGAAAATATATATTTATTGGAATACTACTAGTTTAATCTGTAGGTTCAGTACTCCAGTCAGATTCTTCAAGAGAAATGGTTCAACAGGTGAATACAGTCAAACTCCTACGAAATCTAGTTCTAGGCCTAACTGACATTTGCACCTGGTGCAAAGACTCAAAAGGTACCAAAATATGCTCCAGCAAGTGCAAAACTCAACTTGAGATAAAAGGATAAAAACAGAAAATGCTGGCAGACACAACCGTTTGGTCAACATCTGTGAACAGAAGACAAGCGTGTTATTGATATTTGGGGGTAACCCTACATTAGGTTTCAGATGAGTGCATGCCTGAAAGAACATTAAACATGGGTCACCTTGTGTTTCCCAGCATTCCAGATTTTACCTCAAGAGATAAAGTAGAGCTTTTATTGTAGATGTTACATATGTTTGGTGGGCTGTGGAATCAACATGACAACCTAAAGATTTCTGGGGTGGGGGAAGACAAAGCAATTTCCTTTATTCACCTTAGCCATTCATGGATTCACTGCATTTATTGGCTGGTTTGGTGCAGCTCACTGGGTCCCAATTAGAAGTTTTCCCTAGCTGCCTATTTTTGAACCCAACAGCTTGATTAAATTATCAGAAAAAACAAGGCTACTGTTTTGTGCTACCGCCACATTTAAAATGCAATTAGGCAGAGTGGGCAAAAACGTTCAGATAGAAGCAAACACGAAAAAAAAAGGGGGACCATTAAACTCCCGTCACCCCAACAATCTGGTTGCTCCTTAGTGGCACATGGTTAGCACGGACCAATGTAGGGATTGACTTGATGACTGGTATCAATTGGTAGCCAACCAACAATGCTAGGTCATTACATTCGTAGTCTTGAAAGCATATATATTAGATACAAACAAGATTTTTAATAGGGATTTTACCCCAAAACTTGCTCACCCCACTTATCTTGCACACCGCCTTTCCCTTCTGCACTTCCTCAATGCTTCATTCCTTGCTGGGGTGCTTTTTTGCATACACATATTCCTGATGCAGGTGGACACACTTCAGTGTCCATGGTAGATGGCAAGTGTATCCTCATCTGATGTCCATGTATGCAAACTTCCACCAGTGAGCATAAGTTGAGATCAGGAGCAGGAACCCTGGTTGTTTGCCCTCTGTGTACTTAGGTTAAGGATGAGTAATGTGACCTTCACCACTGTGACCGAAACACAGATGTGGGGCAGAACTACACTTCAAATATTCAGATTTAAATTGCTGAAGCCATTTGGAAGCAGAGACTTTTTTGTTTGGGGGGGGGGGGGGAGGGAGCAGTGTACTGCCCATTAAGATTTGCTCTGGTTTATCATGGCAATGGTGAACTTACACTCGGAGCATTCAGTGCAAGCAGAACTCTACATCCTACATAAATATATGAATGCAGAGCCCAGATTAAAAGCTTTAGAATTTATTTCTTAAGCGGAGATGAAATTGTGGCAGGAACTTGCGAATGCAATCTAGCTGACTAAAGTCAGGTTGGGCCTACTAATATGACTATCTATTTCAGTCTTGCAATCAAGGACAATATAAATCATCCTATCAGGTGTGTGCAGAATATTAACCTATTTGTACAATGGAAATAGTCTATTACGCTCTCAAAGAAATCAGGCCGGTTTTCTTTTGAAAGAGACTTCACCCTGAACTAATTAATTACAAAGGGAATTGACAAAATTTATCCAAGCAAACTGTTTACAGTGAAGAGCTCAACACCAGAGGGTGTGTAAAGAAATCTGTATGTTACAAAAAAAGACAGATGGAACTTTTAATACTCTTGCTAATATCTTGTAAAATCAATTACCAGGTTAGCCCATTAGAACAGACGTAATTAATGTCAGCATGTTTTGAAGCATTTCTGAAGAATGAAGGAATTCAGGTATATGATAAGAGCATCGTCAGCGGCAAAATAATAGTATTCGCTGTTCATTAACCTTACAGCTTCCCACAGACCTTTTGTGGATTTTTGAGTGACAATGTAGATTATTTAGAAATCCATTTCCGCGCAGCACCCTCTGCAAGGGATTTGTGGCATGCATAAGCAGGGCAAGCAACCAGATTGAAAAATATTTATTGAGAAATGCAGAGTTTAAGCCAGGAAGTGTAAATTATGGTATTCAATTCAATGTAAAATCATGTTTAGAAAGTGAACTAAAGGAGGAAAGATGGGACTAAAAGAAAGAAAAAAATTCTTTTTTGAATGTATAATAATTAAATTCTGAAGGAATGAAACACATATTTGTAAAATTAAATTTTCAGAGCCAGAAAGGTTGTTTGGTTGTAACTGAGACTTAACGTGCCTGATAAAAAAAATCTATTAGTCCTAACTTTTTGTGTGTGCGTTTAGAGGGTATTTTGTGGGCAAGTCTGGAAACAAGCCTTTCATTCATTTAAACACAATCTCTTGGAGAGATGAAGTTGAAACATAGCTTGTACAGGAACAGGGCAAATCGGACAGCAACTTCTGATGTGAATCTATAAGTTGCTGCCTGATTTTACTCCATATTAACAGTGAGTACTGATAGCCTCACATTTTCTACTGCAAAATCCAGGCCAATATGTCTCAGTACCTGAAATTTTTATGATTCTGTGGCCATAAGCATTGCTTGGATCTTAGATTCACCATATATAAGATCACAGCACTAAACTACTGGTTAGGATTTGTAAGTGCTTGGAAAAAATACTTAAGTTTTAAAAAAACACAGCTCTAATGCCGAAGACACTTGATCTCTTTAATATTGAATCATTAAAAGCAGAATTTATGCTGAAACACTATTCCAAAAAGACTGCATCCCTTCGGTCAACACAGGAGTTAAAAGCAGCTCACAGCAGGGGCAATTTTTCCACAATATTGAGCTGTTTTGTTTTGTAAAATGGTAAAGAGTGAATCTATTTGAAACATAATGAATCATTAAAAAAAGTAAAAACTGGTACTTTTAAAAAGCTGGATGATTGCTGTGCTTACACACCAACTGGGCATGCATAGAATGGTCATAGAAATGACGTGATCAATGTTAAACTGGAAGATCCAAGCCAGTGATGAGCTCAGTATCATGTCATTTTAAAGGCTGAGCACTTTCTACTTGTTCCAAATTACATGCAACAAGACATCTGCGATCTCTCAAGATGCCCAATGCAATCAGAAAATCTCACACAAGTTTCAGATTTGGTAACTATTCACTTCAACTCCCTCCGAATATATGAGAGATAATTTATAAAGGAATGCAGTCTCTCTAGGACAGAAATCACCAAGTTCTTCAATAATTCACTATTTAGCATAGTTTGGTAATTTTGAAATGACAGAATATTGATTCTAAATACCAGTTTGAAGTAGTGACAGACCACCCATTAATGTAATCATTTCACCCATGGCATTTATTTTAGCACCAAAAAGTGCAGGTCTGGTAACATCAAAGTCCACAAGAAAACGAAATGAACATGGGTGTAGGTATTGGACAAAGCTCACTGGAAGTATCTCAAAGTGGACTCATACCTGGACATTTCAAAACTGGCCGGGTGCTTGCAGTACCTGGTTACTGCAACCAGTCCAGTATTCCTACTGGTCCATCACTAGTCTAGATTTCTTAACTCAATTATACTCTGCTAGCCAAATATTTGAACTTGTCAACTGCCATACTGAGGTGTGCACGAGTAAACCAGGTGTCCAGCTAATGTCTGGCATCAAATACAAAATATAAATCATTTTCAGGTTGGAGAAAATTATCTTCTGAAGAAAATTATTGAGCGATTTTCAAATTATATTAAGCTGTTTCTTCAACCCCAGTGCCTCAAATCATTTCCAATGTATAAAATGCAGGTTTCCCTGTCACACCAAATGTAACTCAGGAAACCACCTTACCGATATGTCCTGCTCAACTTCAAGGAAACTAGGGGCCAACTGCTCAAAGTTGCCCTCTATAAACAAAAGCCTAGGCTTCTGAAGAAATGGGTGTATTGGACTATATAAATCTGGTTCAGTTCTTGAAAGTCACAATGGAACGATTAATGCACACTCCAATATGGCAGAATTTGAGACCCTTCAATTACAAGTAAAACATAAATATAGGGTGGCTTGAATTTTCCTTCAAAATGCAAGCTATAATTTTCACACAAGAGATGGAAAGGATGGCCAGATCACACTATCCCACATCCTCTTGGAATAAAAACACGTGAAATTCCCTCTCGTCCCATGAATTTTTAATTGAGCTCATTTCCTTCCTGGTCTCTTTTAGATTTACATGAGATAATGGTTTGGCTTGAAACATCCTGGCCCATATCAGCCAAGAGCAAGTGCGCTACATAGTGCCTGGGAAGATCTCCTTACCGGGTTCTACGCATTCCCTTGACTCTAACCAATTATAAGGCACTCGACAGAATGCCTAGTTGAGCTTACCATGTGCTGTATTGACACTCGGCTTTGTCTGATGTCTAAAATCCATTACACATAAGTCAAACTAGGCTAGATGTTGCAACATGAGGCAGTGCCGTGTCAAAACAGCACACTAGTTACAAAGCTATCCAGGGTTCCCAAGTCAGAGTGCAGTGATGCAAACGCAGAGCTACTAGGTTCATTTCAGGAGTAAGCAGTTCAGCTGTTTCAAGTCTATATGCTTTTCAACAACAGTTCATTAATGCAGCTGTTAACTACTGTGGTCATTTGCACTAGTAAGATTTGATCATGTGTGGATTAAAATATCTAGGACCAGATAGAATCAGAATTCTGACATTCATTGTGCTGCAATTAAGGCATAATCTTTTGAATGTTTTTTTGGAGGAGCTGGAAATTGCCTAAAAACAAAAAAAAAAGCTAAGTAACCCATTCCCTGTGACATACAATTAAGAAATCTGAAAGGTATAAAATTGGTTTAGAAAGTTCAGCAGGTGCCTCTCAATATTGGAAAACGGCAAATCACATCAGAATTAATTAAGGACCATTTTATAAACACTATTCCAAGGTTATATTAGGTTTAACCTTGCCAAAAAATGATTGGGGGGGACATAAATTAGGTTGAGTCAGGTTTAACACACTACAGGATCATACTAGACAGACAGGCACAGTTAAAAATTAGCCAGGCTTTAGCTGATATAACTAGCATGTTCCGGTTATTCAGCTCTCTTTCCTGTTGTGTTACATCCTGTAAAATATAAAATAACTGCAACATGAGGCTGGCCACAAAACTGTTCCTGGAAGTAGGTCCAGAATTACACTTGAGCATTTGCTGGGTGCTTTCTGGGAATTTAAATTAAGTTTCTGTGCTGGACTCCACACTTCCACAAACACATGCTGCAAGCAAATAATTCATGGCTAATGGATGGCAGCAGGGGGCAGTGTGCAGGGTCCTTAAACATCCTTAGGCATAGTGCCATTTAACGTAACGGGCACTGGTCACTTCATATTGTGTCAGCAAATAGTAACTTGACCCCACATTTAATGGGTGTTGAAGGATCACACTTCTTTAAAATTAGTACCCACTAAAATTAGAGCAATAATTTTCTTTTAAATTATGAAAAGGCTGCACATTTGTTCTGAAAGTCTCTGCTCGGCACACTCTGCAACTTTACACATTTGGCCATGGCTGTAATGCAGGCTCTTGCAAGAACCGCACCTGTAGAACCAGAAACAGCCCAGCTAAAATTGCAGAGCTCTTTACCAGAGCAACAATTCTGGCCACATCATTAAACTGTCATGTTTGTTGTTGCTCATTTGGTATCATACAAAGTGCTTATCCAGAGATAACAGTTTGAAAAAGTGACACCAGGAGAAAAATTATGAAAAAAAATTAAGCTATGATTCAGAAGCATTTCTCCTTAAGTACCAGACTAACCATTGGACATAACCAACAAGGTGTCCCCTCTTACCAACTAACTACCTAAGAGGCAATTTCATTTTTCAAATCTGCCAGCTCATGAAATTCCTGCCCTTCCTCCACATTTAAAGTGAATAAAAATTAAAACAAGCCTTTTGCTTCATATAAAGCTGAAAATTGTGTTATTACAAGAAAAAAAATCAATAAATTGACATTTTGCACATGTTTGCAAGGGGTTCAGTGCGAAATCCAAACAAAAACATCTACAAAAGGGCAAACTTTCATTGTAGGTAATTAAGAATTGTGAAAAAAAAAAGGAGCATGAAGCAGATATTCATTTGTCTTTGCAGTAGGTAGGTTTTACAATTCAACGTAACATTTATAGCCAGATGTTAGACAGACATCTGCATTTTTAATTTAACCATTTTTCATCTTATTAAATCCCTGCCTTTTACTCACCCTAACAGTTTCATAAGCTGGCTGGCAAATCCAGGCAAACCACATGTTTTTCTGACTTGCAATCCAATATTCTTCCACTCTCCCCCATATTCTACTTACAATGAGTTAGTAACAATGATAAAAGAGACTTTGCTGTGGTATCATTCTTCTGTTGGCAGGTCCACAAAATAATATTCAGAGGGATGTTTTAATAGATCAATAACCCTCCTGCAAAGGGTTATGCTTACCAGTCACTGACTAGTGCAAGCACCTATCTATTTTGTGGATTCCACAAAAGCAGACACAGGAGCCATAGTCAGTGTGGTAATTTACTCTTTCCTCTGCCCATCCAAGCCTTGCCCCAGAAAGAGATAGTATAGGGGAATATTATGTAGCAAACTGGCTGGGGAAAAGAACCCATTAAAGTAATATTGGTATACAGGTTGGAGCATTTACCACTAATGGAATGCAAACCCAATACTGCAGAAATACTAACTTGCACACATCCCACATCTTGGGAAATATCTTGTGCACATGGCAGACTGTCATCGCATAAGGGTTCTAAAGCAAAAATCTTTTTTAATAAAATGACAGATATGTGCTCTATCTCACGTCTCCACTTTTCTGGATGAAAAACTGGTAGATTAGAAAAACCTAAAATACAGGTGTTTATACACTTAATTCTTCCATTTAACAAAAAACGTAAGCATTACACCAAAACAAAGAGTTATTCTCTAAGATTGGCATTACTTATCTCTGGAAATCAAATACAATACAATTACAGTGCCAGATTCCATCTTTTATTTTGCCTACCTGCTGTAACCAGAGGGATAAACTATTGCATCGAACCATATCCTCAGGAAGTCTTTGTGCAATGCAAGTGAGGTCTACAAAGTGAGGTGACAGCGGAGCTTTGCACAGACATAATCTTAACCTCCTTTTTACAGAGGCAGTGAATTCTTTCTATACAGACCATTTTAAGATGCAACACCTCCCTGATAAGATCAATCATATGAAAAATACACAATTCCTTCACCACAAAGACAGATTTCTTTTTTTAAATTCACTCCAAGATTGGCGGTCCTGACTTCACCGAGTGCGAATATATCTCAATTTCTGTGTTTGCGTCACCGAGGTATCTACAGTCCAGAGACAGATTACTACTGGATGCAGCAGCTCGTGCTGTTAGTGGCTCTGAAGCGCAAACGCAATTTTGGCCGATATTTCTCGAGGTAAAGTAGTTGCTTTGAATTAAAAGCTCCACGCCTTTTCCTGAAATTGATAAAGAATGGAATAGTTGAGTTTCAGTGGATTCATGCATTTAAAACAAAGATCAAGTGAGCTGTCCTTACCAATAGTAACTCGCATCTTTCACAAGAGTCTTCCATTACCTGTGTCTGACATTTTCTTAAGTAACATTGGATTTTAAGGCTTCTGTAACTTAATTTGACAGCTGACAGTTCCCATAAGGAGGACACTTGGGAGACTGCAGTGCTTATTTTCACAACTCTTTTTGTAAAAGACTTGGAACATTGCCCCAGGAGCTGACACTCTGGATTTTTCAATCAGCTCTGTTGCTGCTGCCACTACGAGAGTGCAGGTCTTGCAGCTGGCAACAGAATCTGCTACAGCTTTAAATGGAAGTCAGCAGAATGAGGTAGCTCGACAGGGGTCTGATTTGATAATTGGGCTAATTCTATAGGCGATGTTAATACTTCTATATAATTAGGTTGGTTTTGAAGATGGTGGGAGCAGACTAATGCAGGTTTTTGCAAAATTAATGAATGTTCTTTGGTATAGCTGCTTTATAGACAGTAACATGATAAAACTGGAATCCAATAGCACATTGCGTAGCTAAATTCCCATGTCCCAATCAACGACAGGAAGCCACAGAGCTGTAACTACATTTATGTCACTTATATGTTTGTGAGTTTAACACTCATGAAAGTGCAAGGGTGGTTAGGGCTAGGGAATGGGTCAATTTCTACTTCAGACTCCCAGTGTTAACATCAAGCTTTCGCAGATCAAGTTAAATGTGATGTAAATCTCTGTAACAACCATTCCCTGGTCAGGGACGGGCATGAGTTAGATAGAGATTAAAGCCCCCTCGACACTGCCCCAAATATTTTGAAGCAGGTATTCTGCTTAGATACAAAGTAAAATTCACTTCCATCTCTGCTCTACTCCTAGTATGTGCCTCAAGAACAAACTTGAGAACAGCATACATTACTATTTTAAAAATTCATTCACAGTATGCAGATGTCGCAGGCAAGGCCAGTATTTATTTCCCAACCCTAAATGCCACTGAACTGAGTGGCTTGCTTAGCCATTTCAGAGTGTAGTTAGAAGTCAACCACATTGCTGTGTGTCTGGAGTCACATGGGCCAGACTGGGTAAGGATGGCAGATTTCCTTCTTTTCCTCCCCATTACTGCAAGATACCTCCAAATGCTGAAATAGGGACAGTTTATGCTAATGCATACCCATTAGCCACCAACAAAATGGGTTTTACATTCATATAGGAATCTTGCAGCCAGTAGACAGAAGAACTTTTATCTAGTAAATTCAGGATAGATTTGAATTCAGGCCCAGAAACCAAGGGCTCTAAATAATTGCACTACCCAGTTGGTAGCAACTTGCCCATTAGGATTTGTGCTAATAACACAGGCTAACATTGCTAGAACACAATGTCCATCATTTGAAATGCTAAACCAAGTGGATATTACGTATTCTATTGGTTATCCCAAGAGCAGGGATACTCAAACAGTATTAACAAAGGCGAGGTCAATGGGTCACTTAGTTGAATTCTTCTGAGCTGTTGCTCAGCTAGAGCAACTGCTGCATTTTTCCAGTTGCTGCATTTCAAGAATAATTTCATTGTGTGAAGATCTTTGGGATGCTTTTAAGTAAAGTAGTATTAAGGACAATCAGTTAATTCCGCAAAGATTAGGTCAAATCTCAGAACGTTATGGTATGTACAGCTCATTCCACAATAGGCAGCCCATTGAGCCAACTGAGAACCGTTCAGCGCACACCATCATTACCTATAAACAAAACATAAAACCATCTTGCAAATAACGGAGATACTCTACTTACTGCCGTATAAACTGAACAGCATCTTCATACTTCATTCCAGATTCAATCAATGCTAGTGCAACAAGCACTGGAGCTCTGCAGTACAAGAAAATGGATAGATTGAATGATGAGTGTGCTGGTTTAGCAAAGCTGCAATTTTTTGTGCACCATTATTTACTGTACTTTAAAAAGATACCCTTTAATTGTTAAACACCTTAATAGAAAGAGCTTTTCTTGTTTGGAAGTATATTTTACACATGACTTGCACAGTGAGATCATCAGCTGTGAGAACACAAACTGGACTTGCTATCATATCTGCTTCCCCATGCCAATTAGCAAAGACTGACTGTTACTGATACCTACAGATCAGAGATCTGATAACCCTTGTCACATGTAATTAGTAAATTACTCTGCACTTAACAACAAACTACATCCCAATGCCCCATCATGTGCATGTTCCTCTCAAGTATGGTGGCTGGTGTACCAAGATACAGGTCTCTGTCCAATGTTGTTCTCAGTGCTAATGAAACAATTATCTCCCCTCTATACAGTAGGTGGGAACACTCTCAAAAACGACGGCACAATCCTTGCAATAACACTAGACGTAGTACTGACAGAAGGTATTAGCTACTGGATTCCGGTAGAAGAAAGAACACATGGGCCAGGGTTTGAGGGTGTGAATGGGGGGCAGGGTAATGGGGTTGGGAAGCAAGAGAAAAAATATCGGAGACAGTGATTGTGTCTGTGAGAAAAACAGAAAATGGTGGAAAAACTCAGCAGGTCTAACAGCATCTGTGGAAAGAAAAAAAGTGTGAAGTGGGTCTGGATGAACTGGGGGAGTGCCTTTGTGAATTGGTGTGCTGGTGGTCGGGGGTGGGGAGAGTTTGGATTTGCAAGGGAAACAATTGAGGTAACTTTTGGCTAATTCGTTGCCTGGCTAGTCTACTGAAAATAAAAATGAAAACAAAAGTAATATTTAAAAGGATGAAGATTAATTTTGTTTTATTTATAGGATCCGAGCATCACTGGCAATGTTTATTACCCATCCCTAATTGTTCTTGAGAAGGTGGTGGTGAGCTGCAGTCCACCTGGTGTAGGTACACCCACAGTGCTGTTAGGGAGGGTATTTCAGGACTTCCACCCAGTGACAGTGAAAGAACGGCGATATAGTTTCAAGTCAGGATGGTCTGTGGCTTGGAGGGGAACTTGCAGGTGATAAAGATCAGGGATATGGGAAGTTGCTGTTGAAGGCAGCTTGGCAAGTTGCTGCCGTGCAACATAGAGGTGTTCTTTCCCACAAAAGTCCTTCCAGTTAACATCAGCATATTCTCCCTTCTCAGTCCAATTGGGCTCTTTTCTTCCCCTCCAAGTGAGGAGAGCTGGTATTCTACTTCTATTCCTTCAATCCCAGTGAAAAAAAAACCTACCCTCCATCATCCAGAATTTAAGCTGACACTTCTAACGCTCAGCTCTTTCTCCTGCCCACAGCTGAAATTTGTACTCTACCCACCTCTACCCTCTCCGCTCTGCCGAAACACTGGCCCCCGCCTCTTCGCTCTGCTGATATACTGCCCCCCCACTCCACTCTGCTGGCACACTCCCACTTCGTTATTGCAAGGCATGTCTTCCAGTTTCTCTACAGTCCTCCCCACAAGCAGTACTCATGATATGCGCCTTTCCACTCTCCCTCCTTGCAATCCAGTACCCCACTTTCCTACGGCTATTCATTTCTCTTCCTTTTGTTACCATTTTATTTCCCCCTTCCCTTCCATTTAATTTGAAGTGGGAAATTGCTTAAAACAAAACGTTAAAAAAATTTAAATTTCTCCAGGGGAGGATGTTGCTGCATTCCCCTAGTTTTCTGATTCAACATTTAGATTTGCACTTTAGACTTTCATGTATTTCTGGTTTTTTTCCCTCCAATAAAAGTAGAGGAATTTGTGTAACTTCTACCACTAAAAGTACAATGGTCCTCAGGGCCATTCTTGAGTTGTCAGCTTTTTAGGCTTGTGTCAGCTTTTTTGAAGCAATTGTTAGATTTTACCAGTTTTCTAGCTTGGCATGTATGCTCAGCAGGCTAAATGGCTTGCATTAAACAGCAACAGATGATTCCCTAACAATTTAAACTTCATGAAAAGTGGAAGCTGCCAAAAGCCAAATAAACTAATGTAATGTTAAACAGATGTGGAAAATACGTGGGAGATCACTGGATTAAATGGTAACTAAGGCAGAAGCACAAAGAAATTAATGAGTACGACATACAAACTGGGTGTAAAAAGCTTTGTTGACCTGTTATGGACCTTTGTTGAGAACAATGAGAATATAACTGGCCTCCAGACAGTAGTCTGCAGTCAAATACCGATAATAAAAGAGAGAAAGAATTTGTCAGTAATTTCTTTTGCACATGTTCTAAAAGTCAAAGGAAACAGCTGCATCTTTTTCTGATAACAGACCTAAAATAATTCCTGACAACTTATACTTTGGGGGAAGAAAAATTTATTAACTGAGCTGCCAACTGGGCAATGCTATCATCTTATAGAAGTTGACACGCATTACAAGCTGACCCTGTCGTGTTCATCTTTTTACACCCATCCAAGAAGTGTCTTTGGACATTTTGCTATATTAAAGACACTATAAAAAAATCAAGTTATTTTGTAAACCCGTCTCTTCCTTACCGTCCCAGTCCTGCCACACAGTGCACAGCAATACAACATCCAGGCTCATTATGGAATCTCTCTCTCAACAGATTCAACCAATCATCCACAATTTGAGTAGGAGGTGGGGCTCCATCATCAAAAGGCCAATCCTGAAACAGAACACAAATGAGACACAAGTACAGCAGAACTAATATGGTACAGTACATATTACAGCTTGCCAAAACTTTTTGCTGGTGACAAGGTACAGAATGTTGTATGCTTGGGGTAAACACTATGTAACACTGAACCATTATGAAGGCAAAATGTCCCAACAATTGCCACTGTGTAGACATATCAACCAGGGCCAGCATGTGCAGTTGGAAGCATTTTCTACTGAATGGCCCATAATAGAGAACGACGAAATGAGAAGCCATTGCACTTCTCTGTCAATCACTCCTTATTGCTATACTGTATACTTAAAAACTGTCAGCTGGAATTAATCTGTAAAAGAGCTATTTTCTTCACAGGGTTCCTCAATCTACCACCATGAAGATGAGAACTCTACACTAAGGCACACAGTCAACAATTCCACTATTTATACATTGATAATTCAGTACAACACACCTCAAGTTTACATACAGGTCAAAGAGGGGCCTCATTCAAGTCATAACATTATTTTGTGTAAAAACTATTCTGAAAGTCCTGAGGACTGTTGATACTCCAACAAGCTACTGTTCCCCCCTCTTACACCCACCATCGTCTCCACAAAAATTTAATGGCAGAAATTACTAGTGAACCGGCACAGCATCACTGTAACGCCACAAATATAGCATACCACTAACCTCAATTGCAGGATTTTTCAAACATAATTTGCATGAACAGTGTCGGGTTGGTGATGGTGAAAGGGGGGGGAGGTGGTGTATGGGGAAGGAAGACAACCTCTTTGCTTGACCAAGTCAGCCACATGAGCCTATTTTAGATTAACCCATACCCTGTCAAATAAACAGGAACTCAGCAAAGTCACACAGCAAGAATCCTCACCCTGCTGAATAAACAGGAAGTCCACACTATTACAAAAACAATGAGGCTTCAGCTTTAAAATGAAAACACAGTAGACAACATATACCCACTGTTCAACAGGACTAGAAACAGACCTGCCAAAATTACTCACTAGAACTGACAGCCATTCCCCTCTGGTTTAAAGGTATTAAATTTTGCACTTAAAAATGAACATGGCTGCAGTACTTTCAATGATTTTAGTAAAGCCAAACGCTAGGTCAAGTGTTTTTTCCCTCTTCATATTCTCGTTTTCTTTCTCTTTCTTTCCTGCTTGAATGCCTCTCATTTAAGTTTTTTATCACTCACTGCTCATCAGTTACAACCTTACCATCTCGGTGTCTTTACACTCCACTTTATGCCCTAGTTCCAAGCTGTTTTACAATTATATTATTCATCTTTTTGCTATGGCGGTGGGGGGGAGGAAACCAACTTCATACTATTGGAGGCACAGCTTGGTCATGGTCTTTTGCAAGAGTGCAACCACATTATGGTTTTCAGTGGATTGAACCATAATCTACCACTAGACTCAATTTGGCATCCAGACATAAATGACTAATACTTCAGGATACTGTTTTAAGACCAGAAAGAAATCAGCGTTGCTCAGAATTTTCACAAATCCCTATCCAGGAAAATGAGTAAACAATACAATACAATCTAGCAAGAAGGGCCCTCGAGGCCACTGGCTTATCTCCATGTGAAATTTTTAAAAAGCCGCTTAGCATCTCCACTTGCTCCAGGTTTAACTATACACTATTCCACAAAGTATTATTGCTGGCCATCATTAGCTGTCCATAACTTATCTGATCACTCATTCACTGAATCCCAATCAGAATAACGCTGTTATAAGGCGTGCAAAGCAGAGCCACATTATCAGGAGTATGCCAAGCAATACTTTGAAGAAAAATAATAAGAGGTTACATTTACAGCTCCATCAAAGACATGGCACAGATAAAATGGGGTGCATGACCCCCTTCTTTGGATCTACTTCCCAGGAGACTTAAGGGCAGTAGAACTCTCTTATCGAGTGTCTCAATCAAGAAATAATGCAGCTATCTTCCCAAAGCTGCAGTGCAAAGGACCTGGGTGTAATGTATGAGTCACTGTAGGTGCATGACCAGTGCTGTGAAGCTATTGGAAAAACAAATTATTAGGATATATTGCCAGGATGGTAAAATATAAATCAGATTTGGTCTTTGTAGAAGGTCTTGGGAGAGCTTGGATATTTTACTCTAGGAAAGCAGAGACTTCAAAGACATTGAAATTTAGAAAAAAATATTTACAGGGTTTTTGAGTCAGTCCATATGGACAGACTATTGAATTTCAATATGTTGGGAAGATCAGGGAATGAACATAAGTTATGCAGGCATAGAACTAGGTTAGAAAACAAAATAATGCAAATGTTGTAAATCAGAAATAAAGACATCAGATGCTGAAAATACTCAGCAACTCAGGCAGCATCTGTCAAACTAGAAATAGAGTTAATGTTTCTGGTCAACAACCTGAACAGTCTTGTTAAGCTTCAGGCAGTTGCCCGGGAGAAACATAAATTAATGACACGGGAACAGTTTGTGATGGGGAATAAAAGCAATGACTTCTATCTTACCAATATCTAATTGGAGGAGATTTCTGCTCATCCAAAGCAGGATGGTGGGCAAGCAGTCTAACGATTTGGTGGAGGGGTCAGGATGGGTACAGCTGGGTGAGTATTGTTAACATACATGTGGAAACTGACACCACAATTTCAGGTGATTTCACAGAGGGGCAGCATGGAGATGAGGAAAAAGGAGGGGGCAAGGATAAGTCCTCAAGGGACATTAAAGGTTAACAGTGCAGGAGGGAGAAGAGAAACCATCACAGATCAGGATAGCTAAGAATGAAACCAGGTATGTGCAGTCCACTCAGTTCGACAATGGTAGAGACACGCTGTAACATGGCTGCGCTGTCAATTTTTTAAAAATTGTTTCATGAGATTCAAGTATCGCTGGCTAGGCCAGCATTTGTTGCCCATCCCTAACTGCCCTTGAGAAGGTGGTGTGGCATCTTCTTGAACCAATGCAAGCCATGTGGTGTAGGCATATGTACAGTGCTGTTAGGAAGGAAGGGAAAGACTATGGACTTTGGGAGGATATGGAGTATGGGGCAAGTTCCACCTCATCATTTCCCCTCTGTTTTTGTATGTGCAGCTTAAAACTGACAAATTTTTTAGGGTTTAAACTAGAAGTATAAAAGATGATGGCCTCTGACAATGCAGCTAGTCAGAAGATCAAAGATGCAGTCACCCACCATTCTTTCCTCTGTAGGGAAGGAAACCATCTTAGAACTGAAGGCTTTTTATAAACAGTTTTAAGCAATGAGCCTAACTGACCTAGTAAAGAAATATAAAGGACAGAAAAGGAAACAAAAATAGAACACAGAAATCTCAAATGTAAAGACATTTCAACTGTTATGTTTTTATTTTCTGTTAAAAACAGAACAGGATACTTCCAGAAGAAAATTCAGAAGAATTTAACTTAAGGTTTTTTTTTGCCAACGGGATATTCAACTAGTTATGTTCAAATAAAAAAAGAACGAAATCCACTTTCTACACAACTTTTAAGGGCGTATAGCACTACTACTTAGCTCAGGTGAAGCATGGGACATTGAAATGCAATATGGGTTACAATATGTTCAAAAATATAAACAGGTAGAACAGAGATTTTCAGCAGGGAAATGATATTAAGTCTGAGTTGGGTTCATATTCGACCAAGCACATCTGTACTTACAGAAAGATTTAAACGAATTGATTATAACCTTCTGTTAGTTTGAGTCAATGCAACACTAACAGCATTAAGTGTAATAAAAATAGAACCAATAGATAAAGTTGCTGTGAGAACTGTTCCAGGTATCATTTACACTGCATGCCAACTCAAACTGGGCAAATACAACCACTCTTGGATTCAGGTACAAAGGCTGCTCTGTGACACCCAACCAGGAAAGAGAACACTGCCGCTATTTAAAGTGCTGGCATAGAGCCAACATTACCAAGAGGCCCTCAGTCTGTTTACTAGTTACATGGCACTACGCAGGTACAAATTACATCCTAGTGCTGAGCCTTCCATTGATGCATTGGATTAACAGGCATACTATGGGGCTACAAAGCTGTCTTATGGGATTGAGGGCAAAAGAGGAAATCAAATTTTGAACAGCTAAAGGACTGAAATTGTATAGATTTTTAAGGTGGTAAAGTTAATAAAACATTTAAACCATGTCTAGAACTGAAGCAACAACTCCAATTCTCTCCCACCTGTTTCTTCCTTGCTCTGTCATCTGCCTCACGGCATGTTTCCACTAATCATGTTACTCATGCCACCTAGCCATTTAGTGAATCTTCGATTTTAAAAGAATATGTTGGCAAGAACAAAAGAAATAAAACAATAAGAGAAGCTACTGATCACACTTGATTACTTACATCTCATTTCCTTCCCTACATCACACAAGGGGTAGTTAACTTACAATGAACTACACTGGCACAAAAATAATTTTTTCTTGAACTAGATATTTCAGGTATACTATCAGTATTCTGACCAATCATTACCACCCCTTCTTCCTTTCTTAGGACAATTATTGCTGCCCCAGAATTTAAACTCCCACAAGCCCAGCTATATAGTGTTGAGAAGCTCTTGCGGTTTTGCTCACAAAGTCAAAGGATATGCTGCAGTGTGATGCCTGAAGTATAAACACGAAAGTGTGATGCTTATGAGAAGTATGTGTTACGTACAAGACTTTCAAATATATTAACAGGGTTTATTGTAGCAGCACTCATGACAAGTCATAGGTACGTAATTTGTATTGCTAGGTGTACATCTTGTCTTCTTGTTCTCTGTCTACTTCTGTTTTGTTGCCATTGGTGTTTTTTGTACCTGTCTTGTGCTTTTATCCGTTTCCTGTCTTTTTTCCAATCTGTTTTCATTTAATCAATGGAAGGTATAGGTGGCTGAGGTATGAGATCCGGTCAGGATATTGCAATAGTAAGAAACAATTTTTAAAAATTCATTCATAGGATGTGGGCGTTGCTGGCTGGGCCAGCATTTATTGCCCACCCCTAGTTGCCCTTAAGAAGGTGGTAGTGAGCTGCCTTCTTGAACCGCTGCAGTCCATGTGGTGTAGGTACACCCAGAGTGCTGTTGGGGAGGGAGTTCCAGGATTTTGACTCAGTGGCAGTGAAGTAACAGCGATATATTTCCAAGTCAGGATGGTGAGTGGCTTGGAGGGGAACTTCCAGGGGGTGGTGCTCCCATGTACCTGCCACCCTTATCCTTCCAAGTGGTAGAGGTCATGCGTTTGGAAGGTGCTGTCTAAGGAGGTTTGGTAAGATCTTGCAGTGAATCTTGTAGATGGTACACACTCCTGCCACTGTGTGTTGGTGGTGGATGGAGTGTCAGTCAAGCGGGCTGCTTTGTCCTGGCTGGTGCCGACTGTCTTGAGTGTTGTTGGAGCTGCACTCATCCAGGCAAGTGGAGTGTATTCCATCACACTCCTGGCTTGTGCCTTGTTGATGGTGGGCAGGTTTTGGGGAGTCAGGAGGTGAGTTACTCATCACAGGATTCCCAGCCTCTGACCTGCTCTTGTAGCCACAGTATGTATGGCCACAGTATGTATGACTAGTCCAGTTCAGTTTCTGAGAAATGGTAACCCCCAGGATGTAGACAGTGGGGGATTCAGCGATGATAATGCCATTGAACGTCTTGGGGCGATGTTTAGATTCTCCATCTTTGGAGATGGTCATTGCCTGGCACTTGTGTGAGGTGATGTTATTTGCCACTTGTCAGCCCAAGCCTGGATATTGGCCAGGTCTTGCTGCATTTGGACATGGACTGCTTCAGTATCTGAGGAGTCGTGAATGTTGAACATTGTGCAATCATTAGCAAACATCCCCACTTCTGACCTTATGGCAGAAGGAAAGTCATTGGTGAAGCAATATGAAAGAGGATGCTCTCACCATTTATCCCCAAATTCTATTACTCCAGTTGCAACTAGTCTCTCCCCTTCTTCATTCACCCCACTAAGTGGCATCCCACAAAACCTTTCTCCTCACCCCATATTATGACCTCACCATTTGGCTCCATCCTGTCTGCTAACCACTTGCTGCTCCGGGTGCTTACTTTCCAATATTCATGGTTGGTATCCCAGCACTGTGTTAAAAAACCAGCCCATTATTTTTTAAAACACTTATTATGCTTTCAATTTATTTGTGCGTGAAGATTGTCTACCTCATCAGCTGCTTCTAGGCTTGTTTATGGTCCTCACCAGATTACCCTTTAAAGCACTTATACTGTATTTTCAAAAATCAAGCTAACACATGTTTTAAAAAGTTGATAAACCAAATCAGATCAGTAGGTCCAGCAGCTCCCAGAGGAAGTGGGCAGGATAAACTGTGTACAGTCCGTAAACCTGGGGCATAGAAGGTGAAGAAGCAGGTCGAACAGAAGGCGGCAACAACCTAGGGAGGGGGGATGAAAAGTATACATCAAGTCCAGGGGCCGGTGAGGGTGAGAGAGAGAGGGTGAGTGAGTGTGTGAGAGAGAGAGAGAGAGAGAGAGAGAGAGAGGGCAGAGAGAGTGTGAGAGAGAGGGGGAGAGGGAGGAGTGTGAAAGATGGTGGTTGGCATGAGAACAACACACAGCAAGTGACTGGAAGAGCAGCCTAACCATTTGAAAATTAACATCCAAAGAGTACCTAGCCTGGCTAAACAACCAGTGCACATTAAACACCTGACTCTTAATAAACAGCACATATTCAGGGTCCAGTGTTGAATGTCCACCATCACACTGATTCTTCCAACACCTTTTAATATTGATTTAATATTGGACTTAATATTGAGTTCAACAATTTCAGATCACGAACTCTCTCCTCCATCCCCATCCCCTTTCCGATCCCCCCTTTTCCAATAATTTATAATTATTTTTACAACTATTTTTTTCTCTTCCCTCCTATTTTTAAATTTATTTAGATCTATTGTTTCACTTCCACCATTTAGCCCATTTCGATCCCTTCCCCCCACCCCACCCGCACAAGGGCCAACTGCCCACTAGCTTGGTTCCGTTAATGCCCCCATTAGCACATCTTTTAGATAATATCACCACCGTCAACACTCCTTTGTCCTTTTGTCTATGACATCTGTATCCATTGGAATTTAGAAGATCGAGAGGCCATCTTATTGAAACATAAGATCCTGAGGGGACTTGACAGCGGTGATGCTGACAGGGTGTTTCCCCTTGTGAGAGATGCTAGAACTAGGGGACACAGTTTAAAAATAAGGGGTCCCCCATTTAAGGTGGAGGTGAGAAGAATTTTCTTCCCCTTAATGGGTCACTGGTCTGTGGAATTCTTTTCTCCAGAAAGAGGAGGACACAGGGTCATTGAATATTTGTAAAGCTGAGTTGGGTAGATTCTTGATTGACAAGGGAGTCAAAGGTTATAGGGGGTAGACAGGAAAGTGGCGTCAAGGCCACAATCAGATTAGCCATGATCTTATCAGGCGGTCGAATGACCTACTCCTGCTCCTAATTTGTATGTTTGTATGTATTTATGATTCTAAAAGTTCTGAAAATTTGCACTATTATTCTTGTACAGTAGCTCCAGGAATTTATAGTGCGGCTGATTTACCCTGATTTGAAATCACATCAAAGTTTCCTGGGCCATCTGTTCAATTCTGCTGAGACCTCACCTAATAGGTTTATTATAATAGCTCTGTCCTCATTCAATTCCATTTATACTGGTTTATTATTAAAAAAAGTAATAACATTGGTTTGCTCACTGCTTGCAGGGATGCTGATGAAGAGATGTAAACACTCTTTTCCAGTTAAAACTTATAAGAAAAAGGTGTGCAAACAAATGTTTATGGGAGACAATTTAATCCTATTACAATTAAACAACTACACATATGCACTAGAGGACCCAAACTATTATTAAGTCACAAAAATCTGAGTAATAGGTCCAGGGAGGGAAATAGAACAGTGAGATTGCATCAATTCGTTATGGATAGAGCCAAATACTTAGTACTGATCTGCTGAAAACCAGACTTGTTATTTTCATATCCTTTGGTCTTTCTAATATGACCAGTTGTATTAATATGACCAGACTGTATTAATAGCACCACTACCTTGTATTTGACTCATAATATAAAGCAATGGTAAGTATTTTATATGGCTGTGCCTGAGTTAGCTGTATTAATGTCACCTTTCTCCAACCAGAATGCACCTGTTAAATTAAGTTATATGACATCAGTGGTAATTTTTTGCATTATAGAAAAACCTAGGCAAATCATTTTTGGATATGCACAAATAACTTCCAACAACCTCAATGTTATTGCTTTTTTACATGAAGAGATGCAAAATGCACTGCCTCACAGACTGATTTGATTCCATGGGAACAGTTTTGTGTTCCATTTGTAGCCTGTCAGTAAAATAATTTCTACCAACTGTTTCTAACAACTTGGCACATGTGTACAATATATTATAGGTAACGTAGTGCAAGCTTATGTTGGTATCTAGCCAGTTCGCATATTATGTAAATTAATCCCAGTGTTTCTTTATAATAGTAAATTAACTATTCTACTTGATCATAAAGGTGTGTTCAGAGACACATAAAAGGTACACAGCAGAAATGAACTAGTTTTCAAGAAACACAGGGTTCCTCTATAGATAACAAGTCAGATGAAGCTTTTTCTATTGCATCACTATGTGGCCGACTAGTAAAAATTAGTATCTGAAATTTGTAGAACAGGGGCAACTGAGGCTAATCTACAAATGTACCAGGGGGAGAGGGAGACTGGTAAAGAAATATGAAAAACCTGAAATATTAAAACAAGGGGCTTGAGTAAATTAATTTGTAAAGACAACAATTATTTTTTGCCTTTGACAGAATTCATTGTGTCTTTGATGCAGAGATATCCGCTGCCTGTGTCCCTGCTGATCCAACACTATCCCCACTGTGGAAATTCAAAATCAGTTTTTAAGTAAATTTTGGAGGATATAATTTATGCATAATTATTCATAATTATGCACAATTTCCAGCAGCTATTGTCAGCTTCTCCTCTTGCATGCAAAAGGGGTTTTGCTCATCACAGTGGGTACCGAACTTCTAAAGGCAAATTGTGTCAAATATGCACCCAATTGCTGAAATTTTATGTTGCTCAAATTTGAACCCAAACAGGTGGAGTCTATCAGATAGATCAAAATAGTTGTGACCAAAAGGAATTCTATTAATGCAAATCCTGATATTTCTGTATATTTTTTTAATATCAATTAAATGTGATGTGTTACAATCTGGTTAGGAGTCAATAACTTTTGTTGTAAAGAAGACGAAATTTGAAGTCTCAGTTACTTACTAAGAGCTTACTAAGCCACAAGATTCGATGGCTTTAAACAAACAGAAGAAATTTTACTATACAAGAGTCAACAAAGCAAATAAGGCACTACCTACCTTATAGTCCAATATGCAGAATTAACAAGGAAACATGAATTAACAAGCAAACTGTGGTCGAACACAAACCGCAAATCAAATTACAGACACAACCAACACAGGCCCTCCAAGATTTTCAACAACCCACCCAGACGTCAGTGATCATTTTGATCACAAAAATCCTTTAAACTCAATCGTCCTCAAGAGGGATTTCAGCTCCTCTCTTTTGAGGATATACATAGGGACAACACAGGACTTAGGAGCAGGAGTAGGCCATTCAGTCTTCGAGCCAGCTCCTGATTTCCCGCAACAGCAGCTCCAACTCAGCCTGGAAGTCCTCCTGTTTCTTCAGCCTGCAAGTTGTGATCAGGCAACCGGACTCCAGCTCAAATTGCCACAACAACTGTTCACCTGGAAACTGCTCAATCCCTTCATCCAAGACTGTGTCCCACTGGGCTGGCCAGGTTGTACTCCAGCATCTATCCACCCACATGATTGCAGCTATTGAGCTGTATGGAGCAGACAACCACTGCTCACCACGAGCTTCTCACCACTGCCAGTTTCATGGAACAGACAGCTTCACCGAGCTGACAACTGCTCCACCAAGCTGACAACTGCTCCAGGGCTTCTGAGCCCCAGCTCACTACAGGCTTCTCTGAGCTGCAGCTCCCTATGGGCTTCTCTGAGCCCCAGTTGCACAGAGCTAATGACAGCACTTCAGCTGCTGCCTCTTCAGCTCTGGGCTAACCTTGTCATGAGGGCTTGTTTATGTACGCGTCACAGACAGTCCCGTGGTCACAAATTCGTGCCGCACCCCAGGTCACATGGTTGCACAGCCTATCCCCCTGCCATGCTCTGTGCTGGAATCCCAGACGTGCCAGGAATTGTAGTCCTCGGCCTCTGCCCAAAAACACACAGAGCATGTTTAAAAGATAGATTCCCTCACAGATTGTCAACGAGTTTTGTGTTATTGTTGGCCAAGCATCCCTGGGTGAAGCAGACACCACATTCTATAACTGTCACTAGAAACTGCCTGAAGAAAAAAACAACAACTATGCAGCCCATATGCCTGTCATGACACTGGCTGGCCTTGATTTTCTTTCTCAATTGCTAAGTTATGGCATTGATCTCATTCGTAACTTTTGCTGACAGCCACCTGCATTGCTATCAATTTATTAAATTTGGCTGACTGTCAGTTTGGTTGACTGGAAAAGCAGGGAGTGGGGGATGAAGCTTTGAACTCCACCTGGACAGCTCATTGGCCATCAGCTTGTAAATTTTAAAGATATATTAGACAGCTTTTCCAAGATCATCGAGAGACAAATACCTGAAGACTCATTTGGTGCTTAGACAAAATCTCACCTGCAAATTCTATAACACAGGCACTCACCTGGATTTAGTTTTAAGAGTTCGGTTCTATTTTTGTATTTGAGCAGTTAGAAATTCTGAAACCAAGTGAAATTTGCTGCTTAAGTTTTTATTAAACTTAATTTGTAGCTGAAATCATGTCCTTTGACAGAGTTTATTCTTTTGCAACCCAAAAACAACAACTCGAGATTCAAGACAATTCAGCTGACTAACTACAGTAACAGGAGATTGCATTTGATCCCTGGGTGATGCTACATTACTGGATTGTGTTTCTTATAGGAGCTGATTTGTTAAATTTAGTTCATTTGGTTCTATTCAAAACAGTATAAATTCACATGGTTTTATTGAGTGTGAGCTTGTTGCTGGGAATGGCCTTTCGTGCTCAGCATAAAATACCTGGATAAAGCCTAAAAAAAGAACTGTGGGTACACAAATTTCAATGAAAAATTACAAGGGCATATAAAAATAACAAAATCCAAGAGCAGTCAGTAAAGTGTGCCAATTAAAAAGAAAGAAAATCAAATCACTTTTCAAATATTTTTCAAGAATCCTTTAGGTCACAATCTTCAACTCAGTGCACAAAAATTTAGTACTAGAAAATAATGTAACATACAATTAAAAATTCACAAGAAAATTATTAGACTTGTACATACAATAATATTTGGGATGTTTATGATGAAGCCTGAGGCACAAATTTGAGGGTTGTTTATAAGGAATCATGGTCAACTGAAGAGACTCAATAAAGTAGCTGCCTACAATTCCCAGCATGCACATATTTGGGAGGTTGGAAAGAGTCCAAGATAGCAGCTTAAAAGATTTTTTAAATCTTTCTAATTGGCTCGAGTATGCCAGCATTTTGTTTAAAAAAATTTCACTTTTCTCCAATCCTGCATATTGTTGGAAAATGATGGTGAACAAATTCCCCAAGGAATGTATTTGTAGGTTTAACCCATGAAACAAATGGAAAATGGATTCCCCCCTCCCCCCACAAGTTCACTGAAAAACAATGTAAGCTAGAATATTCACGGCTGCTTAAATAAATGAAAATGTTATACCAAAAGCTAACTTTCCACTTTGAATTTCAACATAGTTTAATCTTTCTGTTCTACAATGTATACAAAACAATTACATTGGCTGCATTTCTTTTATATATGTTAGAACTCTAACAGCCAGTGAATCAAAATGATTAAAAACAAATAGTGGGAAGTTTGATATGTTTGGAGGTGGAGTAGATCCTGTTCCTTGTTCTAAGAGTGTATACTCTAAAAAGGATAAAGGAAAAATGCTGTTGCCCTTGTAGGAGATTTATGTATGCAAGTAACTGGGGTACATGAAAAGGAAGGAGGAGGGGCATGAACAGTATGTGCCTATCTTCAGTGGGTTAAAGAAAATACTACCACTGCCTGCTCACCCCATCAACTCGCGCCCCACAACTGAACCAATTAGTAACACTGCACTCTGATTCCTTACAAACTTGTCATATTCCTCCACTTCAGAAGGGCATTCTGGACCCAATTCCACCCAGCAGCCTTTCACAGCAGTGACACACACTGAAGAATCTTGAAAGGTGTCTGACAGCCTAACAGTGTACAGCACAGATATATCTGCAAACCTGTCACACTTACACATGTTCAGCATGAATTTCATATTCCTGAAATTGCAAATCAAACTCAGCAAGTAGGGGACACAGCAAGAGTGGGCAAAAGTACTTAAACTGCCAGCATAAAATTTTTTAAAGGTTTATGACAACAATGAAACGATGAGCAAAAGCTACCAATTATAGAGGGACAAATGGAAATCCTCCCAAAGTCTTTGAAAACTTGTTTACAAGAAAATGTTTAAACTTAATACAGCATGGGGTGTGTGTTGTCCGTTTGATATCATAGGTAAGTAATTTTTGAAAGGCAGAAGTACTTTGAACCACAGCTGCTTCTCCTAGTAGAGGGGCGAGAGAGGTAAAAATGACAGAAGCACACCCGAGATTACCCTTGCAGAAAGTCAATTGTCTGCTGTAGCAGCAAATGAAGTGCCTTTTCCCCTGTCAACTTATTGATTTATTTTTGAGATACGTGAGGGTATAAATTTATCTACTTACACAAAATTGGTAAGGAAAACACTATATTTTTCAGGACCCAAATCAAACCACTTACTTCACTGTCTGAGCATGCCTCCCTCAAACCTCTTCCCAAATAATCTGTGGCAATGATTACCCATCCCCATTTTCTTTGTCCCTGCATTCACTTACAACAGCATAACTTCTGACTCATCCTCCCCACAGGAGCTTCAAGTTTCAGTACAATTTATTGCCTATTATTTTTATTCTGTTGCCACACTCCTCACAAACAACTACACAGTCCTTCAACTGACATTGCTGTCATTAAAAAAGTGTTTGTTGATTTTTGTTTTTTTGCTTTGACTTGTTTCTTCAAATAGAGGATGGAGTCTGGGTTCAAATTGGAACCGCCCCACAAGAGGACAGTGGAAATCACTCTTACTCTGGAGAAGAATGAATCTAAATCAGCATCTATCCAATCCTACAGCAAGATAAGAATTTTTAAAAACAATTAGGTCAACAGGTGCTGAAACATTAAATTCTTACCTGAATGGCCAAAACTCAGTCAAAACAGTGGGATATTCAATTACTTTTTTATATTTGTTATGTTACTGCCAGCAACCCCAACTTCAGCACTGTAATGGGAATGATAGAGTGGCTGTGTTGTTGATGCAACAATCATAAAATCACCCCATGAAGCAGTTTTCTAAGGCATCGCTGGAGAAAGAAATACCACAAATGTTGAGTCAGTGGTCGCAAGGCTTGGATTAACAGTTCTCTGGCCAATAGCATTTGAGTGCTGCTACTTGTTCAGACTCTTTGATTAGAAAAGGCCCATGGTCAGAGATGGCTGGCTGTTTCTCCATTTCCAGCAGTTGTCTGGATTTTTCCCATGATGCAAGCAGGGCAGATTCCATAATGCCAACCACCACAGGACCACTTCAGGTAAGAGTTCAGTAACATTGAAACATCACTGATGTAATCCTAGAGAATCAATGTTGCTTAATATTTTAATTTTGCTCCAACTTGACAGGCAATAAGGCATGTTCCAAAAATTAACCATTTAAAGAGGACTCCCTTCCCCACCCCCATTTGCTTTAACTAAAAGGAATCAAAACGTATCAATTCTCATGAGTATCAGTTCAGGTTATCTGAGATCTCAGTCATTACAATTGCATGAATAAAATACTTCCAGTTCCAGAAGGTTTAAGCATTAGAAAGTACACTTCACAGGTGTAGAGTAAAAAAATTGGCTGGGTGATGTAATTTTTTAATTGTCTATTCCATCTCAAAACAGAGATCACACCCATTTTAAAACATTAACTATCCCATAGTTGCAATTAAAAGTCTCAAAATATAGCAACTTCCGAACAGTCAACATTCTAATAGTCAGGCAGGGAGTTGGGAAAAAGGGCTTCCCCAACTTTGAACAGGAAATGCATTGCAGTTCTTGCCCCAGTTGCTAGTTGAAGTGCTCCACCAATCCAGTGGTGTTCAGGCAATAGTAGTTTCTCACTCATTGCCCTGGTTGACCACGTGACAGCACAGTATGGGATTTAACGTGGGACCTTTCTGGTCTGCGTAGTTTGACTATTCACTGTCTCAACAACATTGGGAAACCGTTGTGTATACAGAACTACTAATTTAATATACTTCAATTAGAAACAACAATAGCTGAATAGAAGCAATAATCTAGTCTTTCTCATCATAATCTGGAGTATCATTTGAGCAAACAGTAGCTAAATATCCAATCTCTATTTGAAGCACTCATCCGCTGTCAAGCTCAGTTCTTCAAGTTCTTGTTTACTAATTGGAAGAGAACTACATAGCCCTGTCCTTTGCAATTGTCATCAGCAAAACCTGGTATTCCCTCTGTTAAACTAATGCTACATGTTCCTTTGCTTATAACTGATGTGTCCTAATGCCATCTTTTCAACTGTACTACTACTGACTGGAATGGCAATCACAGCCTTGGTCTCCAGATATCAGTGGAGCAACAAGTGTTTCAATTGCCTTTGCCTCCCATTAACACCATGTCTGATACAGTGAAATTCTTAATTAGGAGATCTGAAAAGCTTCATTTTTATTTTATGCACCTGCCTTGTTGTAGGTCAATGTATTGTCTTACTTGTTGCCACTATTGAAAACCCATGAAATGCTGCAGCTGAGTCAGTCAAGTAGTAGGCTAGCCATATTCATAGCAGTATTGGTATAGCTTGCCTAAATTTGTTCATGGAGGATGCAAGTAAAAGAGGCTGTCTGGTGAAACTTGCAGTAGCTGTTCCTTCCAGTTCAAGTATGAATATGTTAGCTGCATCAAAGCTGCACTGAAAAAAATTACTCATTTGTTTTGCCTGACCTCCAAGTATCAGACATTCTTATCTTAAAATGAGAATGCAATGTAATTTAGTATCTAACCTTCACTATATACAGCTTGCAGAACAGCTAGCTGTTTAGTTGTTAGGCATACTGTGGTTTGCCATATACTAACATGCTTTTTGTTAATTGCCAATCATTTGGATGATAGCCCATAAATACAAGAGGAATAGAGATAAGGGAACTGAAATTTAACAGCAGCAGATTGTTTGTCACAGCTCAGAGATCTAACAACTGACAAACAGTGCTTTCCAGGAATATACATAGGTTATCAATTACAGAAATATCCATTCATCTATCTGGTTTCTGGAATACCTAACCAGATTAACATAGGGCAACTGGATTAATTTCCAGGAGCGCAGTGTTTAAGGCTAACAGTAAAACATCACCATTCCCTGTCCTCAAAAGAACTCAAAGCTAAGAAGTGGCATTAAAAGGAAAAGGAAATCATTTACATTTGTACAGGAGGGAGGGCTTCAGATTCATAAAACATTGGGGTGTTCTGGGGGCAGGAGGCACCTATTGAAAAGGGGTGGATTGCACCAGAAGGGGCAATGTCCTTGCAGGGAGGTTTGCTGGTGTGGTTAGGGAGGGTTTAAACTCAACTGGCAGGGGAACAGGCACCAGCATACAGAAGTAGAAAAGAAGAATACGATGCATAAACAAGTGGGTGTGTTGGATAGAACGAGAGAAAGAAGTAATATCATATCGGATAGGAACAAACTGAGGACTATGAGGAATGCAAATACAGCTTTACGATGCTTGTATGCAAACACAGAATGGTGAATAACGTTGGTGAGCTACAAGCACATATAGCTGTGTGGGAATATGATGCAGTGGTAACAACAGAAACATGGCTTAAAGGAGGCGAGGACTTGGCACTTGATATTCTCAGATACAAAATGTTTATAAAAGATAGAGAAGGAAAAAAGGAGAGAATCCATTTGGTTAGACTTGAAGAAGACAAATATTATCACGCTCCTGGGAACATTCTACAGGCATCCAAATATTGAGGGTGAGAGATAGAGAAGCAAATCTAGAGAAATTACAGAGGTGTGCAAGAACTATAGAGTGGTAATGTTGGCAGAATTGAATTACCCAAATATCGACTGGGATAATGTTAGAGTTAAGGGTGAGGAGGGGAAGGAATTTATGAAATGTGTTTAGGAGAGCTTCCTTGACCAGTATGTTCTCGATCCAACTAGGAAGGAGGCATTGTTGGATGTGGCGTGAAGGAATGAGGTGGGCCAAGTGGACCAAATGTCTGGTAGAACATTTGGTTAAGAGTGAACATTGTATCATCACGGTTTAGATTAGTAGTGGAGCAAAGCAAAGAACAATCTAAAATGGAACTTCTAAATTGGAAGAGGGTTAACTTCAATGGGATGAGGGAGGGGGTGAACTGAGCCAGGGTAAAATGGAACAAAAGATTGACAGGAAAAACTAATAGGAAAATGGGTGATCTTTAAAAAGAGATGTTTCAGGTGCAAGCTAGGTACATTGCAACAAGGGCAAAAGATAAGGGAACCAAAGCTCGGGCTCTTTGGATGGCAAGGGAGATACAGAATATGAAGAAACAAAGAAGTGGTGTATGATGCATTTTAAGGTGAATTATTCAAATGAGAGCCAGACCGAATACAATTAAGGTGAAGGGAATAAAAGAGTAAAACGAGACCAGCAAGAGAGACAATGAGAATAGAATGGCAATTGGCATAGAAGAGAAACCAAAACCTTCCACTGACCTGTAAACAGTAAGTACGTAGTAAGATGTGGTGTGAGGCCTAATAGGGACAAAGACGGTGATATGTGCTTAGGGTCACAGGGCAAGGCTAGAATACTTCATGAGTACTTTGTATCAGTATTTACTAACAAAAAGGACATTGACAACATATTGGTAGAAGCAGATGGTAAAGGATGGGTTGAATAAGGTGAAAATTGATAGGGTGTATGGAAAGGCTAGCTCTACTTAGGGTAGCAACTTGTCTGGCCTGGATAGCTTGCGAGCCAAGTTGCTAAAGGATCTGGGAGTGGAGACAGTAGAACGGGCATGCCATTATCTTCCAAATTTTCCTACGTACCAGGGAGGTGCTAGAGAATTGGAGAGTGGCAAATGCGACATCCTGATTCAAGAAAGGGTGTGGGGACATTCCTAGTCATTTGAGGCTGGTCAGTTTAATATCAGTGGTGGGTTAAGGTGTTAGAAACAATAATCAAGGAAATAAAATCAACAGGCAGTTGGAGAGGTTTGAGTTAATTAAGGGTAGCCAACACAGATTTGTAAAAGTCAGATGATGTTTGACTAATCTAATTGAATTTTTTGATGAAGTAACAGACAAGGTTGATGAAGGGAAAGAAATGGATATTGTCTATTTAGATTTTAAGAAAGCATTTGACAAAGTACCATAAAAGACTGGTTAACAAAACTGAAGCTCATGGAATAGGAGGGTCAGTGCCAGCTAGGATAAAAATAGATTGGCTTAATAACAGAAAACAGAATGTCTTGGTAAATGGTTGTTTTCAGACTGGAGGATGGTAGACAGTGGTGTTTATCAGGTTTAGTGTTGGGATCACTGCTTTTTTTGATGTATATAAATAGCTTGGATATTGGAATACAGAATAAATTTGCAAAACTTGATGATGATATCAAACTTAAGAGGTGTAACAGACAGCGAGAATGATATAAGTGACTGAAAGAGGAAACAGATAGGCTAGAAGAATGGACAGTCAAGTAACAGATGGAATTTAATATTGAGAGATGTGTGGGGTGATACATTTTGGCAGAAAGGATAGAAGCAGTAAAGAGTAAATGGCACAGTTCTAAAGAGTGTGCAGGGACAGAAGGGCCTGGGGGGGGGTTCATGTGCATAAATGCTTGAAGGTGACAGGACATTGAGAGTGCAGTTAGCAAAGCATATGGGATCTTGGACTTCTTGGATGTATCAAGTGCAAAAGCAGCTGGATAGGCCACACCTAGAGTATTGCATCCAGTTCTGGTTACCACACTTTAGGAAGGATGTGAGGGTCCTTGAGAAGGTGCAGAGGAGATTTACCATAATGGTTCCAGGGCTGAAGAATTTTAGCTACAAGGTTAGGTTAGAAAAGGTGGGGTTGTTCTCCTTGGAACAAAGGAGATTGAGGGGGAATTTTGTAGGGATGTACAAGATTATGACAGGTTTAGATATGGAAGATAAAGAAAAGTGGTTCCCATTAACTGATGGTACAAGAACTACAGGGCTCAGATTTAAGATTTTGGGCAAGACACGCAGTGGGGATGAGAGGAAGAACCTTTTTATGAGATAAATGGTAATGACCTGGAACACACTGTCTACGAGGGTGGTGGAAGCAGAAACAATCAAATGATCTCAAAAGGAAATTGGATGGGCACTGGAGGGAAATAAACTTATAGTGCTACAGGGTTAGAGCTCCAGAGAGTCAGCACAGACCCAATGACCTCCACCTGTGGTGTAATGATCACGAGCTTCTGACTCAGAGGCAAAGAGAGCCGAAGTTGACATTTCTCAAGGTAATACTAAATTACCAAGGGCTTCAGAAAGTGTTGGTAAAAATACCATTTGACTGCAACTAAATAGATTTGGTAGATTTCAGTCTGGTTCAGTGACAGTCATCGCATGATCCAAGAGTCCATTAATACCTAACATTTTCTCACTTTTGGCCATAGGCAAACTTTGCTTCCTAAGCAATTCTGGCCCACTATTTGCAGTTCATTTCATTGCAGGATGCTCATCAATTGAAGATTTAATGCTGTTTCTTCTCTTTTGCTCCAGTTAGGAGAATGTTTTGAGAAGTCAGGGCTGCTCTACCTTCCATACAGCTAGTGAAAGGTGCCTAAATAATACCACAATATAAAGCTAGTTTCCCCTGTCTACAGAAAAGCACCTGAACAATTGCCCAGTGCCATCAATGTAACTAGGAGCTCCCCGCTGTGTAGATGAGGAACAGACTTGTACAGTCACTGTGTTGCGGCACTCCAGATAGTGGCAAGTTATGGCCTTCAATAAAAAGTTGCTGGGCAAAGCCAGTTCAGGCCGAACCACCACATTCATCTGAATTCACCAAAAGCAAGCTGCAGTGATCACTCCATGATAAGAAAGCTGGTAAATTTGTTTTAGTGCAATAGTAGGAACTAAGTTCATGGACTTCTCAGTGGTAACTGCTGGAAAGTCACAGTTGAATATTCCACAGTAGTTCATTCAACAACTTTGGTTACCTCCTAGCAGATAGAGAACATGTCACATCACCAGTGCAACAGCAATATCCTGAAGGATACAGAATGATTTACAGTCTCCCAACATAATACTTGCATGATAATGCTGATCGAGCGGTATTCGATTTGTAACAGATCTTGGGCGCGCTATTTCCAGGTAACAAAGTCAAATCCGATACAACCACAGTTCAAGTCATAGCAACTGCTGCTTGGTTAACTGAAGAAAACTTATGAACCTGTATATATAATATTCACATTTAAAATAGAGAAAGAGAGGAGGAAAAAAGATAGAGGGACAGACAGATTAATAGACCACTTTCAGGCACCCAACGGGGATGAAAAGTGCTAATAAAGCACATGAAAAAAGTTGAAGAAACTTATCAAATCATCAGATTCCCCTTGATGTTCTACCCTCTATGCAAGACATAGTCAACTCTTAAAAAAGTTATATTTCTTCTAGGGGAAAAAACATCCATTGGAAGATTTGAGATAGACTGAGGGATTGGATGAGGGCTGACAGCATCGGTTTTCAGAATGAGATTTTGATCTCTTCCTGAAATCATTGTATTTTCTATCAGGTATACTGAACCTGCAATTGTAAAGCCCTCACAATCTAGCCACTGAAGACTGGTCAACTGAATCCTATTCAATGCTTCCATTTCTTATCTGCTAGTTTGTCCCATTTGAATTTTAGGGGCCTGGAAGTTTGGAAAAGTTTGTTTTCCACCCCTGATGTCTCACTGATGATGAACCCTAAGCAAAGCACCAAGATCTGGTTAATCTCAGGAAGTTGAAGACTTCATTTGTGACCCTAGCAGTTCGATAATACACACCTGTACAGCCCATAAAGTCAGGGGCTTAGATACCCCTGTGCTATCATCAAGTGAATGAAACCTCAAATTTTGTCAAATCTATCCAACTTTGACCCCTTGCCCATCATACACATTTCAGCCTTTTTTTAAAATAAAAAATAATCATAGGGTAAGTGCATCATTTCGAACTGTCTATAATTCTGCAACCAGCCAGCAGCAGCAAGGACAACTCCCAGCAGGGCATGTCCTTCTATAGGGATACCATAAAGATGAACTGGATGGACCAAATGACTTTTTCACAATCCACGATTTCTTCTGGGTTTGCTCAATGGCTTTTCAAGATTCTTTCAATGGAAACTCAAATAACAGACAAAACCCACATCCTACAGTTCCAAGGGATTGTACTGTCAGATCATCTCCAAAATCTGGAGCATTTCTATTTGTAATAAACAGCTACTCACCAAAACCTGGATGCCTTCTTTTTCAACAGGAGCCTTGTCATAGGTGGCTTCACAAACTCGAACTAGTGTGGTAACACCATACTTTTTGAGCTCCTGGAAGGTACAATAGTTCACATTAAAAAAAAATTGTTCTTGGGAAAGATTTTTTTCTGTTTCTGCTTTCCCTCATTGGTCGACTTCAATGGTAAATGGAAGTGGTCTCAATTTATACATACCCCTGTTTTGTCAGAGGGGACAGGCAACTGTGGGCAATAGGACAAAGGCAACGTCAGAATGCAGTCCACAATGGGGAGTGATGGCTGTTTGATAATTGAAGTGGACACTCTCACATACTACTTGAAGTTTTCAGATGTCAAAGAGAGAGATCTGTTCAAAGGGATAATAACACTCTTTCTTCAAAAGAAGTTCTCCACATTTCACAGCTAATCATTTAAGTTTGCATACGAACTTTCATTATCATTTCCTCCTTTACTTAGGCTATGTCGCTATGTGACTACATGTGCTGTTCGGGTTACTTTGTTTGTGTGACTTCACACTCTTCCCATTGACAAAAGTGCAAAGTAGTGGCAGGATTCACAAACTGATAAACAGTCTGACATCCTATGATGTGTGAACGCTCCTTCCATGGTCGTAACCATATTTATACCAGATGATAGGGTGGTCAGTCTTATACTGTGGGAGACTTCCACATGATATTTGGCAGGGTATGGGGTGGCAGACCGAGTAACTGGTTGGATGTCAGTCCAGAGCTGTAACTTTGGTATGGTTTCTGTACCATGACTGTCCTCAGGAAAGTTCAAACACTGCAACTTTTAACTTAGAGGCAGGAATGCGATCAATAACACAAAGGCTCACTTATGCTTAGGATTTTGGGGCTGATTTTTAAAAAAAAAATTGTAGGGTCTACTTTAAACCATCTTGCATTTTCATTAAACTGAAGTTTATTTCTGTTTGATTAAAAACTTAAAAAAAAACAATGTAAAATAGGGAAAAACTGAAAAAAGCAAAAATAAAGTTTAAGTCTTAAATTTACTAATGTACAGGGAAGGCCAATAGAGAATTTACTTCACTAAGAACTGCACAAATCTGAAGCTTGATGTTTTTCCCTTCAATTTTTGAGAAATTTTAATTTGCCAATACTGATGGCAAATTTTACTTCCAAGTTGAATTTTATTAGGTTCATTGGACAAGTGAAAACCTTTTGGGTAGAAGAAATGGATATTGTTGCAGTTTCAACTAAGTCATTCACTGTGTTAGCAACCAAGTGCGGATAGTATAGTGGCAATTAGAAGTAGAGTCCTGCAGGCTTGACTGTAGTTTGATTGTTTCTACTGCATGTGGGCTTGATGCAAATCAAATAATTACTGTAACTCAGTGGAATTTCCGTAATTCAAAGAATTCACAAAGTCATTTGACGAAAGTGCATTTAAAGTTTTAAGAGTTTGAACATGGTATCCGATAGGCATTACTACTGCGCCATAATAAAACTTCTTTTAAAGCTTTGTGTTGTCATTTGCTTTCATTGAATCGCTTCACCACTAAGATAACCATGTGACCATTTAACAGGTTTGCCAGTCAACTCCATCAAAAGAACTTAAGATTGGTGTACGTATTTCAGACCATTGGATTATTCTGCCGTGTTCTGTTAGCATGTTTTTCTCCACCATGCTCTCTGACACTTTCCACAATGATGATCCTGGCATCAAAATCAGATATCTCATGGACAGGAAGCTGCCCAATCGAAGACGATTCTGGCAGAGATCAAGGTCTCTGAGGACATACTTCATGATTTCTTGTTTGCCGATGACTGTGTACTAGCTACTGGTTCAGAGCTGGTATTGCAATGTAACATGGACTTCCTCTCCAATGCATGTGAGAACTTTGGCCTTTGATCAGCATGAAAAAAACTGAAGTAATGGACCATCTTGCTCTAGGGAAGCCCCATCTCCAGCACAAGGTTTCAGTCCATGGCCAGAACCCGTCAGCAGTGAATAAGTTCAATTATCTTGGCAGCACACTTTCTCAAGCTGTCTTTATTGATGACAAGACATGCAAAAATTGCCAAAGCAAGTGTAGCCTTGGGCAGACTTTGAACATCAGTCTGGCAATGAAGAGGATAAGTCTGCCTATCAAACTGAAAGTCTGTGGAGCAATAGTCCTGCCCACTGCTTTACACATGTGAGACTTGGGATTGTGTGCCAGAGTCATGCCAAGAAGCTCAACTGCTTGTACTTGCGCTGGCTTCAGAAGCTCAGATGGCAGGACAAAGTACCAGATACTAAGATACTCATTGAGTTGACATGCCACAATATATTGAGACAGTCACAACTGAGTTGGACATAGCCAGAATGCCTGACATTTGCTTATCACAACAAATCTATGGAGAGCTCAAGGCTGGGGTGCACTCTCATGGCGGCCAAAGGAAGTGCTACAAGGACACACTAAGGCTTTACTTAGGAGCTTTCATATCCACTGAGAGTTCTGGGCAAGCTTATCCCAGGATCGTTGCAACTGGCGCAATTAGATAAAAAAAACCATGCAGTCTCCTTCAAAGCAAGTGCATATCAGAGGCAGAAAGAAAATGCAAAGAGAGGAAACCCTGAGCTAACAACTCGTCCAAAACTCAATTCTCTGTCCTTTTTGTGGCAGAACCTTCCAGGAGAAGACCTACTTACCCAGCAGAAAAACTAGCAAATACCCCAGATGAAGAACATGGTCATCTTCGCCTCGAAGGACGAACAAGAAATTATTCTGTCGATGTTGGTCAGGCTACCAGGATAAGACATCATCAGCTAAAATTAGCCCTGGGAAAGAGCAATATGATACCGTTTGTCTCAGGCAGAATTAATACAAAGTTCACTGGAAACAGCAGTAATTTTTATGCTTTAGACTTGTTGCAGCTTTTTTTTTTAAGAAGGATGCCTTATTACTGAGACATGAGTTTGTATCTCCTCAGGCCATAAAATTGCAATGGGAAATGAATGGTAATTTCCCAGACATTTGCAATAGCGTTTTGAAGCTGACTATTTATGAAGTGTGCGATTATTAAAACAGAAAATGCTAGAAACACTCAGCAGGCCAGGTTACATTTATATTCAAAAGTAGGGTTAATATTTCAGGCTAGTGACCTGTCTTCAGAACTGGTTCCAACAAAAGCTCATCAAACTGAAACGTAATCCTAGCTTTCTTTCTCCAAATGTTACCTGTGTCGGTGAATATTTCCAGAAATATATGTTTTTATTGAATATTTCTAGTGTCTGCTGTATTTTGTTTTTTGGCATACAAATGCAGCTTGGTTAATTCAGTCCCTTATTGTGAGGAAGCCACTGTGTAGTAAAAGCAAAAGACTGTAGATGCTGGAGATCTGAAATAAAAACAGAAAATGCTGACAAAAACTCAGCAAGTCTGGCAGCATCTGTGGAGGGAGAAACAGAATTAACATTTCAAGTCAGTATGACTCTTCAGAGCTGTAGGTAGAAATGTAACGGGTTTTATACAGTTGAAGAAGGGGCTGGAGCAAAATAGAGGTCAGGGATAGGTGAGAGCTCAGGAGATATTGACAAAGATGTGATGGACACATGACAAAGGGAGTGGTAATGATACTGTTAAAGACTAAGGCAGGTGTTAATTGTGGCATAAAGGTCAGGTAGGTACTGCCTGGGAAATTACCATTCATTTTCCATTGTAATTTTATGGCCTGAGGAGATACAAACTCATGTCTCAGTGATAAGGCAGCCTTTTAAAAAAAAGGCAGCAACAAGTCTAAAGTGTAAAAATTGCTGCTGTTTCCAGTGAACTTTGTATTAATTCTGCCCGAGACAAATGGTATCATGTTGCTCTTTTCTAGGGTTAATTTCAGCCGATGATGTTTTATCCTGGTAGTCTCACCACCATCGACAGAATAATTTCTTGTTCGTCCTTCGAGGCGAAGATGACCATGTTCTTCATCTGGGGTATTTGCTAGGTTACTGCTGGGTAGGTAGGACTGCTCCTGGAAGGTTCTGCTATAAAAAGGACGAGAATTGAGTTTTGGACGAGTTGTTAGCTCAGGATTTCCTCTTTTTGCATTTTCTTTCTCCCTACGTTCATCAGGTGTAGTGGCACTGCTTGTTAATAGCAGAACAAGGGTCAGTGCTCTCTGAAAGCAAAACTTAAGAGCAAGTTACAGACTGGCTCTGTGCAGGGGTGTGGGGGGTGGTTGGGGAAAAAAAATCAAAATGGAGGACAGAGTTCATGGTCTGAAGTTGTTGAACCCAATATTAAGTCCAGAAGGCTTCAAAGTGCCTAATCGGAAGATAAAGGGTTGTTCCTCAAGTTTGCACTGGGCTTCACTGGAATGTAGTAGTAGACCAAAGACAGAAATGTGGGCATGAGAGCAAGATGGTGAATTGAAAAGGCAAGTGACAGGAAGATCAAAAGTCATGATTGTGGACTGAGCGAAGGTGTTCCGCAAAGTGGTCACTCAGTCTGCGCTTGGTCGCCCCAATGTAGAGACGACCTCATTGTGAGCAGCGAATACCGTAGACTAAATTGAACAAAGTACAAGTGAATTGCTGCTTCAGCTGGAAGGAGTGTTTTGGGCCTTGGACGGTGAGGAGGGAGGGATAAAGAGGCAGGTGTTACAGTTCCTGCGATTGCATGGGAAGGTGCCAGAGGAAGGGGATGAGGTGTTGGCAGTGATAAAGGAGTGGACCAGTGTGCCCAGGGGGGAAACGGTCTCTACGGAATGCTGACAGGGGAGGTGAGGGGAAGACATGTTTGGTGGTGGCACCATGGTGGAGTTGGAGGAAATGGTGGAGGATGTTCCTTTGAATGCAGCAGCTGGTGGGGTGAAGAGTGAGGATAAGGGGAACCCTATCATGTTTCGGGGGAGGTGGGGGGGGGTAGGGATGAGGGCTGAAGTGTGGGAGATAGGTCAGACACAGTTGAGGGCCCTGTCAACCACAGTGGGGGAGAAACCTCAGCTCAGGAAAAAGGGAGACTTGGCAGTGTAGTATTATGGTTGAGATTAGCAAGGCAGTGAAATGAAAAAGTGCTTTCTGTGGATGGTATTGGTGCTCCTGTGCAATCCATTTGCTCCTCCCATCAACTGTACTTTTCAAACCTAATTTGTACAAACCAAACCCATTAAACACAAAACCTCTTCCTTCATCCAGAAAAAAGGTGGTTGAAACCTTTATATACGATTACTATGCTATTTTTAAGCAGGTTCAATATTTGAGGGGAACGTTCATCAGGTGTAGTGGCACTGTGCAAAAATGCCTTTAATGGGGAAAATGCACTGTCAGGTGACTAAAAAAAAACACAAAGCAACCATTCATTTGATAAAAAATTCCGATGTATGCCACTTGAATGGTTCTTCAATTCAGGCCTTAATGCTGAGATGTACTTAGATCATAGATTCAATTAAGTACCAGCATTAACTCAGGAGATCAGTTGGCAAAAGAAAGGGCATCAGGTGAAGTGCACTTAGAACAGAAATTTTCATAAAGACTTCAAATTCAGGGATGCCTTCAGGTATCCAAAAATATGCATACAGTCCATATATATTCAAATAGAGCTTCTTACATTGGTAGTAAAGATGCAAATACCTTTGACACAGAAATTAAACCTGAATGAATGTTTCAAACTTTTGAGTGTGTTTGCAGAGGAGAGAGCACAGAGGCATACTTTACATTTCTGATTTGAAATGGTGCTCAGATAGTTGCTACAAGTTGAACTGGACATTCAATTAATTATCTTGATATTTTGGTGGATAAACCAATTGTACAACATTCTTGACACCTATATTTAAATTTGCCGACAAATGGCATTCACTCTAAATAAACAGTAAGGCCTAGAAAAAAAAGATGTGTGGTATGTGGAAAACTTAATTTGCCAAAATACATCCAGCTGAACAGGGCAGCAGAAATCACAAGAATGCATTCCTGGCTGAAACATATTAAATGCCACTTTAACTATATTAAATAAAAATGATCTCCTGTAGCCACCACAGACAAAGCAATCAAAATGCAGAAATTTCCACTGCAAAACAACATCATACATTTACCATTAACTCACATGAACAAGTCACTCCCTATGTTTCACTGCTGACTCTTGTTTGTAACACTTAGGAGTTAAACATTTCTCACCAAGAGTTAGTCTCAAGCACTTTGAAAAGCTGAAAATAGAGCAAAGCTTCCTTCACTCCACCTCAACATACTTGATTCAACTTCAAGCTTAGGACAACTCTTGCCATGTATGCCAAGTGTGACATTTCTAATATCAAACATCCTTAGAGCTGCTCAGTGAGATTGTAAATTTGAACCAAATTTGACAGTTTTATAGCATATACTTCTGTAGATTGGAAACTGTGCTGACTTTCCAAACCCATTATTAGTTACCCAGTCAGCTGCTGGATTTAAAGAACATAAACATGCTAATGTTCTGCATCACTAAGATGCTTAAAGTCAAAAAAATGAAGTCAAGAATAATATGGTTACAACAAAACAGCATCTCCAACATATTGCACTGCAAGTAGCAGGGTGCAGATTCACAATTAATTGCCACAATGTAACATACCAATGTCAGTTATGCATGCTGAAAACAGGGCAGAGAGGCTAGGGGGGGGGCAGGGGAGCGCAGAGAGGCTGGGTTGGGGGGGGGCCAGAGAGGCAGAAGAGTGTGGGAGAGATAGACTAAGTGGAGGGGAAAGGGAGATAAATAGTGGGGAAAGGAGGGAGCTTGAAAGCAGGTGGAGGGAGACAGGCAAACAGATTTAGAAGCAGGTTTCTCACTGCCTTCTTCATTAGGGTGAGAACTTTACAGAGATTAAGTGTTTGAACTATTTTCTTGTAATTAGATACAAAAACAGGAGGTGATCATAGATTGTTCAGAGTGCTAATTTTTTCCACCAGCTGCTTAAGGCTAATTATTCAGTGGCATTTGACCACTTATCATTATCTACATTAGAAACTTAGAACAAAAGCACATCCACTCCTTAATCAATTTAAGGGTTTCTACTAAGCTGTGTCTAATAATTTAGATACGACCTTTAATCCTTTGAATGTAAATTCTTGTACCATTTTGCTTCTTTTTGCAATACTGTATATTCAGGGGATTCGTGTTTCGAAAAGAAGATTGGAGGGACCAGGAATGGGGCAGGGTTATTTTTTCATAATTAAGCAAAGTTAGACATTGTTGGTGTTGCACACCATGCCACAGACATTAAGGGTAGGCTGAAAACACATCAGCAAACAGCCAGCAATTTGATCCTGATGATAATACAATGCCACCCTAGAAAGACCTCCACTACGTAATGGTGATGACTTCAATTCATGCATGCTTAATCCACGTGTCATCTTTCAACAAGACCACCCATTGGTTGCTATGCATGTTAAATGGAAAGGCTGTTCTGTTTTGTGGACTTCTGGCCACTGGTGCTGGCCAGGAACACACAAATATATTTACTTAGGGCTCTAGCCTCTGTTGGGTTGGGAGGGTGGGGTGAGGGTGATGGAGGGCATGCGTGGAGGAGACCTTCTTCCTCTATCTGAGCTCAGTTTCAAATGCCAAAGGTGAAAGAGTATCACACAGTGCCATTTGTTTCCTTTTAAGGCTTTATCTGCTCCTTCAGGGTCACAGCTGAACCAAAGACCCAGAGAGGATTGCACAGTACATCGAAAACATTGCATCAGTTTCCATGTTGATCACATTATTTACAAAGCTGGCCTGAAGATAAGCTTGTTTTTACCTCTGTGAACTTGTTGAGGGTAGCATCGGTTGGGTTGTGTGTGATGAGAAACCTCATACTCTCAGAGCTGATTTCTACTGGGGCCGGGCGGTTCATTGTGGCTGTAATACTTATACAACTTCAGAAAAAAAACTGTATAAAAAAAATGGGAGAGACTCTAAGCAGCACCACGTGTTTTTTTTCCACTGTTGGTACTTGTGCTTTTAAAACCTCCACTCTCACAATTGGACTCAGCACAGGTGATATGAATTCCAATTCAGACTGGCACGTTTTAGTTGGTGTCTCTATGCAATGGTGCTCCTTAAAGCATCCAATTGCAGAAAACACGAGCAGATTTACCCCATCCAGACTAGGTCATCGAAAGAACAAATGTCCTCTGCTTCTCACAAGCTATCCAATTTTTAAATCCAGTGTCCAGGTGAATCCCAGTTTGCTGTTGGCACTTATACGTTTAAGGTGGCTTCCTCGTGGAGTAATTGAGACAGGAGAGACCTCGAGTTCACTTGTCTGCAAGGCGGCCGTGCTGTGCCTGGCAATAGTCCCTGCTGCCCTTCAGAAACTCCATAAATGAGCAACCGGAAATGCCACTGAATTTCTGTTGAAGAAAAGGAGGAATCACTCAGTAAAGGATTACAACTTTTACAGAGTACAACCAAAATAATAGTTAAGCGCTTCAAATGCAACTCTATGTGAAGCGCTTTGAACGTAGATGCAGGAAGGCATTGAGTAAATACAAGCATTAATACTCTTTACACACAAAAAAAGAGCCCTTCACATTCCTCTCACAATCAGTTGTGTACAGTATATTACTTGCCCCCCACCCCAATTCCACTACTGTTCATAATTGACACCTACGCTCTCCTGCATTTCCAAAGATCTCATGCATGCAGATCCAACAGTTGAAGCAGTATACAAATTCCTCTTTAGAGACACAACTGCCCTTTCCCAGGAGTTCCTGGTGGAATTTTGTCATGTCCGATGCTTGCACTTTTGGCTGTCCAGAATTACTAACTGAGCTAGGCAGTGTCACTAGGAAATTAACTGGAGGTATCTGTAAAATATGTTTGCCTTTCCCTTTGGAGGCAAATATGTGACAAGAGTAGCTTGCGTTTTGTAATTTTATCCATTTTCCTGCCTTCCTTGAAGGCACTGTAACTCTCAGCGCTCCACAGGATTCTCTCTGTACCTTGTCTAAGTTGGCCATTCTTTATACGAACCTAAACAGTCCTGGCTGTGAAGCAACCTTTGAACAACATTACAACTTAGGCCAATCCTTTCCTCATCACAGAAAAACACACAATCCTTCAAGCAGCATCCCCAGAGACAGCAATAAGGAATGAGAACACTGGAGCTAAAGGAAATGGAAGCACATTATTGCCACTCCAAGATCAACTAACTGAACAAACCAGGAATCGGACCCTGTTCTGTATGACTTTGTTGCATGCTTACAGCTGAGCCACTGGGGACATGCCTACGAGTCCAGCGTAAGCTCACTATCCCCTTTATATCCCACACTACAGATGTGCTATAACAAGAGAATGATAGATCACATAACAGAACCTCTGTTGCAGTAATAAAAATACAATAGCATAAACATATTAATATATCAAGGCAAAAACAAAACATCTTCAACAAAAATATGGCTTGTTATAAAAAAAATAGACTTGCCAATTTCTGCTGAAAACGTAAGGCAACCCACAAGTTGGGAGTAGACATAAATTAAGTACCTGTATCCCTTTTCTCTGTTCCTAAAGTAGTAGAATTCGAAGTTTAAGAACAAACTATACTAATCGTCTGTGGTGAGGCTTAGCTTTACAGTTAAGCTGAAGTTCAACCCCTTCCCGGCACCCCAGCTCAGTGAGCTGCTGCAGATCTGAAAGGCAGCTCATGTTCTGCAATTACGTGGCAAGATCTTGTCTTGGTGCATTGCATTCCATATACATACTGCATACAGCCTTTCAAATCAAGTTGTAAACTGGAACTCTGAGCACTCAGCTGGATTTCGTATCTCAAAAAGCCACTACCATTGGACTTTCAAAAAGACCCTCAAACATTGGCAACAACAGCTGAGTGCTTTCTACACTTACAACTGTGCTTCAGAAAAGGTTACAAGGATCAGCTTTCAAAATATTCTTCATACCCGAGCAAAATTTCAGATTAAACGTGGACTTTTCAAACCAGACACACGTTTACTTCAAAGACGAGCTTGAATTTTTACAGGTCCTGGGGTTTTTGTGAAAACTAAAGGACACTTGTCCTGATTTAAAAAAATTCTTTTCTTGCATAGCATTGCGATTCTTTGAGAATGAACCACAGTACAAGGCAGCAGTTTTCTGATACTCTAGTGTTAATTTGGAACTTGCCTGGAGGATAGCAGCATGGAGCCCAGGTTACACCCTTGCAACTATAAACTGAAAATGCCTGGAGCAAGAATACTGCATATTAGAGATGAATTTTGGGTTATAGTATCCTTCAATAGGTAGGGCCACACATTGTTTTTCTGTCATCTTTGGGTTGTTGCAGCCTGAAGTGATTGCGATATAAATGTGCCATTTTGCCTCCTCCTCCTCCTCCTCCTCCCCCCAACAAAACCAGAACATCCTGGTTCAGCTATTGTAACCAGCAATTAAGGTTTCCTCCAGTTTCTAAACACCAAATTAAAAAGATGCAGGAGGTAAGAGTGGTTACTAAGAATACAGGGATGTTGCAACAAAATTTCCACGCAAGGTTTTCACTTCAGTTAATTAGATAGATTGGAGAAGCTGGACTGTTGTCCTTGGAGAAGAGAAGGTTGAGAGGAAATCTGATAGAGGCATTCAAAATCATGAGGGGTCTGGACAGAGTACACAGGGAGAAACTGTTTCCAATCAAGACACAGATTTAAAGGCAATTGACAAAAGAAGCAATGGCAACATGAGAAAAAACTTCTTTTATGCAGCGAGAGATTAGGATCTGGAAAATGCTACATGATACTGTGGCGGAGCCAGGTTCAATCGGGACATTCAAGAGGCAATTGGATCATTATCTGTATGGCTATGGAGAAAAAGGCAGGGGAGTGGCACATGGTGAATTGCTTCTGCAGAGGGCCAACACAGACACAATGGGCCAAATAGCCTCCTTCTGTGCTATAGCCAATCTTTGATTCTATGAAGGCATACATTGCAATGTTATGACCTATTTACACAGGGTTTCCTCCATATATTTCAGCCTACACCATAGTTAACATCTACACTGAAATTTTATCAAACATTTAATCCTTAATTTAAAAAAGTACATAGACCCCAGCCTAAATAAGCCAGTTTGTGTGATAGTCCATATACTTGCTTTCCAATTTAGCAGATTTTCCATAAACAAGTTCTTGATTAGTGCTTCTCACCACCACTTAAAGTAACATCACCTCAATTTTTTTTTTCATTGATTTTTGAACTTGTAGCCGAGCAAAACAGACAACATACATCAATAAAACAGGAGCCAATTTACATTTCAGATGTAAACCCTTCCTCACTCTGGAAAATATTCCAGATGATCAGCATTTGAGCAACAGGACAAAAGGAAAAGTGGGAAAAAAGGAAATGTGTACAGTGCTAGGGTGGCAACCAGGAAATGGTTAAAGGGGTAGAAGTGATAATGCATGAGGTACAATGAGAACAAAGATATAAAAGAAATAGGAAACATAGGAACATATGACGACAAAAACTGAGATTGAGCCAAAGGAAATATTAGGATAGATGACTAAAATGGGACATTTTAAAGGATGATCTTATAGAGAGAGGTAGAGAGTCTAAAAAGTTTAGGGACTTTCAGAGTTTAGGAGCTAGATGGCTCAAGGCACAGTTGCCAAGTGAAGCAAAGGAAGTGCGGATGCATGACTCTACAGTTGGAGGAACTCAGTTGCTCAAGGGTTCTGGGCTGGAAGAGCTGAGAGAGATAGGGAGGACCAAAGCCACGAAGGGATTTGAAAACATAGATGAGAATGCTAAAACAAGTATTGGTAGACCATGACTAACTGTAGGTCAACAAGCAAAGGGGTGATGGTTGAGCTGGACTTGGTATGAATTAGGATACAGGAAGCGGTGTTTTGAAATGAACTCAAGTTTATGGATGGTGTAACAGGAAAGGCTAGTCAGGGGCACATTAGAATACTTGAGCCTGAAGGTAGGAAATGCATGGGTGACATACAACTTGGAATGGTCTCTTCATGCACAGATCAAGTTTGGAAGGACAAAGTCTACAACTGTTCCATAACAGCACTTCACAAAGGACCTTTATGCGTTACTGAATCCCAGATATAACAACCTTAGTTAAACAAAAATACATTAAGTCATGATATTTTAACAATTAAGTTTAGGAGAAACCTGGAGGGAAATTATCACCCTGAATCAGTCATTCCTTCAAATTTTTTTAAAGAAGGATCATAGTTAATAGCTTAATTTCTCTCCAATACATTAAAATTGTCTCTTAATTCCCTTCTCCTATAGCCATAACTTGTGCAAAGAAATCCTACAGTACTAAAGTTGCAAATTTCACCAAGCTGTATGGAACACAAAGTTGGGAAGTATGGAATTGTATAATGAGATGTAATATTTTCTTTCTGGATTCTGTCTTGGATTTTCTATAATCAAAGTTACAATCTATTTTCTACATACAATATAACTACCAGGAATACCAAAATCCATCCATTTACACGTTGCAAAGCAGCAAGTGCCTATTTTCCCCCAAGTTTCATGTACTTAATTCGAGCTTGATTAAACAAACCCACTTTCTGCTGACCTTATCATTTCCAATGCTCATTGAAACTCAAGAATTTAATTGTTTCATCAAATCACAACAGGGTACTCAATGCTAGAATTCAGAACAGCAATACTTTATCAAACATCAAAAAGTAACAAAAGCAGGACTAAACACAGATTCTAGAGCATTATAATCCAGAAACAGTTCACTTCCAAGATCCTAACTGGCACCACTCCATAAAATTTTTTTTTTCTCTTTTAAATTTGCCAACCAAATCTCTTACCTGCAATTCAATTAACATTGCACAAGAAAATAACGGCATTAACCAGGTTTCTCGAACTAATGCTTAATTGTAAGGAAGGATTATCTTAAAAAACAGCAGAAGACCATATGGCTCCTCGAGCCTGCTCCAACATTCAATATGATCATGGCTGATCTTGGGCCTCAACTCCACTTTCTCACCCGCTCCCTATATCCCTTGATTCCCTGAGGCACCAAAAATCTATCTACCTCAGTCTTAAATATATTCAAAGATTGTGCACTCACAACTCTCTGGGGTACAGAATTCAAAATGTTTACAACCCTTTGAGTGAAGGCATTTCTCATCTCAGTCCTGAATGAATCTGACAGATTACTATCTAAATAACACAAAGCTTTATCTAGAAAGGTAGGGAGCAATGAGCTGATCTGAAATGATTGCTTCCATTGCTCATTCATGTAAAGGCTGTGGTGACTAATGTAGTTTGTGCTATTATCGGTAAAGTTTACAAAACAAAGAAAAGAACCCCAAATGGTCTCTTGCAGGATTGTCTAAGCTTTGCCAGAGCCACACAGTTGCAATGAAAAGATGTTCTGGGTGTCATTTAACTCTTCAGTCCATGTTTGCATTACACTTCGCATTTATCTCACATTAATACCATAGATTTCAGCGTCCTGATTTAGGATGTAAACACTAAAAAGATCAATATCCTTTCCAAAACTAGAGACCAAGAAACTAACAGGACAAATCAGTGAGTATGAAATAGAAGTGCAACAGGGCTAAATTGTTAGGGCACCAGGGCCACAAATGATCTAAAGCCTCCCATTTGGACATCTTGGATTGGTGGATAAAGACATAGTCATAGAGACCAGTCGTAAGCAGATTAACTCCTGGTCTATGCTGGTTAGCTGATCTCAGCAGAAATGTCAGCAGCAGCAGCATTACAATTGGTCCTGGGAAAAAGCAGATCATGCATTCTGGTGCCTGATCTTATTCAGCGAGTCCTGATGAGGTAAGAATATCACTGGGCTCAACAGTTTAGCGGCCAGCACTTTTCCTTTTGGGCAAACACACTAAGAATGGTCCATAAAAGTTGTCAACATCATGGGACTGCACCCCGACAACTTGGTATCGTCAGGAAAAGGAGGAAAATAAAAATTTTAAAAGAGAGATGCCTCATTTTCCTGACAGTTGATTGAAAATGGTGGAATGGTTCTCCAAGTGGCTGCTGCTCTATTATTTTGCCCAAGAGGCTATTCTTCACATGAGCTTAACTAGGCTGTAAGTGATGGGCTATTCCATTATGCCCAGTAGGGGTGGGAAACAGAATACAACCAAGATATTCAACTGGGGGATGTGTATGACTATCGAATGACAACTTCTGAAATGGGAAAATTGGCCAACTTTTCTCCCTATTTTGGGGATACTGAAGTAAATTGCACTGTCCAGGCTACTGCTTAATTATAAAAGATGCACAATTACATCAATTATTGTATTTGTTCATATAGGTCATTCCTGAATAAAAATACTTTCCCCAACTTTGAGCCCTACTCATAGGGAAGAAAATTAAAATAATCGGTAACTTGTCTATCGACCACATTCAGAACTTGAACGGTTTTTGTTCTTAAAAAATGAAATATGTGCGTGCAAATACGGTTAAGTTTTGCAGGAATTATACATTTTATTGAGAAATAAGCAGAGCATCGTAAAATCACCAGTTCAAAGACAGGTCAGCAGCCTTTCATATTTAGTGCTTAGATACCTTATCAGTACAATTCTACCTCTCAGCAAATGGATTATAAAACAGTTTACATCACCCCTGACCGATGAGCAGCAACTTTTACCCATCTAAGACCTCTTGTATAAATGCTTTAGAACAATGTTTCAGGGAGCCTGTTTCAACAAATGGAGTATTTGGTCCATTTACTGGAAGGACCATTCGTTGTAGGCCATTTATAACTGAAATGCTATTTTTATACAAGAGAATGCTGAAAATTATTGTAATTAAATTTCACTGGAAGCAGGGAGAGGTCTATATAAAAGTTATTTGTCAGCAAACTCTTACATCTGAATTAATGGCACCTTGCTGAGCTCCCTCATGTGTGGCAGAACGACTCGGTCGGCTATCTGACATTGCTGAAGTGTTGATGGGAGTCTTAAGAAGGCATCGTAAAATCAGAATCAAAACTTTTTCCAACAGTATAAAAACTTATATCAGTGTAATGGAATGAAATTTTAAGCAAGAATTAATATGCTGGTTTACTGTGGTTGCTAATAGAGTCCAAAATGATGGCATTCCACTGACATTTTTTATTTCATCAAACATCAGTAAGCAATGATATTTAGTCAGCTTAAATTCAAAGCTTGCATTGCTGTGCTATTCTGAAATTCCTCTGCAATGGTCATATTCAAAATTAAAACTTCACTTTTCAGACAATCAGCCTTGTCGGTTTATGTACTCTGCGGTTTACAATACTGGTCACTTGATTATTGTTGAATTCTGTGATGCTATTTTCTTTTCTACATATTTTACATAAAGTCAGTGAGTGAGGAGTGAATTCTGTTTCTGAACAGCTGTGGTGCACTGCTGCAGGGAAGTTTTAAGATGGAACCTTGCTACCACAAAGTTGGCTACCACCACACCACTGAAACAACCTTACTGCAAAACGGAAACAATACGGTAAGTCATTCATGAACACAGGAAACTTTCCTTACTATAACTTAAAATACACTGAGGCAGCCATATTTGGTTAATTCAAAATGTTGCGGTTTGGGCAACTAAAAGATAACATTTCTTTAAAGATATATATGTTATTACACAAGTAGAAAGCATTTATAAACAACAATTTGCATCACTGAACGCATATACCCATTTCTCTCACCATTAATAGCTATTAGCGTAAAATTCTTATTGTTCGATACACAGCTCCTGTTGACATTTACAAATATAAAGCCAAGCAATTTTTCAATGCAATTTTAGTGTCAGCTTTAGCCCAGTGGTAGCACTCTCGCCTCAGAGTTGGAATATTATGGGTTCAAATCCAGCTCCAGGTAGAGGACATCTAGGTTGGCACTTCAGGAAATGCTGCACTGTCAGAGTTGCTGTTCTTCATGTCAAACTGAGCCTCTGTCAACTCACTCACGTGGATGTAAGAGATCTCACTGCAGTATTCTGTATGGCAAGGGATCTCCTGGTATGCTACCCGGTATTTATTCCTCAGCTACATCTGTAAAAGGCAGTTGCAAGAAATGGACCAAAGAGGCGTGGAATTTGAGAACAGGAGGGCGAGGCAAAGAAAAGTGTTTGCTCATATGAACATACGAAATAGGAGAAGTAGGCCATTCAGGCTCGAGCATGATCCGCTATTTAATGAAATCATGGTTGATCTGTTTCAGTTTAGAATTCCACATTCCCATCTACCTCCGATAACCTTTGATTCCCTTGCCTAACAAGAATCTATCTACCTCTGCCTTAAAAATATTCAATGGCCCCACTGCCTTCTGAGGTAGAGAGTTCCAAAGTCGCACAATCCTCAGGAAAAATTTCTGTTCATCTCTGTCCTAAAAGGGCAAACCCTAATTTTAAAACAGTGCCACTTAGTTCTGGGCTCACCCAAAAGAGGAAACTGCCTTTCCATATCCAGCTTGTCAATACCGTTCAAGATCATATATTCCTCAATCAAGTGACCCCTCACTCTGCTAAACTCCAGTGGAAACAAGCCCAGTCTGTTTAACCTTTCCTCATAAGACAACCTGCTCATTCCAAGTATCCATCTAGTAAACCTCCTCTGAATCGCCTCCAATACATTTACACCCTTCCTTAAATAAGGAAACCAAAACTGCATACAGTATTAGAGATGTGGTCTCACCAATGCCCTGTATAATTGAAGTATAACATCCTTACTTTTACGTTTAATTTCTCTCGTAATAAAGGATAGCATTCCATCAGCCTTCTTAATTAATTGTCGTACCTGCATACTAACTTTTTGTGACTTATGCACTAGAACACCTGGATCCCTCTGCAGCCGTTCTCCGTTTAAGTAATACTCTGCTCTTTTATTCTTTGTCAAAGTGAACAACTTCACATTTTCCCACATTATACTCCATCTGCTAGATTTTTGCCCACTCACAACCTATCTATATCCGTCTGCAACCTCATGTCTTCTTCACAACATACTTTCCTAACTATTTTTGTGTCATCTGAAAATTTAGCTACCATGTCTTCATTCCCCTCATCTAAGTCATTGACATAAATTGTAAAAAGTTGAGGCCCCAGCACAGACCCCTGTCGGACTCCACTCGTCACATCCTGCCAATCAAAAAAGACCCATTTATGCCGACTGTTTTCTGCCAGCCAGCCAATCTTCTATCCAAGCTAATATGCCCCTACGCTATGCGCTTTTATTTTCCGTAATAACCTTTGATGTGGCACCTTATCAAATGCCTTCCGGAAATCCAACTACAGCACGTCTACAGGCTCCCCTTTATCCACAGTGCATGTTACTCCTTTAAAGAGCTCCAATAAATTGGTTAAACATGATTTCACTTTCACAAATCCATGCTCACTCTTCCCAATTACCTTGAGTTCCTCTAACAGCCCCACCATAACCTCCTTAATGATCAACAATAACACCTTCCCCATGACAAATGTCAAGCTAACTGGTCTATAGTTTCCCGTTTTCTGTCTCCCTCCCTTATTGAATAGAGGGGTTATATTTGCTACTTTCCAGTCTGATAGAACCTTTCCAGAATTGAGGGAATTTTGGAAAATTAACACCTACACATCTGCTACTTCATTAGCCACCTCTTTTAAGGTCCAAGGATGAAGTCCATCTGGACACAGAGGCTTGTCAGCCCACAGTTCCATCAGCTTGCTCAGTACCGCTTCCCTAGTAATTGTAATTTCACCACGCTCCTGATTTACAGCTATTACTAGAATGCTTTTTATATTCTCTACAGTGAAGACAGAAGCAAAATATTTGTTCATTTCATCCTCCATTTCCTTATTATCTACTATTAACTCCCCATTCCCACTCTCTAGAGGACCAACACTCACTTTACTTACTCTTTTCTTTTTTAAATGCTCATAGAATCTCTTGCAATTCATTTTTACATTACTAGCTAGCTTCCTCTCATACTCTAATTTCTTTCTCCTGATTAACCTTTTAGTCATTCTCTACTGTTCTTTATATTCTGACCAATCATCTGACCTGCCACTCATCCGTGTACATTTATATGCTTTTTCCTTAAGTTTGATGCTTACCTTAAATTTTTTTTAACTACGGATGGTGGGTCCTCCTTGAGAATTTTCCTTTATAGTAGGAATATACTTATTCTGAGAATTGAAATATATCCTTAAATGTCAGCCACTGCATCGCTATTGATCTATCCCCTAGCCTAGTATCCCAGTTCACTTCAGCTGGCTCAGCTTTCATGCCCACACAGTTGCCCTTATTTAAGTTTAAAATACTCGTCTCAGATCTACTCTTCTTCCTTTCAAAATTCAATCATATTGTGGTCGCTGCTACCTAGGGGTGCCTTTACTCTGAGGTCATTAATTAATCCTGTCACATTACACAATACCAAGTCTAATACAGCTCTCTGTTGGCTCCAGAGCCTACTGCTCTAAAAATATTCTCTCAAAAGCATTCTATGAACTCCTCACCCAGGCTACTACTGCCAATCTGATTTTTCCAGTTTATATGTAGATTAAATCACCCATAATTATTGCTGCCCCTTTATCACAAGCACCCAATATTTCTTCTCGTATATTCTGTCCTAAATTGTGGTTGCTGTTAGGGGGCCTGTAGACCACTCCCACTAGTGACTTCTTTTCCCTACTACTTCTCATCTTCACCCAAACTGATCTCCTGAACCAAGGTCATCTCTAACTACCGCACAAATGCCATCCTTGATTAACAGTGCTACCCCTCAACCTTTAAGTAGCTTCCTATTCTTATTAAATGTCATATACTCAATATTCAGGACCCAACCCTCGTCATCTGGCAGCCAATGTTTCATTTACTTTGTTATGATTGCTATGTGCAGATAGCGCCTTTAGTTTTGGCTTATCTTTGTAACATCTAGTCCTGACCATTGGTGTATTCTTAGATTTTAACTCTCTGTCCCTTCCTGCTTTTCTGTAACTCTCATTTCCCATATTACTATTCTGATCTCCTGTCCTGAATCTATCCCTTCATTTGCCACATCTACCCAAGCTTGAACCCTCACCACCCTTGTTTAGTTTAAAGCCCCCTCTACTTCGCTAGTATGCGATTCACAAGAACACATGTAGCAGCACAGTTCAGGTGTAGACCATCCTAACGGTACAGCCCCCACTTTCCCCAGTACTGGTGCCAGTGCCCCACGAAGCAGAACCCACTTCTCCCACACCAGTCTTTGGCCATGCATTCATATCTCTAATCTTATTTGCCCTATGCTAATCCAGAGATTATTACCTTTGAGGTTCTGCTTCTTAATTTGGTACGTAGCTTCTCATACTGACTATTCAGAACCTCCTCCCTTGTCCTGCCTATGCCATTGGTATCTACATGGACCATGACAACTGGATCTTCTCCCTCCCACTGCAAGTTCCTCTCCAGTCTTGAACAGATGTCCTGAACCGTAATATCGGGCAGGCAACACAGCCTTCTGGACTCTCGCTCTTTACTGCGGAGAAAAGTGTCAATCCCGCTCACTATACTGTTCCCTACCACTACATTCCTGTTTGTTCTCCCCGCTTGAATGGTTTCCTGTACCACAGCACCATGGCCAGCCTGCTCATTCAGCTTGTAGACCTCATTTTCATCAACACAGGTTTTGAGCACCTCAAACCTGTTTGACAATTGTATCTGAGGCTCTTCCACTACTGTCTGCTCAGCCCCATTACCTGCCTCACACACGGTCGAATCCTCCTGTCCCTCACGGCTGACCAAAACAGGCCACCCTATTCTAAGAGACATGGGCGTCTTCTGGAACAAAGTGTCCAGGTATTTCTCCCCATCCCTTATGTTGTGCAGTGTCTGCAGTTCAGCATCCAGGTCAATAATCCTGATCCAGAATTCCTGTAGCTACTTACACTTTCTGCAAACGTGTTTGTCATCGATCACCTTGGCATCCAAAAGCTCCCACATTCCACAGCTGCAAAATGACACCTGTCCTGCCACTGTTACTTATGTTATTTAGTTAACTTAATTCAGTTACTCACTTAATTAACTTCAAATAATTCCTATGCATACCATAACTCTTTCCCGTGCATTGAATTCCCATGTGAACCTAATTTGCTACTCACTCAGTCTCCGTCTCACTCCAGCATGGTAGCCTGTCTCCTTGCATGCCCCTTACTGATCATGCGGCTTGAAAAGCCTCTCTCTTTTAAAGACCCTCTGATGAGTCACTAGCTAGTTTAGCTTCCTGCTACATTAATTAACACCAATTGAAGCAACTGTTTTCAGGTGATTGACAGATAACTGCCACTCCAGTCAGTTCTCTGCTTAACAAGCTAATCTAACTTGCTTGAAGGTTAGTACTATGTTAGCTCTTGATTCTTATTCTACAGTTAAAAGCTGAAAAGGACTTGGCCGGGTGGTTAACAGTAAAGTTGAGTGTCTTGGGCTACAGGAAGAAATAGACGGGATGGTCAAATGGGCAGATAAGTGGCAGATAGAATTTAACTCTGAAAAGTGTGAGGTGATACACTTTGGAAGGAGTAATTTGAAAGAAAGTATTCAATGAATGGCTTGACACTAGGAAGTACTGAGGAACAAAGGGACCTTGGCGTGTGTGTCCATAGATCTCTGAAGGCGGAGGGGCTTGTTAGTAGGGTGGTGAAAAAGGCATACGGGACACTTGCCTTTATCAATCGAGGCATAGATTACAAAAGTAGGGAGGTCATGTTGGAGTTGTATAAAACCTTGTTGAGGCCACAGCTGGAGTACTATGTGCAGTTCTGGTCACCACATTATAGGAAGGATGTGATTGCACTGGAGGGGGTGCAGAGGAGATTCACCAGGATGTTGCCTGGGATGAAACATTTAAGTTATGAAGGGAGGTTGGATAGACTTGGGTTGTTTTTGTTGGAGCAGAGAAGATGGAGGGGCGACCTGATCGAGGTATACAAGATTATGAGGGGCATGGACAGGGAGCAGCTGTTCTCCTTAGTTGAAGGGTCAGTCACAAGGGGACACAAGTTCAAGGTGAGGGGTAGGAGGTTTAGGAGGGATGTGAGGAAAAGCTTTTTTACCCAGAGGGTGGTGCCGGTCTGGAATGCACTGCCTGGGAGCGTGGAGGTAGGTTGCCTCACATCCTTTAAAAAGTACCTGGATGAGCACTTGGCACGTCATAACATTCAAGGCTATGGGCCAAGTGCTGGTAAATGGGATTAGGTAGATCAGGTGTTTCTCACGTATCGGTGCAGACTTGATGGGCCAAAGGACCTCTTCTGCATTGAGAGATTCTTTGATTCTGTGACTTAGCAGAACTTACCACATGAAGCTCATTCGCTACTCACTCAGTCTCTGTCTCACTCCAGCATAGTCGCCTGTCTCCTTGTGTGTCTCTTACTGATCTTACATCCACTTTGTCGACAATGTAGTCAATGATGTGAGATCAGCTGACATTGATGTGGCAGTTATTCCCAGCAACTTTACAAGTGTTGTTCAGCCCTTGGATATGTGTATAAATAAACTCAGGGACAGTATCTGAAAGATGTGGAACAACTGGATGTTGGAAGGTGAAAAAACATTCACTGAAGGGTGGAAAGATGCAAGCAGCTTCACTAGCAACATTGTGGCGATGAGGAGGAAGATCCATAGATGATGTTATACAACCACACTATTGGGACAAATTAGTCGGTGATTCAGATATTGATCAGAACGATTTCAACCGTGAAGTATCGTAGCTAATTTGTCATGGTATATATTTATATTGTGTTGGATGAAATGTATAGTTTGTACTGTTATAAAGTAAATAAATGTTGGAGAATTCATATGAATTCTTTAGCATTGCTAGTTTTTATTTTATTCCATTGTGATGGCCCTTTTTGGACCCAAATCAAGTACACGTTAATCCCTCAAAAACATTACTCATGTAAAAGTCAACCCCATGACTTTTGGCCTAAAAAAATTGGTCTAAAAAAATTCAACTTTTACACAAGTATATACAGTAATTGTCTATGGGTACTTTGAAGTCACATGATTTTGAAAGGCATTATGTAAATGGAAGTCTCTAATTGGATCATTGGAATACTTTCCACCATTAAAACTTACTCAACCAGAGTCAAGTACAATTTATAGTCACAGTTAAAATAATACAGAATTCCTCTAATTTCAAAAAGCAGGTGTTTTTTGCCAGCATTTAATGACACATACAATTTTCAATTAGGTCAGTTATTTTTAATTTCCTAAGTAGAGTCTGTCTATAAACCACCGAAAAGAATGTTTCAATCTCTAAAATTTCATTAAAAACAGTTTGAACAAGTATACTGCCAAGTCCTAGGTAGGTTTGTGGTATATCTGGCTGTCTATCTGTCAATACAGCAGAGACTTGTGCTGCAGTTCCACAAAGTAATGTTTTGGTTTGCAGCCACACTCATTTCTTGGTTATCTTGCACTCAGAAAGTAGCTGATAAAAGGAGGCACATGGCCACTCGAGATTCCTTGAACTAAAATCCAAGCTCTAAATTATGCTTTGAATAGATCAATATGGATACATTGACCAGCAGACCAATAGACAACCAGATTTTGCCGTCAAACACACACTTGCAATTTAACTACTTGATTTAATTGTTGTGTCCACTTCTCCACGCGCTTAATGGCACTTTAACATCTGAGAATGCTCATGCTGTCAATCTGCTCCTCACAGGCATGGCTGCAGAATGTACAGCAATAGTAGCATAGCGGTTATCTTATCAGGCTAGTAATCTAGAGGCCTGGACTATTGCTTTGGAGACATACCCAAATCTGACCAAGGCAGCTGGGGGAAATTTGAAATCATTTAATTAATAAATGTGGGATAAAATGCAAATCCCATTAATAATGATCATGAAACTACTGGATTATTGGAGGTCTACCTGGTTCACTAATGTCCTTTAGGAGGGGAAATCTGCCATCCTTACCCAGTCTGGCCGACATATAACTCCAGATCCACAGCAAAGTGGTTGACTCTTAACTGCCCACTGAAATAGACTAGGAAGCCACTCATGTTTTATCAAACTACCAGAGAAAAAAAACACCTACACCACATGGTCTGTAGTGGTACAAGGTGGCTTTCCACCAGCTTAAATGCAATTAGGGATGGGCAATAAATGCTGGCATTGCCTCCAACACTCACTTCCCAAGGACAAATGAAAAGCTGAAATACGCTTCTCTCAAATAATCCTGGCTGCGATATATTAGAGCAGAACATATTCTAAATCCTGCATCTCAGTGTGCTTCCCATCAACTTTTTATCACAAATTCCTATGTCCACATTTATAATATAAATACCCTCCAGGTGTATTCTATAAGCCAGTAACACGTGGGAAAGATATAGAGGAGCAACTTAGAGGGGAATTAGAGAGGTGGAAAAACAATAGAGTAGTGACAATGGGGGACTTTAAATATCCCAACATCGATTGGGGTAATAACAGATAAAATGCAGAAAGGGGGAAAGCGTTTCTGAAGTGTGTTCAGAGAATTTTCTTGTTCAATAGTTTTGACCCAATAAGGAAGGAGGCATTGCTGGATCTGATTCTGGGGGATGAGGTCTGTTAAGTGGATTGGGTGTCAGTAGGGGAACAGTGTTAATTAATGGATTACTCCTTGCCCTTTTCCACAGTAAAACTACTTAATTAGTGGAGGGTCAATTTCTGTGGGGTGAAATTGCAGAGGCGCTGGTCGTCACCTATCAATCCTCTTTAGATACAGGGGTGGTGCCAGAGCACTAAAAAATTGCAAATATTACACCCTTCTGAAGAAGGGCGTTAAGGATAAACCCAACAACTACAGGCCAGTCAATCTAGCCTCAGTGATGGGAAAGTTTTTAAGAACGATAATCCAGGACATTAAAAGTAGCAGTCACTTGGACGTGTGGATTAATTAAGGAAAGCCAGCACCAATTTGTTAAAGACAACCCATGTTGAACTAACTTGATTGAGTGTGAAGAAGCAAGAGAGAGGGTCGATGATGGAAAAGCGGTTGATGCAGTTTGCATGGAATTCCAAAAGGTGTTTGCTAAAATGCCACATCATAGACATGCCAGCAAAGTTGAAGCCCATGGAATAAAAGGGACAGTGGCTGCATGGATACCAAATTGCCCGATTGCTAGAAACAGAGTTGTGGTGAACAGTTGTTTTTCAGATTGTAGGAAGGCATTGGGGTCCCCCAGATGTTGGCTCTAGGATCATTGCTTTTCTTGATATGTGACCCAGATTCGAGTATACAGGGCAGAACTTTAAAATTTACACATGACACCAAACTTGCAAGTATTGTGAACTGTGAGGCGGATAATAAGGAATTTCAAGAGGACACAGACAAGATGGTGAAATGGGTGGACAAGTGGCAGATGCAATTTAATGCCGAGAAGTATCAAGTGATACATTTCGGTCAGACAAATGTGGAAAGGCAATATAAAATAAAGGATACAACTAAAAAGGGAGTGCAGGGACAGAGAAACCCCCACAGGTCGAGGTGCACAAATCATTGATTGTGGCAGGGCAAGCCGAGAAAGTGGTTGAAATGGCATACGGGATGCTGGGTTTTACAAACAGAGGCATCAAGTACAAAAGTAAGGACATTATGATGAAATGCTACAAAAAAAAAAATTGGCCTCAACTGGAGTGTCACATCCAATTCTGAGCACTGCACTTTAGGGAGGATGTGAAAGCTTCAGAAAGAGTACAGAAAAGATTCACAAGAATGGTTCCAGGGATGAGGGGCTTCAGTCATGTGGATAGACTGGAGAAGCTGGGGTAGGTCTCCTTTGAGGAGAGACATTTCTGAGGAGATGTGATAGAAGCGTTCAAAATTAAGGAACCTTAACAGAGTAGACAGAAAAACTGTTCCCATTAGCAGAAGGGTTTTTAACCAGAGGACACAAATTTAAGATAATTTTTTTATTCATTTATGGGATGTGGAGGTCACTAGCTAGGCAGCAATTATTGCCCAACCCTAACAGCCCTTGAGAAGGTGGTGGTGAGCTGCCCTCTTGAGCTGCTGCAGTCCATGTGGTGTAGGTGACACCCAGTGCTGTAAGGGAGGGAATTCCAGGATTTTGACCCAGTGACCGTAAAGGAATAGCGATATATTTCCAAGTCAGGATGGTGAGAGGCTTGGAGGGGAACTTGGAGGTGGTGGTGTTCCCATGTATCTGCTGCCCTTGTCCTTCTAGATGGTAGTGGGTTTGGAAGGTGCTGTCGAAGGAGCCTTGGTGAATTCCTGCAGTGCACCTGGTAGATGGTACACACTGTTGCTACTGTGTGCCAGTGGTGAAGAGAGCAAATGATTTTTGTGGATGGGGTGCCAATCAAGCAGGCTGCTTTGTCTTGGATGGTGTCAAGCTTCAAGTGTCGTTGGAGCTGCATTCATCAAGGCAAGTGGTGAGTATTCAATCACACCCCTGACTTGGGCCTAGAAGATGGTGGACAGGCTTTGGGGAGTCAGGTGGTGAGTTACCTGCTGCAGGATTCCGAGCCTCCGACCTGCTCTTGTAGCCACAGTATTTATATGGCTAGTCCAGTTCACTTTCTGGTCAATGGTAACCCCCCAGGATGGTGATAGTGGGGGCTTCTGCAATGTTAATGCCATTGAATGTCTAGGGGCGATGGTTAGATTCTCTCTTGTTGGAGATGGTCATTGCCTGACACTTGTGTGGCACGAATGTTACTTGCCAATTGTCAGCCCAAGTCTGGATCTTGTGCAGGTCTTGCTGCATTTGGACATGGACTGCTTCAGTATTGAGTTGTCGCGAGTGGTGTGGAACATTGTGCAATCATCAGTGAACATCCCCACTTCCGGCCTATGATGGAGAGAAGGTCATGATGATGCAGCTGAAGATGGTTGTGCCTATGACATTACCGAGGAACTCTGGCAGTGATGTCCTGGAACTGAGATGATTGACCTCCAACAACCAACACCATCTTTTCTTTTGTGCTATGTATGACTCCAATTTTGCTAGAGCTCCTTGATGCCACACTCGGTCAAATGCTGCCTTGATGTCAAGGGCAGTTACTCTCACCTGACCTTTGGAATTCAGCTCTTTTGTCCATGTTTGAACGAAGGCTGTAATGATTGGAAAAAGAACCAACAGCAAGATGCCAGAAAACCTTTTTATGCAGCGAGTGGGATCTGGGACGCACTGCTTGAGTGCATGGCAGAGGGAGATTCAATCTTGCTTTCAAAAGGTAACTGGTTAAGCATCTGAAGAGCAAAGATTTGTAGGTCAACAGAGAAAGGCTGAGGGAGTGGGACTAGCTAAATTGCTCTGGTACAGATATAATGGGCCCAATGGCTTCCTCTGTGCTGTAACCATTCTATATTATATGACTACCTCTAGAAACATGTCACACTGCAATTACATCCTTGTACCAGTGGGGACAACGGATCAGCTCACTTTTGCAATGTTACCTTAATTGGCATTTTTATTCAGAAATAGGAAGAGAGCTTGAGGTTCAAGTTCCCTGCCAGTTTCAGTAGACTTTCTGACTGCACTAGCAGAAGGAGAAGTGCATTATCTAGTTAGGTATAAGATCAACAAGAGCAATAATCAAAAATTTTATCTTCAACATGCACCATGATGCTTGGGTGGGATACAGAACAGAATGTTCTGAGCTTGTGAAATTCTTGTCGGTCTCTGTTTTAGATGGCTTGGAAGTGTAGTGCAGCAAGGAAAACTGCTTAAAATAGAATTTTAAAAACAGAGTCTAATTATTTCACAAGCTTCCTAGCTTTATGAAAGGTAGTTAAAATCTTCCACTGGCTCATCAGCAACAAAACATGAAAATTCACACAACAGCAAAGAGAAATTCAAGCCAATCAAAATACTTAGGGAAACTGGTTCGTTGACCAACCCCCTCCTCTGCCGCCCACCCCCCACCCAAAATGTGTTTGCCATAAGGTATGTTTTCAGTAACTAACTATAAACATTACCAAAGCCAGTCACCATGCAGCTTGAACACAGATAGGGGTTTCTCATATGTGCAGCTGGCTTTGTGAAGGTTAGACTTGGTCACATTTTTAAAGCTGTAGTAAAAGCTGTAGGAGTGTTTGATTTTTGAAAGCAACCAGAGAAGGTGGGCAAAAAAAGAATATATCCCACAAGTAGGTACAACGTGAACAAGAGCTTTCACTCAAAATAAGAAAAAAGACAAACTGCTTCAACAATTGCCCCACCACATAGTTCACATCATTCATCAATAGAAGCCATGAGAAGTTGGCGATCAAGCGTTACAAGTAAAACTGGCCTTGAACTTTGCTCGTTTGAAATAAATGTCGTACTTCCCTGTACAATTATCTTCAGCCTAGCTCGGAAAGATTGGAAACTAAGCAATATGGCAACTTGCACATGACAAACCAGGGCTGTCAGTGTGTTTAAGAAGCTGTCTCTTGGAAAAACGTTCAAAACACTGCTGTGAACACGCTCCTAACTGCCTGCGTCATTAGCACCACTCAAAGCATTTCTTTCTTTTACTGTGCAAGGTCCAGCTTCCTGAGCAAGGGAAGAGTTAAAGTCATTTTTGTAAAATAGAAAGATTCACTGGTTTCCATCTCACACTGCTCTCAATAACACATTAACCTAGTTATAAAAAAGGGAAAGCTGCAATGAAGAAAGGTCATTTTGCAAATCAGGAGTATGATTGCATTTTTGGCCTACTGACAAGCACAGGTTCATTGGTATTAGGCAACATTTTCCAGTTACTTGATTCAATCTGATTTAATGCTTCAATGGAATGGGAGTTGGCGAGGGAGGAAAGAGAAGAGACAGATGCACAGAGTAAACAACAATGAAGAGTGAATTAGGATATTTAACAGGTCAAAGTGTGCTGCTGTCTTTAATCAATGCTAAAGATTTATATTCTCACTGGTGCTAAGGAGGGACATTGAGGTACATCCATTCAAAATTTGCTGAAATGTGCTTTTGTTGCTCTACTCAATAGCAGTCAACCTACTGCCACAGTATAGCAACAACCTACACAATCTTCTAGAAACATCACATGGACAGAGTCAGGCTTCACAAATACATCAAGCTCACGTTTATAGTTTAGGAGTTTTCTGAACCGTTGACTGTGCTACCACCTTAAAAAAATACAGCATGCCATTCTTAGGTTAGACTATTTGCTCCAAATTCTTTTCCAAATCATTTTTAATTCCTGATTGCCCCCCTCTCTTTCCTAAACCCAATAATTACAGGCTGCAATGAGCTTCATAAGTAATATAATGGTACTCAGTAACTCAAAATTAAGGTTGTTGAGTTAGAAGACAAAACCAGTACCTGACTAAAACCACTGGTCTGGCAACGTAAAATCGAAACTTTCACAAAAATTGTACATGCTGTACCTTATGTTCAAGCTTTGTTGCAGGCAGCTTCAAGTGCCAGGACACAACTCCCTGTGTGGAGGAGCACAGCGTGGCATTTAAAGGCTTTAACCGGTTTATTGATTCCTAAACTCTCCCTCACTAATCTCACTGTAGGAAACCTGACCCAATGCATATTGTAAATTCAGAACTACAAAAGGAAGAGAAGGATTATACTTCCACACAACTGACAATGAAACTACTAAACAGAAGAGCAATGCACAATAAAATGCTGTGGATGTCTATTTTGGGATTAATGTAGATAGTTCAGAGTTACTGCAGCACAAGCTGCCGACTGTTAGATTCATAGAAACTGAAAAGTTTAACATTTAAGCTATAGAATATTTTGGCATCTGAACAGTGATAAATAACACAATAATCTCTGCAAAGTTGTAAACCACATGTTGTAAACAGTCAGGGGTATGGTTTGTACACCCAAGTGAAAATACTAAACATACCATTCCGTTTTTAAAATTCAAGACAAGACGTATTTGAAAACGTGCTTCAAAGTAGTAACATGCAACAGGGTTCAGAGATTTTGATCAGCTGAACATTCAGGATTTCATCTGAACCCTTCAATGCATTACTGCCTTATAATTCCCACATTATGCATAGAATATTATATACAATTTTATTCTTATATTAGACAGATTTCATATGCAATTTAACAGGGTAACATTTGTATCGAATAGCTGAGAAGTAATGAAGGAAAATCAATATAGCTGAAATAATGCCCAGGTAACTGTAATTTTAAAACTTTATGTACGCACAGTCATGTATACACATATATATTAACTGGGAATTGACTGAAGGCTGAAATTCAATCCAAGTCCAGGCAATATTCACGAAACAATCAAGTTGCATTCTTCTAGTTTATGCTATCCAAACCCAACTCAATTACATTAGTTGATATTGTTGACAGATTCCTAAAGTGCGATGATGTCAATCTAGTTGATGATCATCTTTCTGGTCAAGTCTGTAAATTTTACAGAACAGAGTGGGTAATCCAGATCAATAATTCACAACTTACTAAATATTCAAGTTCACTGGATAAGAGGCAAACGTGTTTCAGATTTTCAGTACAGAGAACAGCACTAGATTTCACAATCCATTTCTCATTTCAGAATTTTATGAATAGGTAAGTGTCTTTTGTATAATAATCTTGATGCTACCCATTGACTCATTCAAAATAACTGCAGTCAAATCACTTCAGCCATTAATACAAGTTCTTGTCTTATGAAATGACACATCTTCTAATTAATCCTGAGCAGCTCCATTGGAGATCCACTGGTAATGTTCAGTAATAAATACAAGCTTCAAGATGGCACACTGTGAAAAGAGCCTACCCATAACCGTTCGAAAAGACTGACCATGATGTTGCGTGTCCACCTTCATCAAAAGGGCATCCAGTCAGCAACTTTCAGCCTTTTTGACTCAACAACAGTGCCTGCTCTACACTACCTAAACTGGAAGCACAAATAGCTGGAAAAGCTGATACTGTTCCAATGCCTCTTCATTATCGTCCAGCTGGACGGAACTGCTCTCACCTGGTTTCATTCTTATCAGAGAATCACTTGCAATGGCTTCTTTCTGCTCTATTACCTCTGGTGTCCCCAAGGATCTATCTTTAGCTCCCTCCTATTTCTCATCTACATGTTGGCTCTCAGCAATATGATCCAAAGGCAGTGTTAGTTTAACTATGTAGGTTAAGACACCCAGCTCTACTTCATCACCACCTCTCTTGACTCCTCCACTGTTGCTAAATTATCAGACTGCTTATCTAATGTCCCACATTGGATGGGAGTTAATTTCCTCCAATACAGGGAAGACTGAAGCTATTGTTTTCGGTCCCGACAAACACCACCCATGAGATTAAGCCAGCTTGTTTGCAACCTTGGTATCACATGTTCCCAACTTCCAGCTTCATGCCTATTTCCACTTCCGTAACATCACCCAACTCAGCTCATATGCTGGAACCCTCATTCTTACCTTTGTTAGCTCTAGACTTGACTATTTCAATACACTCCTGGCTGGTCGCCCACATAATTTCTGCCTTCTGTAAGCTTGAGGTCAGTCAAACCTCTGCTGCTCATGTCTAAACTCGCACAAAGCCCCATTCATCTACCATCCCTGTGCTCAATGACATCTTTCATCCCTGTGCTCAATGACACACATTAGTTCCTGGTTAAGCAACCCTTAATTTTAAAATTCTCATCCTCGTTTTCAAAATTGAGGCCTCCATGGCCTTGTCCCTCCCTATCTCATCTCCTCCAGCTCCACAACTCTAAGGTACCTATGCTCCTCTAATTCTGGCCTCTTGTGCATCAATTTTAATTGGTCCACCATTGGTTGCTGTGCCTTCAGCTGCCTAGGCCCCAAGCTCCAGAAAACCCTCCCCTGCATCTTTCAGCCTCTCTATCTCACTTTCATCCTTTAAGGCACTCCTTAAAAACTACCTTTTTGACCAAGCTTTTGGTCACCTGACCTAATGTCTGCTCGTTTTACTTGGTGCCATATCTTGTTTTATGTCTCCGTGAAGTACCTTGGGATTTTATATTCATATAACGCCTTGAATATAATAAAAGTTGTTGAAAGGTGGCAGGGAGGTGTCAGTGAGCTGAGCCGATTTTATAATGTATGATGTTCAGCTTTGAGTGCAGCACTTATCCAGGTAAGCTCAGTATACTCCATCACACTTCTGACTTGTGCCTTGTAGATGGTGGAAAGGCTTGAGAGTCAGGCAGTATGCCACTCACCACAGAGCACCCACCCTCAGGTTTGCACTTGTAGTTACAATATTTACATGGCTAGTTCAGTTAGGTTCTGGTCAATGGTGACCACCAGGATGTTGACTGTAGGGGATTCAGCTATGGTAAAGCCATTGATTGTCAAGAAGTGGACTCTATTGGAGATGGTTATTACTTGGCATTTGCATAACTTCAAGTCCAAATGTGTCCAGATCTTGCTGCATGCTGGCATGGATTTATTATGAGGTTTTGCAATGGAACTGAACACCATATGATGGACGGAAGGCCATGCTGAAGCCACTGAAGATGAGTATTATTGAAAAAAGGCATTTTGGCGAAGCTTTTCATCTTGCATCTGGACAATCGCAAGAATATCAACATCAGGGAAAGCAACAACTTTTTACTGTATAAGAAGTGTTGATTGGTTGGCAAGTGGACTCTAATTGGTAGAGGAGTTGCCATGGAGAATGCACCAGTTAATGGTGACTGACAGTTAACTGCCAAGCATTGTTTGAAATTTAAACCAGGCAGCTTGACACTGATTGGTCAAGGCATTGCCCAGAAGAATGAACCAGCAAATGGCTATCACTTATTTTGTTTAGCTGAAACAGACACAATGAACAGGGCGTTATGTAATAATACACATAGCTTCCAGTACACACAAATGGGCAACACTCCGAGCCTGACTGACAATCTTACATAATGCCATAAGTCTTCATGGGGTCCACAACGTAGAGAACTTACAAGGTCACTTCCTCCTTGTTCTTTACCACTGTATCGCCTCTTCTGGTGGGATATTGGCTGAAATGTATGATTGTGCGAGTATGACAGGTTGTTGCTCAACTTGTCAGGGGAAAGCTCTCCTTATTTTGGCACAGCTCCTCAGATATTTTGAGGACGATGACTTTGCAAGATTGACTGGGCTGGGTGTACCTTTGTTGTGTCTGGTGCCTGGGTTGACGCCAGGTAGTTCATCTGGTTTTATCCCATTGTAGTACTGCGTAGTAGTACTCTAAACTGGTTATTATACTAGTTATGTAGAGCTCTTTGCAGTTAATATAATTTTAATACATTACATGAAAATCCCCCATGGCGCTGCTTGTGGTAAGTGAAAAGATACATGATAATATTTCTGTCTTTCAAATGTAAAACAGAATGTAGGATTGCATCCCTGAAAGGCTAGAAAAGTAATTGCGCTGCATTGTTGAAGTGAAAGATGGGTTCACCTGGAGCTCTCAGGTCACAGATTACAATTCTGATTCTGTTGCATCAAGACAGCAATTAAAAATTTGTATCGATGGTGGCGCCAGGATTTTGAGTGAGTGAAAGATAGTTGCATTTTAAGATTATTTTGAGACCTTTAAGGGACTGCCAAATGCAGGAGGTGGAAAGTGAAAATTATTCCATTGTTACAAACATTCTTTAAGTATTCTTAATTCTTCTTAAAAAATTCTATATTTATATCTAGCATGGAATTGTTTGCAGCTTATTTTAGCATACTTTATGGTCTGATGCAGCTTTTGCAAATTGTTAGCCAGGGATGAGAGCTCATCGGGTCGGGAAGAAAGCAATGTAGACTTGGTAGATTAAGTTTTCCTCAGTTAGAATAAATTTGTCTACATGACAGAAGCATTAAACAAAAATGTTCCAGGAAGTGAGAGACAGTATGAACACACTATACAGAAGACTTATTACTAGTTGATTTCAAGTAGTATTGCTTGATGGAGAATTAAAAAGTCCCTGACTTCTTTGTAACTATTGTCTGTACTTGAGTATCATTCCGTAATTGATTATTTTTTGTGCTTTTGTCTTGGAATGTTTGCATGCTTCTCATGTATGCCTATGAGGCATTTTCAGACTGGATGTTGTTTCAATATCTTTGCTTGTTTTTGGCTGCTTTTATTGGTTTCTCGCTTTCTGCAAGCCTGTTGTATGTGTGTTTGGATCTGAAAAGGTTCATTTTTGTATGCGTGTCCATTTGTGACCATTTGCAATATGACAGGAACATGCCTTTGTACTGTTAGCAGGAAGGTATACAATGTGGTCAAGGTCGAGAGTTAGATTTTCAGATTCTCTTATACCATGAGTTGCAGCAAACAGAGACCAGGTGTTAAAGTGACTACAACGTCTGGTGTGGTCTGTAGTATTTCTTTCGCTTAGTCTCCAACAAAAAACCCGCAAGTATTTGGATTACTTAAAACTTTAGAATGTTTATTTTTCTTAAAAAACCTACATAAGCACACAAGCTGTATATTTATAATACTGCTTACCTACCTACATGTCTGTTATTTGAAATAACTTACTAGGAAAGGATATTGAAGTACGAAATAAATTGGTTCAAAAGACAAACAGGCAAAGAAGAGATTCTACCTCCTGCATTTGGCAGTCCCTTAAAGATCTCAAAATAATCTTAAAATGCAACTGTCTTTCACTCACTCAAAATCCTGGAGCCATCATTGATACAAATTTTTAATTGCTATCTTGATGCAATAGAATCAGAATTGTAATGTGACCTGAGAGTTCCAGGTGAACCCAAGTTTCATTTCAACAATGCAGCGCAATTACTCTTCTAGCCTTTCAGGGATGCAACCCTACATTCTGTTTTACATTTGAAAGACAGAAATATTATCACGTATCTTTTCACTTACCACAAGCAGCACCATGGGGGATTTTCAAGTAATGTATTAAAAATTATATAAACTGCAAACTACATACAGGAGGTGCATAATAACCAATTTAGAGTACTACTATGCAGTACTACAATGGGATAAAACCAGATGAACTACCTGGCATCAACCTAGGCACCAGACACAACAAAGGTACACCCAGCCCGGTCAATCTTTGATGGCGTAGTGGTATTGTCACTGGACCAGTAATCCAGAGACCCAGGGTAATGCTCTGGGGACCTGGGTTCAAATCCCGCTAAGGCAGATGGTGGAATTTGAATTCAATAAAAATCTGGAATTGAAAGTCCAATGATGACCATTGTCGATTGTTGTAAAAACCCATCATTAATGTCCTGTAGGGAAGGAAATCTGTCGTCCTTACCTGGTCTGGCCTACATGTGGCTCCAGACCCACAGCAATGTGGTTGACTCTTAAATGCCCTCTGAAATGGCCATATCCAGTTGTAACAAACCACTACAAAGATACAACCCAAGTCCTCCTTACTAACATTTGGGGGCGAGTGCCAAAACTGTCCAGTAGTCATCCTCAAGGTATCATACATTACAGATAATGTTCCAGACCCCACCATCACCATCCCTGGGTATGTCCTGTCCCACCAGGCCAAGCAGAGGTGGCGGCACAGTGGTATACAGTCGGGAGGGAGCTGCCCTGGGAGTCCTCAACATTGACTCCAAACCTCATGAAGTCTCATGGCATCAGGTCAAACGTGGGAAAGGAAACCTCCTGCTGATTACCATCCTCCCTCAGCATGTTGAACATCACTTGGAGGAAGCACTGAGGGTGGCAAGGGCACAATGTCCATCACCAAGAGTGGCTCGGTCGCATCACTACTGACCGAGCTGGTCGAGTCCTAAAGGACATAGCTGCTAGACTGAGTCTGCAGCATGTGGTGAGGGAACCAAGAGGGAAAACATACTTGGCCTCATCCTCACCAACCTGCCTGTCTCAGATGGATCTGTCCATGACAGTATTGGTAGGAGTGACCACCGCACAGTCATTGTGGAGATGAAGTCCCGCCTTCACATTGAGGATACCCTCCATCATGTTGTGTGGCACCACCATCGTGCTAAATGGGATAGATTTCACACAGATCTAGCAACTCAAGACTGGGCATCCGTGAGGCCATCAGCAGCAGCAGAATTGTACTCGAACACAATCTGTAACATCATGGCCTGGCATATCTCCCACTCTACCATTATTATCAAGCCAGGGAATCAACCCTGGTTCAACGAAGAGTGTAGGAGGGCATGCCAGGAGCAGCACCAGGCATACCTAAAAATGAGGTGTCAACCTGGTGAAGCTATAAAACTACTTGCATGCCTAACGGTATAAGCAGCAAGTGATAGAGCTAAGCGATTCCACAGCCAATGGTTCTCTGCAGTCCTGCTGCATCCAGTCATGAATGGTGGCGGACAATTAAACAACTCACTGGACAAGGTGACTCCACAAATATTCCCATTCTCAATGATGGAGGAGTCCAGCGCAGCAGTGTAAAAGATAAAGCTGAAGCATTCGCAAGAATCTTCAGCCAGAAGTGCCAAGTGGATGATCCATCTCAGCCTCCTCCGGAGGTCCCCAGCATCACATTGTCTTCAGCCAATTCAATTCACTCCACATGATATCAAGAAATGGCTGAAGGCACTGGATGCTGTAAACGTTATGGGCCCTGACAACATTCCAGCAATAGTACTGAAGATTTGTGCTCAAGAACTTGCCACGCCCCTAGCCAAGCTGTTCCAGTGCAGCTACAACAATGGCATCTACCCGTCTATGTAGAAAATTGCCCAGGTATGTCATCTGCACAAAGAGCAGGACAAATCCAACCCAGCCAATTACCGCCCCATCAGTCTACTCTCCATCATCAGCAATGGAAGGGGTCATCAACAGTGCTATCAAGCAGCACTTGCTTAGCAATAACCTGCTCACTGATGCCTAGTTTGGGTTCTGCCAGGGCCACTCAGCTCCTGACCTCATTACAGCCATGGTTCAAACATGGACAAAAGACTTGAACTCCCGAGGTGAGGTGAGAGTGACTGCCCTTGACATCAAGGCAGCATTTGACCGAGCGTGGCATCAAGGAGCCCAAGCAAAACTGGAGTCAATGAGAATCAGGGGGAAAACTCTCTGCTGGTTGGAGTCATACCTAGCGCAAAGGAAGATGGTTGTGATTGTTGGAGGTCATTCATCTCAACTCCAGGGCATCACTGCAGGGGCTCCTCAGGGTAGGGTCCTAGGCCCAAACATCTTCAGCTGCTTCATCAATGACCTTCCTTCCATCATAAGATCAGAAGTGGGGACGTTCGCTGATGATTACACAATGTTCAGCACCATTCGCGACTCCTCAGACACTGAAGCAGTCCATGTCCAAATGCAGCAAGACCTGGACAATATCCAGGCTTGGGCTACCAAGTAACATTCGTGCCACAGAAGTACCAGGCAATGACCATCTCCAACAAGAGAGAATCCAACCATCGCCCCTTGATGTTTAATGGTATTACCATCACTAAATCCCCCGCTATCAACATCCTGGGGGTTACTATTGACCAGAAACTGAACTGGACTAGCCATATAAATATTGTGGCTCCAAGAGCAGGTCAGAGGCTAGGAATAGTGTGACGAGTAACTTCACTCCTGACTCACCAAAGCCTGTCCACCATCTACAAGGCACAAGTCAGGTATGTGATAGAATACTCCCCACTTGCCTGGATGAGTACAACTCCTACAATGCTAAAGAAGCTGGACACCGTCCAGGACAAAGCAACCCGCTTGATTAGCACCACACCCACAAACATTCACTCCCTCCACCACCGACGCACAGTAGCAGCAGTGTGTACCATCTACAAGATGCACTGCAGGAATTCACTAAGGCTCCTTAGACAGCACCTTCCAAACCTACAAATCAGCCACCTAGAAGGACAAGGGCAGCAGATAGAGGGGAACACCACCACCTGGAAGCTCCCCTCCAAGTCACTCACCATCCTGACTTAGAAATATATTGCCACTCCTTCACTGTCACTGGGTCAAAATCCTGGAACTCCCTTCCTAACAGCACTTTGGGTGTACTTACACCACATGGACTGCAGCAGTTCAAGAAGGCAGCTCACCACCACCTTCTCAAGGGCAACTCGGGATGGGTAATAAATGCTGGCCCAGCCAGCGTAGCCCACATCCCATGAATGAATAAAAAATATGGGATTTGTCTTTGAGAAAGTGACAAGCCTAAAATCCTTATTCCTGTTCCTAAAAATGCAGCATTTTGTTTCAGCCCAACCACACAGTCATACATACCCAACTTCAGAAATGTGATTCTGTAAAGATTAATTCCAATGGTCCTAGTAAACAACGTCAAACTTCTAATGCAGGTCAACTGCAGTTACAGAAGAGCAACAAGCATTTTGTCAATTAAACACAGAGATAAAATGCATTTTGTCATTCATTGCTGGGATTTTGCCAGCACGGCCAGTTGCTCCTGAGAAAGTGTCGGTGGGTCTTTCTGAACCACTATTGTCCATGCGGGAAGGGGCCACCCAGAGTGCTGTTAGGTAGGGAGTTCCAGGAATTGACCCAGCAACAATGAAGGAATGGCTATAACATGTCCAAGGCAGGATTGTGTGCAACTCAAAGGGAACTTGGAAGTGATGGCATTCCCATGCATCTGCTGCTCTTGTCCTTCTAGATGGTGAAGCGTATAGGTTTGAGAGATTCTACCAAAGAAGCCTTGGCAAATTGGTGCAGGCATCCTGTGGACGGTACATACTGCAACCTCTGTGCACCAATGGTGGAGTAAGTAATTGTTTAAGATAGTTGACGGGCTGCAGATTAAATTGACATTTCTGTCCCAGATCGTGTTGTACGTCATGTTGTTGCAGATGCACCCATCCAAGCAAGTGAGGACTATGTCTTCATTTATTCTGATAAGCAAACCTACTCTTCCAAATTTGTATACTCACTTTAAGAGCAACTACTGTTTTGCCAGTGAATTGTCCAGTTATACATAAAGGTATGTTGCAGGATACACATAGATAAAGGCACTGTAGTGACAAATTCTACAGCTTCTGCTAGTGGCCACATAACTAAGGGCCCCAGTTTGTTGGTAACTGGTCTAATTATCCTTCTAGTTTCCGAAATACAGGTATAAAAAGTTGAGGAATAAAACTGCTAATGTGAATACCGAAAAGTTTAGATTTCTAATCATATCTTAAATTCCAAATGGACTACATTTTACAACAAAAAAGCCAGAAATATTAACAAAAAGTGACAGCACCTATAGCTGTACCTTTCTATAAACAGGACAATAACCCACCTTGTTTTACAAAAACTAGTGTCGCTACTCTGTTCAAATATTGAAAATAACTACACTGGTTAATGCGATGCAATTAAAAAGGAGTTTGGTGGAACCGTCACACCAAGTATTTTCTCTTGTGCTGTAAAGCATTTACTCAATACTGTTGAAAAGAGAGACATGTTGCCGAAGCTTTTCGTCTTGCACTCATCAGGACAAATGCAAGAATGCCAAATTTCAAATGATCACAACAATTTATACTACAGGAGAAAAGGGTGCTGATTAGTTGGCAAGTAGACTCCAATTGACCAAGGTGTTGCCATGGAGAAAACAACAGGGTACTATAGGCTCTCTGAGCTCCCAAGTAATTCAAAAGAAGATGCAAGGTTTCAACATACTCCTTTGGTTTGCAGAGAACAGGTCCCTGTGTAAAAATATACGTTGAATGTGTTCAAGCCTTGCGCCTTTTTTGAATTACTCAGGAGCTTGGGGAGCCTGTTGCTTTCTCAATGGCAATCAGAGTTGACTTTGCCAACTGATCTTTTTGTGCTGTGGTAAAAATTGTGATCGTTTGAAATTTGGCATTCTTGCATTTGTCCCGATGAGTACAAGATGGCAACGTGTTTCTTTCCATTAATATTCAAGTTCTGTACAACCAAGCCACTTACTGAAAAGTGCTCAAGTTCAATTTCACCTGGTTTTTTTACCTTAAAGTATTTGCATATCACCAAAAGACATCAAGAGCAATCAGCTCATGAACAAGAGAACCACCCAACTTGGGTACACAGACCTTGAGAAAACTTTGAATGCAACACAGCTGAGTGCAATGCTGTAAGTACGCACCCATTTCAGAATGCATTCATTGGCCCACTGAACCAAGCACCCCTGAATTGTGAGCTCATTATCCCTTTAATCTGTTTAACAATTAATCTGAGCCCAAAAAGCAATTATATTAGCTATGCTCTTTCAAACAAGGCTGCATATGGCGACATCACTATTCCTAGCCAGAATAGAAATGACTGGGGGAATTGTCTTAATCACACCTGCTGTAAGTGAGATTGATTTTATGTACATAACTTATATGTAACTATCCTCCACTCATTGCATTTTGCTGGAGAAATTACCCAGCTTTTCTCAGATATTGCTGCAGTTTCGGTCAAGAGACATGTTTGCTGTAGTTCAGAATGACTTTTTAAATAAACTATTTTGCTGTATTGTGCTGTTTATACTGACTGTGTGCTTTGAATCTTGCTGCAAGACCTACCTCACCTCCAACTCATTGTCTCTATTGATGCTTGTATTGGCCAATGTTAAAACATTATGGGTTCTTTTCCAAGGGTGGGGAGTCATTTAGTGCCCTAAGTAAGACATCAGAGTTATGAACGTGGATTTCAGTAGTGTACATGGTAGAAATAGTTATCCACAAAATGCAAAAGCAAAACAAAAAGCACCCCAAGTGCACTTCAGCCTATAACTCAGGGAATGCGTAATCAAGGAAGAGGTAAAACTCACTTAAGGTGAGCAAGCAGTTATTAACCTAACATGAGTGTTTATAATGGACATGAACAGAAAATATGGGACTTTTAAATGTCAATTTACTCACCAATTTCTTAAATGGAATGAGCCATACATATTTCTTGCTTAGTGGAGGTGCTCAGAAAAAAAAATTGATGTGAACTGAACAAAATTCTGGATCAATAAATAGATGCTTGTTTAAAGAAAGGGATGTTGTAGTTTCCAACAGCAACCAACATGAGTTCAAAGTCCAGCAGATCCTTGACTGACCCTCTACATCAAATTTTATCATGTGTACATAGCATTTGAAATACTGAAACTGAGCTTAATTGTAGATGTACTTAACCTGTAGGTCTCCCATAAACAGTTCTTGAAACCATCTCTTGGTTCACAGCTGTCCACTGTGGACAACATACTGAGTAGCAAAAGCTCAGGCTGGTGGATGTGGGAGTTCATAGAGCCATACTGACATAGGTGGTTATTTGGTCCAGACCATACAGCAATTCAGTCAGTCCCAGTCCCATTGCCCTGTTCTATCCCCAAGGCCCTGCAAGTTTATTTCTTCCAAGTGCCCATCCAATTTCCTTCCGAAATCATTGATCATCTCTGCTTCCCAACACGCTCGATGGCAGCAAATTCCAGGTCATTACCACTTACTGCAGTAGTGCAAATTTAGACCCCCAGAAAATACAAAACAATACCATCAGAATTTGTGGATTTAATGGGCAGGAGATGCTGTGCTTGGTTTTTCCAATTCTCAGCTACGCACCAATCTTCAAAAAAAAATGCTTGCATGCACTTAAGGTTCCAGTGAAAGCAATGCTTCACCTCTGTGCTTTTCTCTCCCCCATGCCACTTACCATCCACTGAAGAGAAGAAAGGGCAACCTGTGACCAGGGGTCGGTGTTAATTTCACAGTGGAGCCAAACTTACATCATTTGCCTTTCGATAAATATTTTAAAACAGCCATTTGATGGCACCGGTACATTACTGCAAACTTAACCCACATCCCATAGGTGTTGTTCCATAGTGCCTTGTAGCAGCGTTCTAATGTCCCACTACACAAAATATTAAGAATTTGCATCTGTCAAACAAATATAAAAAAAATACTGACAGACTGAATCTTTTGCTACAATTTTTATTCCCTAGGCTATTAACTGACGAAAGTTTTGAATAGATCCCATAACTGGTGCAGTTGATGCACCACAGATCAACATTAGCTTATACAGAATATATGAAATCCCAACACTGGTTACTCCTAATTGCTCCAATAAACTATGGTGATCCAATAAACATGAATAAAAAGAGGCACTCTATTTTCTCCACAAATCAGAATTAGCAGATTTAAACAATTTTTAATAGAATAGAAGCACCAAGAACTTCTTCCACACCTTCTGGATAATCAGTGCCCACCTATTAAGGAAAGATACTTGGACAATAACGGTATTTCTGAAATGATTCCTGAAATTTAAGGTTTAAAAGCCAGAGCAATGGTATTTTAGAGAATGTCTAAAATCAGCAGGGCCATAGCTACACAGGCCGACTGGCAAAGAACAAGTTACAACTTGCCTGGCAGTACATGTTATACCTCCTGGTACTTTCATTAAACTTTTATGCAACACAAATGCTGCTACAAGTCCTTGTGTTGCTAATCTCATTCACACACAGCACAAGGGAGAACTACTACAGGATTCCAGTACCATCATTCTTGCAACACTAATTAAAATGCTACACATGTTGTGAATAATTAAGTCTCTCATCAAGATGGCATTCACTAACTGTGTCCAGGCTTAATGTACAGCATATCTAGGAGGTACAGATAGTCACAATAGAGGTTGACTCAGGAACACAGGAAAAGGAGAAGGCTTTTCTGCCACTCAAGACTGTTCTGATCTTTACCTCAACTCAATTTAAATGCCTTTGCACTATATCCCTTGATGTCTTTATCTATTGAAATTCTAATCGATCTTAAGACTTGAAAGCTTCAATTATCTCAACATCTGCCACTTTTTGGGAGAGTTTCAAATTTCTACCAACCTTTGTGAATTCCTGATTAGCTCCTAAATAGCGTGGCTCTAATTTTAAGATTAAACCGCCGAGTTCTGGGCTCCCTCACCAGAGTAATTACATTTGTTTTATTCACCCCCGCACCCCCCAATTAAATCCTATCATTTAAAACAACTTAATTAACCACCTCTCAATCTTCTAAACTGAAAGACATACAGGTCAACTTTATGCAACTTGCCCTCATAACTTAGTCCCTGGCCTTTAAATGCCTATGACATTCTCATGAATCTTCACTACACCCATTCCTAAACCAACATATCTTTTGAGGTGCAGTTCCAAGAATTGAACATAGTTTGGTTGCTCTCAAACTGCTTCGCCCTTTGCCTGAAATGGAAAGGTTTGTTTAACTACCAATTATTCATTTCCTGTATAATGATTTTTATGACCAAATCCTCCATGCAAAGAATTTATATTGCCCAAACTGTCTGAAACACATGAATGTAATAATATGAGTAGTGTATCCAATAAGTCATTCACCACTGGCATCACATTTTGTTTTTAACCTGTACATACACACATGCCCACGTGCAGTGTGCTCCCTTGGGGAAGGAAATGGCTGCTGTAATGGGAGCTAACCAGTTGACACTTTTAACCAATAATTTGTCCCAAAAAAATCTTGTCTACAAAAATCTTTTATCAATGCTCTAGTGGCCCAGGTCTCCCATAGCTGATTGCTACTGCACCTCTGCCTCTCCCACCTTCAACTCTTTAGAAGCTGAGAAGACCATGCTATAGTTCAACTCACTCACTACTTAGGGTCATCTTAAGAACATTTTAAAAGCAGTAGGCATTAAGCAAAATCTCCCCTTTATAAAGTTCATTTTTAATGAATTATTTTCCCTGAAACAGGTTTTCATTCAAAATTAATGCTAAATAGAGGGCTACCAGCCTATGGACAGAAATACCAGGATATAAACACTATAGGTGCTTTTTAGGGGTCTTACAAATTCAGATCTGTTGCAGATATCTACCTGGGCTCAACGGTGTCAGTCACCTGGTCAAGTTTCTTACAGAAGTTGACTCCCACTGCCACTGCCCCATGCCTAAGCATGGCAGTGAGATGCAGGATTGTAATAATGAAATCTCCTTGTGCGCTGGACCAGAACTTTGTGCATTACATTTACATACCTCTTTAATTTCTCCAACATAAGTGAACAGGCAAGATGATATTCAGTTCTGAGTAAGCTGCTGTATACCACAGTAGGCAAAACATACAGAACACTGAATACGATGAAAAACTTGAAAAACACTTGGTATATTCAGTTTAACTTCTGTTTGTATTTTATTACAAATACTTCCTATGTAAAACAACAATCTATTGTTGAACGGGGCAAATGTTGATACCTTACAGCCTGCTGCTGCCAACCTTTTTGGCATTTGTTCTGATTTTTAAAAGCCTCTTGCTTTGATCCATTTGTCAACAGTAAGGTGTGAGATGTCTTCTGAAGGTCCAGACATTGTGAATGAACTGCCCGATCATCCCAGTCACATATTAAAAGCCATTCATATCCCTGAGAAATCACAACACAGCTTTTATGCCAGAAAGCCTTGATCAAATGTCTCTTCCAAAAAGTAGGCACACCCTCAGTATTGCACTGAGCTCTCAGCCTAGATTTTGTGCTCAAGTCTCCAGAACGGAACAGACCCAAAACCTTCTGTCTCAGAGGCAGGAGTGTTATCACTGAGCCAAAGTCGACACTTGATCTAGTCCCACCTTCCTATGCTGTCTGCAACTAAAAGTAAAAGATCCAAAAGTTAAAGATCACTGTGGTGGAAAAGATTACATTGTGCTAAATCGTAAGTACCCCTTAAAAAATTCCACAACCACTGGGAGAAAATCTAAAGTTTCAAATATATATAGTTGTAAATCAAGTCAAAGCTATGTGTATTTGGAATTCTGCACTCCAAGTTGTGGAGTATAAAAGTAAACTTCCCAGTGTGATCTCACTTTTGGGCCTACCAATACTAAAACACTACAGTTTAAAAAAAATACTTAACCTAATAGGTTTTTACAATAACCATTGATATAAATTCAATTCACCACAAATTGCTCCCACCATTGCTAATGACAGACCTACAATCACCTAATTCCTACCTGTCTTTGGTCATGCCTTTACCAACATTTTCCAATTTTACTACATCAACTATTACAATATACAAACTCGAGTCAAAGCTTTCCAGTCTCTCTCCTGACTCCAGTATCATCTGGCGTATTAATAAAAGCCTACATTCATGAACTGGCAGTTGACAATCTATAACTTAAAAAAAAATTAAGAGCTGAGTGGAACCTACCACACTTCCCGAGAAACATTCAGTAGTCACTCAAAGTAGGAACACAACCTATTCAAACAGTCTCATGTCGCAGTGACTTTGTTTTGCTGAGAGCAGATTCTTAATTACTCAAATGCACAATGGGCAAGCCAAGCCACATAGACTCTATTCATACAGAACAATTCACTGGTGCAAAAATAGCAAAATTACAGGCTAAATAGAGCTCATCACCAGCACTAAAATAGCCTAGACAGTCCGAACAGAAAGCAAACACATCTAAAGAGCTGTCTGAGCCGCCACTGTGGGCTAATGGAATCTAGCAGCAGCCAAATCATTTCAGTAAAAGTAGTTTGCAATGTCTCATCTGATCATTATTTATGCCTATGAGAATTAACTACTTGGAGAAATATAGAAAAAAAATTCCGAATTTATTAAAGGCTGAAAAATATTTTAAGGCTAAGAACCACTCTTAGCTCAGAAACATTAATTTCTAGATTTTTTCAGAGGGAAGCAGTTCCTGTTCAAACTTGTCTCTTAAAATAATCATTGGGATTCACTCCTTTCTGCTGCAATGTGTATTGAAAAATCTTAAAAGCCAAGGTTACCTATATGAAATGATTCATTTGAAAGTTCCAATTATATTATTAATAAACACAATTATTGTTCAAAATTATGCAGATGGATTTTTAAAAGTTATTTCCTGGTATGTGAACACCAGCATTTGCTGCCCACCCCTAACTGCTCTCGACTAGGTGGTGATGAGCCGGATTCTTGAACTGCTGCTGTAGGTACATCCACAGGGTTGTTAGGAAAGGGAATTTCAACATGGTACGTGAGGAGACAAAAACCAAACCAAAACTATATACTGGCTTTGGAAGGGGTACAGTGCAAATTCCCTGGAATGATACAAGGATTTAAAGGATTAAATTATCAGGGCAGCTTCCATAAACATGTTTGAGCTTTTGCATTAAAATGAGGAAGGGATTTAATTGGGTACATATACAAACTTTCTTTGATGCAGGAATCCAGAACAAAGGGACATGGTCTTAAAATTAGAGCTACACAATGAAGGTGGGAAATCAGACAGCAATTTTTTTCCTCATGTTCAGGGAATGGAATTCATTGTCCCAGAAAGGTGCAGATGCAGGTTCAAATGAAATTTGAGACTCAGATTGTTAGATTCATTTCATTGAGAGATCTTCAACAATGATGGATAAATGAATTTGAGGAACAGATCAAATTTGTTTGAGCAGCTGAATGGCCTTTCCTATTCTTATACTTTAAATTGTCATCCTTCTTTGCCCGTTTGCAACCTTTGACACGGTTGACCACACCATCATCTAACGGCTCTCCACCATCACCCAGCTGGGTGGGACTGCTCTCACCTGGTTCCATTCATACCTAATCGAAGCCAGAGTATTACTTGCAATGGCTTCTCTTCCCACTCCCACACCATTACCCCTGGTGACCTCAGGGATCTATCCTTTGTCCTTTCATATTTCTCATCCACATGCTGCGTCTTGATTACATCGTCCAAAAACATAGCATTAGTTTTCAGATGTATGCCAATGGTATCCAGCTCCACCGCACCACTACCTCTTTCGACCCCTCCAACTGTCACTATCTGACATTCAATACTGGATGAGCAGAGATTTCCTCCAATTAAATATTGGGAAGCCACCGTTTTCTGTTTCTCCCTCCAAATTCCATTCCCTAACTCCTGTCTCCAGCCCTTTAACTGGCAAAAGTCTGAGATTAAGCCAGTTTATTTACAACCTCGGTGTCACATGTGATCCTGAGACGAGCTTCTGATCTCGTTCACGTCATCTCTCTATTTCCTATTCGCACCTCTATAACATCGCTTAACTTCGCCCGCCTCAGCTCATCTACTACCAAAACCCTCATTTATGCCTTTGTTACCTCTAGGCTTGACTATTCCAATGCACTCCTGGCTGGTCTCTCACACGTTCTCTTCTGTAAACTTGAGTTCATTCAAAATTCTGGTGCCCATGTCATAGCTTGCAGCAAGTCCCATTACCCCATCAAACTTACTGACCCAGGCTCCTGTTCAAGCAAAATCTTGATTTTAAAATTGTCACCCTTGTTTTCAAATCCATGGCTTCACCCCTCCCTATCTCTGCAATCTTCTCCAGCTCCACAACCCTGAGACAGCTGCATTCTGGATTCTTGAGATCCAATTTTAATTGTTGACTAGTGACCATACCTTCAGCTGCCTAGGGCAAAAGCTCTGGAATACACTCCCTACACCACTCTGCCTCTCTCCCTCCCTTTCTGCTTTTAAGGCATTCCTTAAAACCTACCTCTTTGAGCAAACTTTTGGTCACCTGGCTTACCTCTTATGTGGTTTGACATCATATTTTGTTTTATAATAGTCCTGTGAAGCATCTAGGGACTTTGTATTTGTATAGTGTACTTAACATAATAAAAGTTGCTGTTAGGGAGTGATCATTTGAAGTATGCCATGCACAGGGACCCATTATGGTAGCGTGAAGGGCAGAACACATCATTACAGATAAGTCCATGAGGTTATCTTGTACACTATTTATCTGTCAGCTAACAAGTGCACAAGGTTACTCCAGTTGTGCCTCTGCTCTCCCCACATCCTGTTAGAAACACGTGGAGTTGGTAATCTGTTGCAATCTAATTTGGCTACTCTCTGATCAAATGATGAGATTCAGGTGAGTCATCATAGTTTCAAAACCTGCTGCATGCAGGCAGAGTTTGATTGATTCTTCCAATCTTCCAATCCCAGCCCCGGCCATGTATTCACTATACCCCCTGACCTTCCCCTCTCCGACGCTGAACGTTCAGTGCTCAGCAAAGGACTTAGTTTCATACCCTTACGCCCTCATCTCAATGAATTTCGGGCTCAGCATGATGCTGAACTCTTCTTCCGCCGCCTTCGTCTCCGTGCTCACTTCTTTGGGCAGGAGTCCTCTCCCCGTTCAACGGATCCTTTTACCCACCTCCAATATTCTCCCTCCACCTGGACCCCTCCCTCTGGATTCTTACCTTCTCTTGATCTTTTCATTCAGAACTGTCGGCGTGACATTAGTCATCTCAATTTCTCTGCTTCTCTCACCCATTCTAACCTGTCTCTCTCTGAACTTACTGCACTCCGTTCTCTCAGGTCCGACCCTAACATTGTCATCAAACCCGCTGACAAGGGTGGTGCTGCTGTTGTCTGGCGCACTGACCTCTACCTCGCGGAGGCTGAGCGTCAACTCGCAGACACTTCCTCCTACCTCTCCCTGGACCATGACCCCACCACAGAACATCAAGCCATTGTTTCCAGGACTGTCACTGACCTCATCTCCTCTGGAGATCTTCCTCCCACAGCCTCCAACCTGATAGTCGCCCAACCTCGGACGGCCCACTTCTACCTCCTACCCAAAATCCACAAACAGGACTGTCCCGGCAGACCAATCGTGTGAGCCTGTTCCTGCCCCACGGAACTCATTTCTCGTTATCTTGACTCCCTCCTCTCTCCCAGTCCCTTCCCACCTACATCCGTGATTCCTCTGACACCTTACGTCACATCAACAATTTCCAGTTCCCAGGCCCCAACCACCTCCTCTTCACCATGGACGTTCAATCCCTCTATACCTCCATCCCCCACCAGGATGGTCTGAGGGCCCTTAGCTTCTTCTTCGAACAGAGGCCCGAACAATCCCCATCCACCACTACTCTCCTCCGTTTGGCTGAACTTGTTCTCACACTGAACAATTTCCTTTTAACTTCTCCTTTAACTCCTCTCACTTCCTCCAAATATGGGTGGCTATGGGTACCCGCATGGGCCCCAGCTATGCCTGTCTCTTTATGGGGTATGTGGAACATTCCTTGTTCCAGTCCTACTCCGGCCCCCTCCCACAACTCTTTCTCCGGTACATCGATGATTACTTCGGTGCTGCTTCATGCTCTCGTCGGGACCTGGAAAAATTTATTAATTTTGCTTCCAATCTCCACCCCTCCATCATTTTCACATGGTCCATCTCTGACACTTCTCTTCCCTTCCTTGACCTCTCTGTCTCAATTTCTGGTGATAGACTGTTCACCAATATCCATTACAAGCCTACCGACTCCCACAGCAACCTCGACTGCAGCTCCTCACACCCCGCTTCCTGTAAGGACTCCATCCCATTCTCTCAGTTCCTTCGCCTCCGTCACATCTGTTCTGATGATGCTACCTTCAAAAACAGTTCCTCTGACATGTCCTCCTTCTTCCTTAACTGAGGTTTTCCACCCACGGTCGTTGACACGGCCCTCAACCGTGTCCGGTCCATCTCCCGCGCATCCACCCTCACGCCTTCTCCTCCCTCCCAGAAACATGATAGGGTCCCCCTTGTCCTCACTTATCACCCCACCAGCCTCCGCATTCAAAGGATCATCCTCCGCCATTTCTGCCAACTCCAGCATGATGCCACCACCAAACACATCTTCCCTTCACCCCCCCGGCGGCATTCCGTAGGGATCGTTCCCTCCGGGACATCCTGGTCCACTCCTCCATCACCCCCTACTCCTCAACCCCCACCTACGGCACCTCCCCATGCATACGGAAAAGATGCAACACCTGCCCCTTCACTTCCTCTCTCCTCACCGTCCAAGGGCCCAAACACTCCTTTCAAGTGAAGCAGCATTTCACTTGCATTTCCCCCAACTTAGTGTACTGCATTCGTTGCTCCCAATGCGGTCTCCTCTACATTGGAGAGACCAAACGCAAACTGGGCGACCGCTTTGCAAAATACCTGTGGTCTGTCCGAAAGAATGACCCAAACCTCCCTGTCGCTTACCATTTTAACACTCCACCCTGCTCTCTTGCCCACATGTCTGTGCTTGGCTTGCTGCATTGTTCCAGTGAAGCTCATCGCAAACTGGAGGAACAGCACCTCATCTTCCGACTAGGCACTTTACAGCCTTCCGGACTGAGTATTGAATTCAACAACTTTAGATCTTGAACTCCCTCCTCCATCCTCACCCCCTTTCCGTTTCTTCCCCCCTCCCTTTTGTTTTTTCCAATAATTTATATAGATTTTTCTTTTCCCACCTATTTCCATTATTTTTAAATTTATACCTTTTATGCTCTGTTACGTCTTATTTCACCCCACCCCCACTAGAGCTGTACCTTGTGTGTCCTGCCATCCATTCTTAATTAGCACATTCTCTTAGATAATATCACCACCTTCAACACCTCTTTGTTCTTTTGTCTGTGACATCTTTTGATTATCTGTTCCTATCACTGCTTGCTTGTCCCTACAACCAACCCCCCACCCCCCCACTTCTAACCAACCCCCCACCCCACCCCCCCACCTTAAACCAGCTTATATTTCACCCCTCTCCTAATTTTACTCAGTTCTGTTGAAGGGTCATGAGGACTCGAAACGTCAACTTTATTCTTCTCCGCCGATGCTGCCAGACCTGCTGAGTTTTTCCAGGTAATTCTGTTTTTGTTTTGGATTTCCAGCATCCGCAGTTTTTTGTTTTTATATTTGATTGATTCTTGGTGGACAAAGGAGCCAAAGGATATAAGGGTAAATGGGGAAGTGGAGTTGAGGCCACAACCAGATCAGTCACAATCTTATCAAATGGTGGACCGGGTTTGAGGGGTCCTACACCAGTTCCTAATTTGTATGCTCACATGTATGTACGAAGGCATTTGCAAGGGAAAATGAATGACTGCTTTTGGTTGAATTAGTTGAAGTTAGCATCTGTACTTGGGCTGATGCAACTTAGCAGCTATAACACTGGACTTAGCAACATAAAAGATCACGAGTTTAAGCTCAACAATAGCAAACCGTCAAACCACATTCAATAATTCTGGCAATTCGTGGGCTTGTATCAGAAAATGATCATGAAAGTTGAAGCTTTGTTGTAAAAACTCAACTGGTTCACAAATGTCCTTCAGGGAAAAAAAACCTGCCACTGCAAAGTCACACTATGTGGCTAACTCTAGCGTTCTTGGGGCAACTGATACTGCCTTACCAATGGCATATACTGGTATTCCAGGAAACATTCCAAGAACAAACAGCAAAACTCGTTGCCAGTCATTCCTATTTGAAGAAAAAACGTGTGTAATGAGTTTCATTTATGAAGCACAACTTGATCCAAGAGCTACACGATGGATACAAGTTTTAGAAATGAGAATGCTCTCATTAGCATAATGCCTTGCTATCAAGTCCAAGGTCTAAAAATTGAATGAGTCATCACTTCTACGTAACAAACAAATCATGGGATTCACCTGTAAATATCAAGATGTTCCTATTCTGTCATCATTTATAAGAGTAATTACATTGTCAATTCAATGCAAGCAAAAACTTAAAATATTACAACATCGTTATTGGTGCAAATATATTGAATTTCACACCAGCAACACTTTGAACACGGCCCTGCTCGCACATCTACCCAAAGAAGTACACAAAGCTCTGCTCAATGGCCAGCCATCTAAACTCACATCATGAAGGCATCAAATTGTATTCATATGGCATCTTCAATGTAGGAAAGCATCCCAAGGCACCTCACACAAGTGTAATCAAAAAAAATAATGACAAAGCAAAAAGAGATATTAGGCTAGTGAGAAACACTTGGTCAAAAGTGTAAATTCTAAGGAGGGTCTTAAAGAAAAAGGAAAGGCAGAGAAGTCTTAGGGAGTTTTAGGAGGATTGCAGAGCTAGAAGAGGTTAAAGATTGGGAGTGCAATTCCATGGAGGCATCGGAACGCTGGGATAACAATTTTAAATTTGAGACATAGATTAGCGAGCATTGTTGTGCTGAATCTGTAGGGCCTGGCACAGGTCAGAATACGAAGAACAGAATTTTAGATGAGTTTAAGTTTGTGCAGGACAGGAGAGGGAAGGCTGCACAAGATAGTTCTCAAATTGAGAGTCTAGAGGCAACAGAAACTTAAATGATGGTTCCTGCAGAAAGTGGGATAAGGCAGGAGTAGAAATGGGCAATATTACTTCTACAATCTTATGGCGAGCTGCCAAAGCTTGTGGAATTGTACCCAGCAGAAGTCACAATCATGGACAGAGGAGGAAAGAAAGCCCATATAAACTTTACGTTTCTAGTCCCACTTTTTCATTAATAAACTGTGAAAAGGAAAACACTTCTGCAAGATTTGGAGCGTCAGTCCACCTTTATACACGCCATGCTGTACAAAGCTTTGACCTCAATTAATCCATAGTTTTGAGGCAGGACTAAAAGCAAAAATAAAAGTAGAATGCCCATTTGAGAAACCAACTCAAGAAGCCACGGCTTAATTTAATTAGTTCACAGAACAAAGTTCTATGAGGTCAGAAATTAACAGTTTCAACTATTACCAACCAACACTGGTACATTCAGTTGAACTACTTAAGGAACATTGGCAGCCTCATAATTTAACTTTGTATATTATTTACTTAGTTTGCATAGTCAAATATGCAAAACCCAACTGGTGATACAGCTACACCACATTACAGATCAGATATAAAGTTTAAAAAGTTATCGGAAAATGATAAAACTTTGCTGCAAGAATTGCACCAGAGTTTACACCGTAACAAATGTTACATTTTACCACAGTGTAATCTTTTCTCTATGACCAGTACGGCAGCTAAGAATGATGATTTTGGCAAAGGCAATTTCAGGGACAGTGTGTTGGCAAAGGCAATTTCAGGGACACTGGCAGAAAAGAAATCCAAAATTAATAATGCTTTTTTTTGAAGCAAAGTTTGAATTCTTAATTTCATAAAGGAGTTTTGTGCCATATATTTGGCCCAAATGCCATTTTAAGTGCTGTTGGGTTTAGCATTTGCCAACAACAGTATCCCTTTTAATTTTTTGGGTGAAATTGGTGCTTTTAGGATGTCTGTGCTGGAAAGCATAATATTTATCCACTTGTATCAGCTTCTGTCAATATCAAGCACTCAGCAGTTCATGCACAGTAACATCAGGAGCAGAGCAAAACTCCTCTTGCTTTGCGCCAATTGCTATTTGCACACTTCAGGATTCATTCTGCAGTACTAGTTCTGGGTACCAGGCACTATAAAGGTTGCATGGTTTATAATGTGGGGAAATCACACAAGCGCAAGTGGTTCACAACTTCTACAATACCAATGGCTGGGGTGAAGTCCATTTAAGTCAGCAAACAAAAACATAACTGTCTCCATTATTTTGTTAATGCTGCTGTTCAAAGCAGCACTACTGTCAGAGGTGGCTGCAGAAACCATCTCCCTCAGCAGTACAGATGACCTTCAAGAAGAGTATTGCTGCCATTTTTAGACTGCCAACCGACTAACAGTGGGGAATGCTGATTTTTCTGAAAACTAGTGACAAATCCAGCATTGACTCTCCAACTTCCAACACAACTGCCCCTACTGGAACAGTCAAATCTGTCACACTGTAACTTCTGGTAGAGTCAAGTTATGTACGGTTTTGTGCCACAGGCTCTCAGCCACAATGAGCAGCTCAGTCGGTTAATTTAACTTTCATTCTAGACTCCAAGTCTAGGTATCAAAAGATGAAACAGCCTTGTGCCACCTGACAGGGCTACCCACTCACTTCAAGATGCATTAAAAAAACTGTGTGAAATGAGGTTGTGTCATCTCAAGCCAAGTACCAGCACCACTGATAGCATAAGATTGTTCTCAACACAAACTGCCACTCTCATTCAAAAAGATCTCAGGATTATGAATGGAGTGGACAAAAAAAAGGCACAGTTACATTGCAACTGACCGTGTTCTTCCTGACCTCAACATTATTTGAGGTCAATGCTGCATAATTAAAATTATATTCTATTTGTCAACACTTGATGAACACATTTAGGAAACAGTTCTTTTATCTAAAAACGATTGGACATTTTAGTTGCCTGACATTATTTGTTCATGGGGTGTGATCTTCACTGGCTAGGCCAGCATTTATTGCCCATCCCTAATTGCCATTGAGAAGGTGGTAGTGAGCTGCCTTCTTGAACCACTGCAGCCCATGTGGTGTAGATACACCCTCAGTGTTGCTAGGAAGGGAGTCCCAGGATTTTGACCCAGCAACAGTGAAGGAACAGCAATATGTTCCAAACCAGGATGATGTGTGACTTGGGGGGGGAACTTGGAGGTGGTGGTGTTCCCGTGTGTCTGCTGCCCTTGTACTTCTAGGTGGCAGAAGTCACGGGTTTGGAAGGTGATGTTGAAGGATCCTTGGTGAGTTGCTGCAGTGCATCTTGCAGATGGTACACACTACTGCCAATGTGCATCAGTGGTTGAGGGAGTGAATGTTTAAGGAGGTGGATGGGGTGCCAATCAAATGGGCTGCTTGACCCTGGGTGGTGTTGAGCTTCTTGAGTGTTGTAGCTGTACTCATCCAGGCAAGTAGAGTGTATTCCACCACACTCCTGACTTGAGCCTTGTAGATGATCTGCAGGCTTTGGGCAGTCAAGAGGTGAGTTCCTCTCCACAGAATTCCCAGTCTCTGGCCTGCTGTTCCAGCCACAGTATTTATATGGCTGGTCCAGTTCAGTTTCTGGTGAATGGTAACCCCCCAGGATGTTGATAGTGGGGGATTCAACAATGGTAATGCCATTAATGTCATGGGGAGGTGGTTAGATTCTCCCTTTTCAGAGATGGTCATTGCCTGGCACCTGTGTGGTGCGAATGTTACTTGCTACTTATCAGCCCAAGCGACTGATTCCAAAATGGTGTCCTGGAATGCTGCTAGAAAAAAAATTTAAGAAAAATAAAATATTCAAATAATTACAATTTGGTTCTAAATGTTTAAGTAAAATCAGGGGCATTTAACTGTTAAGTTTCAGTGACAATGGCTCATTGTTACTTTGGTATCGCACTGATAACCATCTGGCCTGTCAATCAGAACATCGCTGTGCTATTGCACATAGCAGATCAGAGCTAGCAGGGCTTAACCAATTAATTCTTGATGACAGAGCTTCATGTAGGAGCAAACACTGCTAAAAACAATACATTAAAATATTAACATTAGACTGTAAAATAAATTATTTGGCATGGACATAATGATTCAATATGAATACAAAAAATGTTGTCATTAACATTTCCCATGAAATGATGGAATTTACTTCAAGACAGTCAAATGAATTTAAAAAGTTTACCAAAATTTTGACAGCACAAAGTTAAAGTACCATTGAAACTATGCAGCAAAATAAATGACATCCTCAGTCTGCAGGGAAGGGTGTTCACTCACTACTCACCCAAAAATAAAGCCACAGAAACCAGAACCCAGCCCAACGGGCAAAAACTGCACCTGGCACCAACATTCTCTCCAATTATTTTTAGAGTGTGCAGGCAATTTAAGTGTGCAAGCACTTTAAACATTTTTACATGGCTGCAGTAACTTGAAGGGTCCAACTAGTTAGTGCTCAGCACACATGGGAGCTCTCAGGTTGCTGCGCAATGGTGCAGATTCGAGGGAACGTTCCAGGGTACCCCATTAATGTCCACAAGACAAACCCAGAACCAATCCCACTAGTCTGCACCATAAAGATCAATTAATCTCCCTTGGGCCGCTTCCAGTGGGGGGGGGGGGGGGGGGGGGCGGTGTCAATCTAAATGGTGCGTGCCCAAGAAGGGAGGGCAGCCAACCCTCCAGGATTGGCCTGGAATCTCCAGGAATTGAAAGTCAACCTCCGGGACATTGCTGTGTGCCCCTGGCAAAAAATCATCGGGACATTAAATTTTTTTCTTTTTGTCATTTTCATTGAACATTTCTCTTTGCCAGATATAGAAGTATTGAAAATTGGGGAAAAGGGCTGTTTGGCTGACAATCAAGCATCATCCAGTTGAGTAATGAGTCCTTTTGCTTTCCAATTGGCATAAAAAAACAGTACATCACAAGAACAGATTTTTGGACGAATAGCTGGAGCATGGGGGGCAAGTCATGTGATGAAACCTCCAGCAATACATTTAGTTACAGTTGGTAACCCTACAGCTAACTGGTCTAAGGAGTGAGAAGTGGTGGGATGATTCAAAGTTTAAACAAAATGGGGCTCATGCACAAAAAGCAGGAACCCTCTCCTTTCCCAAACTCATGAACAAGTTTATTTTGTAACTATTACGGAGGGTCCCAGCCAGAAGCAAAACTGGGAATAGTTTGCAAATAGACTTCCAGGCCAACCAGCTGCCAAACATGGATACCCTGTATAAGATTTGTTACGAGTGTTAATCGAGCGTTCCTGCAGGAATCTGCAACCTGGGGAATGGGATCCAATCCGAAGTTTAATATTAAAGTATATTTAAAGTATCAATGCTGTCAGTAAAGTATTTCCAGCAATTTTAGCAGATGAACTAATTTGAATTATTTCTGCATCGGGGCCGTACAGCAGTTTGCATTCCCCATTATTCCCCATGTAGAAAGTTTCCTGTTCGTTGCAATCTTTCATCAAGAAAAAACGAGAGCAAAATGGTGTCTTTAAACATTAAACATATTTAAACAGGCCATACAGTGCCTACAGCATGTTGTCAAAAGCTACTAACATTTCTATATGCTGTAAAGCAGACAAAAGTCCAGTTATAATGAAAATGTGTAAAGATCAAGGAAACCAAGAAGAAATGATAGCCCAAGAGCTTTTTTCCCTTGGCTTTGGTAACAATAATTCCTTGGCTCTTGGTTCAAAGCAAACTACTCAGTGGCTGCACACTAAATCCAACACATGCTGCTGGTGAGTCATTTCCCGTTTATACTAACTAGGCCATTGAAGTAGCACCGTGATATAATCTCCAACAGTATCACACCCACTCTTATCCAAGGTCATTGTGCGTGTAAAAATCGTATTTCTAATGGAAAGTTTAACTCAATGCACTTAATTTAGAGGATTCAAGCAGTAGCTATCTTCACTTAAGTACTACGACTGGAAAGGTTCAAAAGTATGCACCAGGGGTCAGAAAGTAACCGTTGGAATTCTAGGCAGCTTCATTCTGTCCTTCAACTTGCCTTTCAACTATAGAATTTTCAAGAAACCACTAATGCAGCTGTCAAATGACTCAGAGGTTTGAGTTTCCATCTCTCAGTGTTAGTATATGGAAAGGCACCTGGATGTGGTGACAGCTGATGCAGCAGAGGCATAATAGAGGTACCACATTTGGTCAGATCCCTTGGGTTAAGAAAGTGGGAGGGAAGTGAAGAAGCCCCCAAATCTGTTATGGTTCTTGTTCCTTTTTGATATACACCGACTGATGCTACAGTCATTGGGGTGGAAGGCAGGCGAGAACAGGTTTAAGGTTTGCTTGTGATGTTGTGCATATTTGGTGGTGAACAGTCAAGGTTTACACATAATTAATGACTACTCAAAAACCATCAGGAGAGCAATCACTCTCCAATGGAGGAACATGTGATGGTGGCATTTTATATGTTCCTTTTTTTTAGAAAAAACTGACTCCAATCTTTATATCTTAGCATCAGAAGAGTATCTCAAATCTAGCCTGGGCTCAACTACACACTTAAGCAATTGTTCAGTAAAAATATGTAAATACATATACGGCTCTCTTCCCTTCTTGCTTCATAATGGTGTTCTACACTATGATCTGTCACAGATTAACTGCATATATGATGCAATAGAGGGCATCCATCTAATGTGCAAAACACATTATATATGACTCTGAAGTTTTGTAATTGAGATTTGACCAGTGCAGTTAATGGAGAAGACAAATACCTTATCATACATCTATGCAAACTAAATGAGTATGACTGCTTGTACTTGAATTTAACCCATGTGTTTATATCACAACTCAATGCCATACAAAAAAAACAGTAACCAGAGAAACTGCAGGAAGCTGTCCCCGTGGTTGAGCCAGTTCGATCAGATCAGGGCTTCAAGTCAAACCAAGGCCATAATCTTCCAATTATCAAACTACATGTCAAAAAATACTTCTAAATAGTCAAGGTGAACATGTTGGCCGTCCAAATATGGAACTGCTAAATTTTAACTCTGGATGTCAAGATGGACATCCAGATAGAGAGTCATAGGGTACTGGATTAAAGCACATGCTGTATTCCTAAGAGACAGCTCTTCCACAAGATCTGGAGCTCCATTAACATCTACCCAGGCTCTGAGATTATTGAATAAAAGTTCAATGATGAGGGTCAGGCTCATTGCTTAAATTAAATCACAATGCAATAGAAGGCAAATTCACATCCTACCTTCTCTAACTCTCGATTACTCTGGCCTTTAAGAGTTTAGAAATCTGCTCAATTCAGCTCAGACCAACAGCACACACATTTCTATGCCACCCCTCAAGCACAACCATTTGATGGCTTCGAACATTTAAACTTTAAGTGCTTTTCACATTGATGTAAAATGGGAAGCTTTCAGAAACTGGGGTCAAGTCAAATTTACTCAGCATCCCCATTTTATTTTAAAGCATTACAGTCTCTGGTGGCATCAAGACACTGAAAGAGGTGGGTTTTCATGCAACTCCTTGTGGAAATATAAGCATTTCTCCCCTTTATCCTGGCAGCCACTTCTCCAGCCAATGGGAAAAGTACAACAGCCAGAACTAAGCATAAGCAACTTAAATATAACTATGCATACTGAAGCATGGGCATTTACTGCTCCTTTAATACAGAATCCCTCAAAGTAACTGTAGTGGATCCCACAGCACAAATTGCCAGTCAATATTAGCAAACTGTTTTTTGAAGTGGTATGACAAAATAAACACAGCATAAAAACCCTATTGACCCTAGTTCCAAAGAGTCATCATTTTGGGCTTGAAGCGTTAACTCTGTTTCTCTCTCCACAGATACTGCCAGGTCTGCTGAGTTTTTCCAACACTGTATCTACTGCTATTGACCCTAGTACTCATTGTAGAAGCTAGAAATTAATCTCCCTTGTGGCCTGCGCCCAATGTGACTTCCTCACTAAATGTTAGAAATAAACATGTACAAAGCAGAATACAAGTGAGCAACACCTGCACAAGGTGACGGGTTATGTCAGCATTTATATCCCTGTGGTACAAAGGAAGGGCAAGAAATAAGAACCACACAAAACACACTTTACACCAGCATCCTCAACTTTAATGAGAAAAATTAAATTTAACAAGAGTCTGGAATAAACTAAAGGTATGCGGCTTCATCTGCATTTTAAAAGGACAGTAGTAACTTACTTTAAAGGTTAATTCACATTGGAATTATGAATTAGCTTTTAATAGGAGGGCTTTGTTTATTCCCTACTAATATGGAATGCAGTGGTTAAAAAGTGTTGACCACTCCACCCATCAACTTGCCACAGGTGCTTTTCATTTATTTCTCATATATTTTAAATGTAACAGATGATTATTGACAATCATCACTGCTGAGATAAAACTCAAATGGATCCTGAAAGCAAATCAGGAACACTGCCAAAAAACCCATGTTTTATATCAAAAATGACTATTTATTGAGCTAAAGCCACCAGATAAGCACAAATGTTATCTTCTCCGCCGATGCTGCCAGACTTGCTGAGTTTTTCCAGGTAATTCTGTTTTTGTTTTGTTTTGGATTTCCAGCATCCGCAGTAGCTTTTAGCTTTTTGTTTTTATATATTTAAAGAATGACAAACAGCAGCTAAGATAACTGAATGTTCGCATAACTGCACCCTACAAACTTCAAAGCCATTAAAGCAGAGCCAGGCTGCCGTGAAGGACCCATTAGAGACAATCACTTTAGAGGAATGTGAATGGCCTATCTCCTGACCCATTCACAAAACATCCAAACAGCACCTGTGCATTCAGCTGGGTGTGGAACAAGTCATTAGATGCAATCAATTTGGACAATAGACCTCAGCTGAGAAGGGAACTCTTCCAGTCATAATCTAATCATGTCTAAACCATGGACTTGGCATCAACTTGCTATGACCATGCTTGAAAAACTGGTCAGTTGTAGAGAGTGGATCATGTGATGAGCCAACTAACCTTTTGTGTCTTGAGAAACTGCTTTTCTCCAGGTCAGAGAACAGAAGAGAAGCAGAAGCAGAAGCAGGTCACTGAATGGGCTTCTCTCTCTCTCTCTCTCTCCATCCATCCTGCAAGCTTGAGCCCTGCTTGTTGTAAACCATCCGCATACCACAGGCAGTGTTTTTAAGAATCAATCCAGTAGCTGCTGACTCCAGAAGCAAAGATATAAGTCGTCCATTAACATCTTTAAATTGTCTTGACACAGAATCTAGAAAGACCATTGATCCCAATCTGAAACCATCTAAGTCATTAATCTACAAGATCTGTATACAGCTGACTTTTTTTGAACTCTTAGCTACTTAATCTATCCAACTCCTTTGTAACTTACTCGTGTGCATTGTGAGAGCTCTTGAATGCATGCGTGTAAGGGAGTTGGAGCATTTTTAAAAATTATTTTTGTTTATATCGGGTGTTAAGTATTATTCTTTCAAAAACTTACAAAACCCATGTGTGTCTTTTACAGTCATAGCACTTATAAACACTCCTCGAATTGCCAAGCATATTCTTTTAAAATACCTGTTGCAGTCAATCGAGGAGTGGGAAAAAAGAGGGGAGCCACTCCACCACTTCCCACCTAACTATAACAAATACCAAATGCCATTAAAGCTCATATTTGGAGTTTAATTTAACTTGTGGACATGAAAACAAATATTGGATCTGAGCTAGTTGTTAGAGTTCAACTTTTCTCAATCTAATTGCAGCTTTTATGAATCCATAATTTTATTTGTAAACTCATCAGTCACCAACTCAGATTTATCTCAGTAAATAAATAGGTATAAAAATCAATGGTTTACCTTTGTAAATAATTTGTATCAGTGCAAGCTTCAATTGGAACTACTGCAAACTTTACAACTGAACCAATACTTTCATATAGAAACAGAATTACTAGCAATTAAAATGACAATGTTTAAAAAACTGTTTTGACACTAAATTGTGATGTATACTTTGCTCAGCAAAACCACTAGCCAAGACTGAAGTACAATGATGAGAAACAGTTTGATGGGAAAATAGCCAAAAATTACAAAACATAGGAAGTTTCCTTCAATACTTGCCATGAGGCATTGTGTTGCTTAATAAATAAGCACACACTGCTGAACAGTAATACATCTTTCCAACTTGATAATTGGACAATTATTCCAACTGGCACTAAATAATTGTGTTTACCTCCCAACATGGAGATTTACAGCTCAGGTCCCTGGGCCAACCGTCATTTGTCTCAGCTGGATGAGATGTGAAAGTTCAAATGTAAATTTCTGCATTGAAGAGATAGCACTAAATAGCTTCTGGGACAGAGAAGGGTAAACAGAGGGAAAAGAAAGAGCAATGGAATACAAACACAGCCCTGATCGCTGTTTGATTATTTCAACAATCACGGACAGTATTTAACAGTGGTGACAGCAGTAGACAAATAGAAACCTGTATGATTCCATCATATTTTGCATGAATGCAGTACTCAGGTTTCAAAACTCAGTCGGTATGACGCTTAAACTAGTTGTAACCCTAGGGAGGGAGTGAAAATGAGATGTCCAGCCATAAAACATTGTAACGGCTCAATCTAATCTCAGTTCCAGATATAACCATATTATAAAATCTCAGCAGGATTTGGAATAAATCTAGCCAGCTACCTACGGTTTTAAAAGTTTACAAATCCAAATTACTTTGGCAAATGCCTACCAAACTCCAACCATGCTTTTCAAACGAACAAGATTAATTCATATATTTTTATATCCCTGTTGGTTAGCTACAGAGAATAAATAAAAAATTAATTTTCATTATTTATGGTCCATTGGAATTCCTACAATTTTTGGATTATATTCGTAAGAACAGTTCCCTTTCCAATTTTTCAGGCACAAAAAACATCCCTACTCTTCATAGGAGTTAAAATTGGCTTGCATCAGTACCATCACACACACTACAAGATGACATGTATGCCTGTGTGATCTGCAGCATTAATATCATGCAACATTTGTGATTATCTCACTAATGTAATACCTGCAGATCCCTGGACACAATTATTAGTGCCAAGTTCTTGAAGTATTTACTTGAGGCAAGTTTTCATAATTGTGGTATTTATCCTTCCTCTGCATTCATAAGAATATCCTGTTAAAGGGATTAAGTAGGCTAGCAAACCAGATGTTTCAAACAACATTTGTATTCTAAGTTGATTTCTCCTTTTTGTACTGGAATTCCTGACTAAGGGGTGACATAAGTGAGTTTGCTTTTTTTTTCTCCAGTCTTTATCTATATATTAAAATAGGAACCCCCCCGCCCAAAGTAACTAATTCAAGATTCACTTCGAGAAGAACTCAACCATGACATTCCTGGAAAGTTGTGTTTTCCTGACTGAAAATCTACTGTGAGGGATGGAACAGCTCCAACATTTTCCAGCCAGTATCAGTATTAAGTACTCTGAGTCAGGGTTGCACCACTGACAATCCACTTTCCCTAATCAGTCATCTTGGTAGCCTATTTGAGTAAGATAGCAAAATATTGTCAAATTTTGTGCAGCGTGTGTTATGGTTCAATGATCATGAGGAACTGGGTTAAGATTGTGCAATTTACATTCAAGGTCCAAATGAAAACACCTTTATAAAAACTGTATCTATAAATACTAAAAGCAGTTAAAGACCAGATAAGTTAAAAATTATTTATTCATGATCTAATAATGAAACTCTTTCCACTTGTCACCAAGCTAGAAAGATAAGATCACTAACAGAAAGAAGGGAGGTTGTAAAAGTTCTCTATTTATTAACACAGCATTTTCTACTACAAACAAGTGGTGGAACCAGAATATATAACTTTCAAATATTTATTTGTGTTTTTAAAAGATAAATTTGAAGCTATGGAGAAAAGGTATGGGTATGCGACTAAATAGATACTGCTTCATACAGCCAGCAGAAATCAAAGTGGGATTGTCATTTAGCTTCACTGTCCCTTTATTTTATTAGTTTATAGACTCATTTACGTTTACATCACAGAAGGAAGTCATTCGGCCCTTCGTGTCCATGCCAGTCAACAAAGATCTGACTACACTAATCCCATTTTCCAGCACTTAGCCCATAGCCTTGGAGGGGCAAGTGAATATCTACATACTTCTTAAATGTTACGAGAGTTTCTGACTCAACCATCCTTTCAGGCAGTCAGTTCCAGACTCCCACCACACTCTGGGTTAAAAATTTCTCAACTCCCCTCTTAGCCTTCTAGCTCTCAACTTAAATCTATACCCCCTGGTTATTGACCCCTCTACTAATGGAAAAAGTGCCTTCCTATCCACCTTATCAATGCCCCTCAATCTTATACATCTCTACCAGGTCCCCTCTCAAGGTTTTTTGCTTGTTTTTAGTTGCAATGTGCTAAACATAATCCGATTTTCTCCAAATTTTCCCTTTTTGTGGGCCCACAATTTGTTGCTGATTTCCTGTTTTTGATGCTACAAAAATCAGAGGATTAAAAAAAAAGATCAGCAATAAAAACTGGTTTTTATTGCATTTTGTATTTTATTATACCATTTAGTATTGAGGTGCTCTTTAGCTTCAAGTGACGTGCCAGTAGAATGCAGCTAAGGTAAGGAAGCTGTGCTGAATGGTGTAACTGAACAGTTAAAAAATCATCCCAGGTATGTTATTAAACAAAAAGTACCAAAAAAAAGGTACTGAAAATGCTTGATCACTTCCCCAGCAGACAACAGCAAGCCTGGTATAATATTAAACTATGCAGACCAGAAGGTCTCTGGTTCAGTAGCCTGTCAGTGTCAAGTTAACCTCCCTGAGATGAACCTATAGCTAGCCAGCGTCCTTGGTAGGGAAAAAAAGAGAAGCTGGTCAGGGTTCCTTACTGTTTATTCAAAGAGTCCTGATGGAAAGTGCATTTGTGTCAACGTCAGGCAAGGACAGATCAGGCTCCGCTGTGTTTTTCCTTCTACTAACAAATAGCCTACCATCACACTCAGTGTAGGCTCACACGAAGTTTGGCCAAATGAGAGAGGCAGCAGAGAGAACATCACAACTGGGAGATTACTCTCCAGTAAGAATCAGCACTTACAGGGTATTAAAAAAAATCTAAGAAAACATTTTCACAAAAAAGGCGTTTGATCTCAGTTAATACTGGTTATTGTCTTTTGGTTAGACGTGTAATACACAAACACCAAAAAAAAACATTGCTTACAAAGGTGAGGGCAATAACTTTTACAAAATCCAGCACACAGCTTAATGTTGTCCAGAACAAACCTTAATTGTGAAGGATTGTGGATTTCAAAACATCTCATGGCACAAGGCACAAAGGCAGCTATTTGGCCCATTATGCCTGCACTGACTCTGAAAGAGCTAATCAGTCCCAATTCCCTGTTCTTCCCCTTGGTCCTGAATCCAATTCCTTTTCAAAGTTACTACTGAATCTGTTTCCACCAACAGTTCACACAATGTATTCAAGATCATAACTCACTGCATAAACAAAGTTCTCATTTCAACCCTGGCCTTTTTCGCCAATTACCGTTAATCACTGTCCTCTGGTTACCAAGCTTTCTGCCAGTGGAAGATTTCTTCTTGTTTACACTACACCCAGCTTCTTTAATCTCTCCACATGGTAGCATTCTAGTTTCTTCAAAGCCTCCAGCTGAGGTCAAACTAGTGATTAATCAAGGTTCATCCTTGCTTCTATAAAGTCCAGGATCCCATATGTTTTTTTAATTGCTTTCTCAACCTGCCCTGCCTTCTTCAATAATGCGTGCACATATACCCCAGGTGTCTACTCTTGCAAGCCCCCACCCCTTTAGATTTTATCCATTATTTTTCATTGCCTCTCATTACTCATACCAAAATGTATCACTTCAACTATCTTTGGCTCCTTCCTATTTCTCACCTACATGCTGCCCCTTGGCAACATCATCTGAAGGCATGGTGTTAGTTTGCACAAGGACACTGATTGATTTGACAGCAGCTCTAGCTCACCACCACCTCTTGTGACTCCTCTGTTGCTCCTAAATTATCAGACTGTTTATCTGACAGCGAGTGCTGGACACAGACAGAAGCCACTGTTTTTTGGCCACACTCCAAACTCCACTCCCTAGCTACCAACTCCAGCCCCCTGTCTGGCAACAATCCGAGATTAATCCAATCTTGTTCTCAAATTTGGAGTCATATTTGATCCTGAAATGAGCTTCTGACCTCATATTCATGCCACCACAAATACTGCCTATTTCCTTCCAACTGCATAACATCATTTAACTTTGTCCCTCTCAGCTCATCTGCTGCTGAAACCCTTATTCACGCCTTCATCACCTCAAGACTCGACTGCTTCAACACACCCCTGGCTGATTCCCCACTTTCAATCCCCCATAAATTAAAGGACATTGAAAACTCTGCTGTCTGTGCCTGAACTCACACCAAGGCCCATTCCCCTATCGCCCCTGTGCTCGCTGACATACACTTACTCCCATTCAAGCAAATTCTTGATTTTAAAATTCTCATCCTTGTTTAAAATTCCTCCCTGACCTTGCCCCTCTCTATCTCTGTAATCTCCTCCAGCCCCACAACCCTCCGAGATATCTGCGCTCCTCTCATTCTGGCCTCTTGGGCATTCCCAATTATAATTGCTCCGCCATTGGTGGCTGGGCCTTCAGATGCCTTGGTACCAAGCTCTGGGATTCCCTCCCTATAACTCTCTGCCTCACTTTAAGACACTTCTAAAAACCTACCTCTGTGACCAGGTTTTTGGTCATCATACTTTGGCTTGGTGTCATACTTTGTTTTACAATGTCTCTGTGAAGCACCTTGGGATGTTTCATTACATTGAAGACGCTGTACAAATAAGTTGTTGACTACTTTAAATTTTATCTGCCACGTGCCCATCCATGCCACCAACCTACTTGTGCCCTAGTGAAGTCTATCCTCACAGCTGACATTACTTCCAAGATTTGTCTCCTTGGCAAATTTTGAAATTGTGCCCTGCACGCCCAAGTCTAAGTCAATCATATTTATCATGAAAAACAGTAGTACTATTATCGAACCTTAGGGAACACCACTGAATAGATCCCCCAGATAGAAAATCAACCATTCACTATCCTGCTTCCTGTCACTCAGCCAATTTCATGTCCATGTTGCCCTTATCCCTTTTATTCCACGGGCTTCAACTATGTTGACAAGATTATGCAGCACTTTATCAAACATCTTTGGGAAGTCTATATACAAATAGTCGTCTGGTGGTGTAGAACTTGAGCATTGATGAATGAGAGAGATATGTCTAAGCTTTTCATCTTGCATTCATCAGGGCACTTGCAAGTATACCAATATAATTGTTATTTTCCCCCTTATATTGGCAGTCATGCATGTCCTGATGAATGCAAGACGAAAAGTTTAGACATGTCTCTTTTTTCAGCAATACTCATGTCTATATACAGAGCCACATTACCCTCACCCGCTACCTCAAAAAATTCAATCACATTAGTGAAACTGCTATGAATGCAAGGTTTTATAAAATGATTATGTTTTGGGCTGTCTCTTTAATTCCAGATGAAATAGAGGAACGAAGAGGGTCATGTGATCTGCTTCGAATTCTGGCTGACGACAAGCCTGAGTAGCTTGGTTACCATGGCGGCAGTGCAGAGGGTCAAAGTTGAGACTTACTGGGAGGAAGGTGCAAAATGTTTACACCTGAAAATAAATGCAAGAACAGCTGGGCTGACTGTGGACAGACTTTTGGTCTCTCGAGCTTTTGAAGAGAGAGAAGGGGCACACAGAGACAAAAGACTGCAGCTGGTGTTATCAACTGAGTTGAGAAGGCTGTGAGCCCTCAGCGAATTACCAGACTGAATGCAGGATGGTCTCTCAAAGAGATGCCTCCTGTGGCAATCTAAAGACCCTAGAAGGTTTACCTTGAAGCCAAGAGAAATCACCAGAGTCGGCTTTACTGGTAGTTGGTTTGGAAATTCTCCAAAAATCAAGGGAAGCACCTTTCAATGGTCACTTGACATTACAACTCAGTGAAACGGGGTGACATGAATCTATTGGAAGCTGGGAGTGACTGTGAACTGTTTCCCATAAAGACTGTAATCCTTTGGAGAATGTGTTGTAATATATGCAGTTTGGAGCTATTGATCACGTTAAAATATTAATAACGTTAAAACATAATTAAGGGCTATCTTTTTTGTAGTTTAGAATACTAGTTGCCTACTAGATAATGTTTACATGATGTTGCTTTTAGCTTGCTTGTTATGGTAAAAAGTCTTAAAACTTAATTTTGTACAATTCCTTTTAAATTGGTCACTGGGAATTCAAATATTTCTTTTTTAAAAAAGTTACTGGTCTCTACAGGGATCGTAACAAACATTATTTGCCTTTAACAAATCTCTGCTGGCTTTCCTTAATTAATCTAAACTCGTCCAAGTGTCTCTTAATTTTGACCAGATTACTGTTTCTAAAAGCTTTCCCACTACTGAAGTTAAACTGGCGGGCCAGGAAAATGCCTGGATGTATCCATGGATCTTTCTGCTGAAAACACCCACAGGAATTCAACCCCATAACTTTTACTTCATCTTTAGCAAATATAATCCGCAAACCCCAAAAATGTGAAATAAAGCATACAATTCATATGATCCTATTTCCTGTCTCTTCAATTCCAGATAAAATGTACATTTCAGCGGTGCTGACTGAATGCCAACAAGCATGGAATGAGGGAATCCAAAAAAAATTTAATTAAGTGCTATGATAATTCATGGAATTTTAAAAAAAATGACAGGAACAGGCTCAAACCATAAATGTCTATTCAGATATGGAGCAAAGCCTAAAAGTTCTAAGACAGCTCATTGCTCAAACTAAGTCATATTCTGCATTTATTTTAATGAAAAAAGCTTCAAAGACATGTTATGTCATTACCGTGGTCTATTTGCATCAACTCTCTGAAATTTGCTCATTTACAAAGATCACAGTGGGCTGTCTTGCGTATAAAACTGAAGTCACCGATATACCTTAGTTGGCGAATGTATTTTTGTTTTACCTTATGTAAGAACAAATCTCTGATGATTCTGCACCGCCAAAATTATTGCCTTTCGATGAATCAACTAATGCATTCACAACCAAGCTCAACATTTTCATATACAGGCGTTATGTAATGTGCACTGGAGCTGTGTAATAGTATTCCATCATAGGAACATTGTAGCCATGTTAGATTTAATATTTTAGTTTTAAAATCTTTCTGTCCTATCAAGTACAAAGCTAATCTCAAACTCAGCACATACCTGACAAAATGTTACCAAGAAACATTGTTACCTTCATTCTCACATCTTTTTGAAGAAGCCAGAGCTCGCAGCTTGTCCTAAATCACAGCTACTGTACACAGTTTACCATTTAATCTCTGATCAGATGGGCCCAGCTTTCAATCCCAAATCTGTTTATATAAACAGACCAGCGACTGGTTAATTATCAGTCCTGTAAGCAGCCAACTGCTCCATGTGGTTCTGAATAAAGACGAGGTAACAAGCAAAGCCAAAATCATTTTAAAAATCTTGCAACATTCTTAATAGATGAAGATGCAACTTCTAAAATTGCAAACTACATTCTAAAAAGAAACTAAAACCTTTGTTACAATGTTAGACTAAGTGTCGGACAAGCAAGTTGAATCTTATGCTTTAATTAGGTCACGATTTCTCCACCAGAACATAATTATAAAGAGCACACAATCTCTATTGAAGAGTGTTACAGCTCAGCACCATCAAACAGACATCTACGCCCAGTTCTCTCAACAACTTGAAAACGCTAAAGCAAAATCACTTGATGTTATCTTTGTTAGAAACGGCTCTTCACTCTTCATCTCATCAAAAAAAGAATCCTTTTCTAAGCCTAAACTCAATAGGATGAAAATCCCCCTTTCTGGTTCCCAACTTGGTTTTCCCCTCTGTGCTCATGTTAACATGTATTAGATAAAATAGCTTCTTCATGATAACAGTAACATTCTTTAAAAACTTAGTCCACAGCAGTCAGATAAGTTTTTATTGGTAACTGATTTATATTTGCACACCTTCACCCATTTATCCCCTGCCCCAAATGAAGACCACAATCGGGCCTTAATTCCCCATGTATAATAGCACTGGAAAATTGGCTCATTGTGATCTTGTTGCCTCTGATGCTGCCAATAAGGGTGGAGGAAGTCCTTGAACAGTCGCCCACATCCCGTGTCCTTACGTAAGTAATAATCCAACATCTCTGTTGCATTAGTTCTTCATTGTGCCTCCCTCATATTGAGAAATCATTTCCACCTTTGCACTATTGCATGAAGCCACCAACTCTGCATTTTTCTTCTTGTTTCTCTCTCTTTTTCTTTTGGGTGGCAGTAGTTCATGATTCTGCCATAACACCTCATCTAGACACATCTTTTGTTCCTGTATTTGTCCCATTACCACTCCCTTTGGTCTTGTGCCATCAACCCTGGTCATTTAATCCCCTTCCTTCCACCCTATGACAGACATTCACTTTTACCTTTTTTCTCATTCTCCCCCCATTCACTTACTTAAAACCATCTCTTAACTTTTCCCAGTTCTTATGCTAGTTCATTGACCTAAAAGATGAATTCTCTCTCCATAAATGCTGCACATTTCCAGCATTTTCTGTTTCTATTACTAACAAAGTTATCCATATTAATTGTTTAAAGACAATTTAATTGCAATCTGTTTATCTAAAAATGTACCTAGTTAATCAAATATTGATATCCACTATATCATTTAATATAGTGTTTACAGCAATCAGATATGCTATGTGATAGGAATGCAATGAAACACGCAGTAAAAAGAGTTGTATAACAGGCTACAAGCCTCTAGGACAGCCTGAAGAATAGCTACTGTTTGGTGAAAAACAGTGTCCCAATAAATTAGAAACTAGAATATTTATAACACTTTATAATAAGCTTATGGAGATCAACTTACAAAAGATTTGAGCAGCTCCCAGCGCAGCCTCATTTATGAACTTACACTGATGCTATTTTTATAGGCCTTTAACTCTGAGCAGGTTTGATTATCCACCTGCAATGCATTTGTTAATTGGTGTCAAGTGATGTGATGGGGGCCAAGGCCTAATGCAAAGGTTTATTTACAAGAATGTTTATAGGGCTACGTAAATGATTATTACTTATCTATATGCAGGCAACTAATTGAGAACATTTTCATTCTGGTCACAGATGTTTAATGCCTCTCAGCTAAAATATTATTTGGTTGGAAAAGTTAGTTTCAAACACAGACATTAGGACACGGCGAAGACGTTTTTCAGACCCCATTCATTTAACTAAAATTTTTTTAAATTCCCATTCTCATTTTCAGAAACTCTTCACGGCCTCATTCCTCCCTATCTCTGGTATTGAGCCCTACAGCACTCAAAGATATGCGTTCCTCTAATACTGGCTTCTTGAGCATCCTCAATTTTAATTACTCCACCGTTAGTGGGCAAGCCTTCGACTGCATCGGCCCAAGCTCGGAAATTTCCTCCCTAAACCTGTCCACCCCATTACCTAGTTTTCCTCTGCTTTAAGAGGCACATAACCTGACTGATTAAGCCTTTGGTCATCTGCCCTGATACTATTTACATGCCTCCGTGACATATTTTGTCTAATGTCCCTATGAAGCATCTCAGGACATTTTATTAAGTTGAAGGTACTATATAAATACAAGATATTGTCATTGCTAAAAGAAACACAAATGCTAAGCAATTACTGAACATTTTCTAATTCTACGCATATTATTCTTAAACCTCCAAAAACAATGACATTTTAGTTGTTTAAGTTTGCCAATAAACTAACTTAAATCTTCCAGATAATGGACTTTTAAAAGTGTCTTCAATAAAGACTTATCTTACAGAATACCATCTAATCTAACTCATTCCGTTTGACATTACAAACAAGTAAAAATCACAATTTTGCCGAATGCAGGCTTTTTTCTCGTACTGAACATGTCAATCTGCTATCCAAAGACATGACAAAGCTGCATAGGCAACAAGCGTTTTCAAAGCTGCCTTTACTTCCTGGTAGTTGGGCACAAAAGTTTGAAGAGGCTCACTGAATACTTGAAAGCAAATCTTTTGTGAATCTACAAGATAGCATACATTCTTGCCAGAAACGAATCTGTACAGTTAATATCAGATGGCGTGGTAAAGTTCCAAACCTTCCACACACACGCTAAGGTAGACTGAGCCAGTGAAAGATGAGGGTTCCAAAGTTAGCCATTCCTCGTTAACCACTCCACAACTGTAGCTAACATTGTGCAGACAATTAATATTTAAACCTGAGCATCATCGTGGTTCCCTAAAAATTTAGAATGGCAATGGCGCCTCAGCCTTCACTAACAAGTACAGTGCATGGTTAGGTTCCAAAATATTATTTAATTCTTGAAGGCTGTGCTTCTGAACCTGGTGCGCTAAGCTAAATCGTTAATTGGAAGCATGGGCAAAGATGTCATCCTGATGTTAAGTGGTCCGTTGGCTTTGTCAGTATTTCAGTTGCAACCTAGATGTCCATTTAATTGAACAATTTATCCCATGTCCCATTTTCATTATCTCTTCACTAGATAAAGCTGGGTGGGATGTTACTCCAAAATAGCAGTGAAACATTTGAGATGAAAAGAATCAGTTGCTTCTATCTTCCTCATCAAAGACCTACTGTGATTATGCTAGAACCTACCATAAAATGCTAATGGCAGCACTGCAGAGCCACATGAATGTCAGCAAGGTGATCCATTGGAAAACATCTCCAACACATCAGCAGATAGCAAGTGGTCTGTTTAAGAGCAACCGGGTTGGTTCCTGCTTTCTCTGGCACTCATAAGAAACCAATAATTTTCATCATTTACCAGCTTCACGATGAAACCAGCTCCCTATTCCTTCTAGGAAATAAACCATTATTAGCACCTCTGCAAAAAAAGAACACATATAAATAGATCATTTTATAGTTATAGGCCGCTCCTGCAAGGTATTTTACCTTTTCCTACAATGCATTTCCTTCATGTAAGTTACAGCCTGATGAAAACATACTACAAACATAACAATGAACACAATTAATGCAAATAGGTTATTACAAGGAAGCTTAATTACATAATGTCCTATCCATGATTAAAAATGCACCATCATATTTGAACTGATATACAGACTTTCAGTCCCTCTCACATCCCACCCACAAAATGTATGGCCAGAAGTATACCTCATCACGTCATTTAACCCTTAAAAACTATTTCATCCACAAAAGTTTTACCGATTCCGTTTCAAAATAATACCAACCTTCCAGTAATTGATTGGCCCAATGAAAGCCATTGTCTACCATCTGGAAAAACTTAATTTGCACAACAAACTCCAAAACAGCATGTGGGTTGTCAATTTTTCAGCAGAAGGTTTTGAAACAAGGAGCTTTTAAATCATAACCTCTCCCTGGAACACACTGAATCCTGATCTACATTCCATGTCTCATATGGAATTAAGCCTGTACTCCCCATCCCCTTAAGTGCCAACACACAATTCCAGTTCTCTTCCAACCCACTAAAGAATGACCAGTACTAAAATACTTCAATTTAGATAAGGATTTTTTCAGTTCCCGTACACATCCTTCCATTATTTTTTCTGCTTATATGTTATTGTATTGAAAAATCCATCATTGACAGCTCACTCCCTCTTTCCTCTAAGGAAACCAGAAGCTTTGTAATAGAATGCATCAGAAGCCAATGCACAAAACAATGAAAGATTATTTTCTTACCATAACTTACAAATTAGTGTTACAAAAGTATAATAATTTTCATAATATTCTGGTTTGTCATAAAGTAGGTTTATGAGTGTAATGAGAGTGTAGATGGTTCTGTTAAAGGGGGTGTGTTACAGGGAGTCAGGTTAATTAGGAATTTTAGGGTTTGTTATAGTATTAAGTAATTGTTGTCCTATGTATGTGCTTGAAATCTTTTATTTTGTTAATAAATATTTTAATTTAAGTTTTAAAATCTCTAAAGGTCTTGATGGACTTATTACCTCTGGATTCAAAATACACATCTGCTCGTAATAAATACAAATTGCGAAACCGTTGTGATAACGTGACCAAGTTTCCCTTGTGGATTTGGTCCACCTGGCACACATCATCTGCCATGTCACAACATTAGAAGATAAAAGTTTGAATCGTGACAAATTCTAAATTCTCCTGTTTCAACTATATCTCTACAATCCCAGAAATTCTAGCCAAAAGCAGGTCATTCAATCCATTAGCAACTGACAAGGGCCACTGAGTTAATAAATCTAGCCAGGAGGATTGCAGGTATGTATCCTGTTTAATGTTGCAGGTGATCATCACAATATAGTAGATTTTAAAAACATTTTCCTCTCAATAAAGAGCACTTGTAATTAAAATCACTGGGTGGAGGAGCATGCTAAAGCAGGGAAGTGCCCACTAACAGGTCAATAATTCCCCAACCCAAGCCTCGCCATGCAGAGAAGTTTCAGTTACCTGTCAGTTTTAACCTTCTGAACACGAGTAACTTGCCATTAACTTGGACATTTCCAAAGCCACTGACTGAATCCAACATTGTGCATTTCAACACAAGTGAACACAGGATGTCCATCCAACAATATTACACTCAGAGCTCCCTTCTTTCACCCAGTTTTGCTCTACGTGTTGTTAATAGTTTATCCTCTAACTCTTGTCACAGGAGTTCCTCAGATCTCAGGGAGATAACTGCTTGCCCAAGCCTCTTAAATGCACAAGGTGTGCAGGCTTAAGACAGAGATACTATTATTTGTGTCTCTATTTTCAGTTACAGATTGACATCCAGGGTGGACATGGAGAAAAAGGAATCATAGTACTAAACTTTCATGTGGCCAGTTTTCCCCGAGAATACTCAGACTGCTGATGCCAATATTCTTTCAGTCAGTATGTTTTGGGATGATGTTCTTAATTCAAGATCATCAACTCCTCCCAATGCTACTTCAATCACTGGTCAATATGGAACTGACTCTTCACCCCAGTGTCTTAGCTCAAGTTGCACTCTTTAGACAAGTTTGGAACAACAAAATCCTTACACTGCTGAGACATTTAAAAATAAGATATGGTTTGAAACTTCGCCTGCTCACTTTATTGAAATTCCACAAACATTAGATATGAAGGGTTGAAAGCAGAAAATGGAGTTACCGGCATGTACAGCCAACGTCAGGAAGTGCAGCAGTATGTGTTATCAATCAGAGGTAGGTTACTGTTCCTCCCACTTCCAGATCTCACAAAACAAATTTGCATAATAATGGAACTTTATGTAGGCAGAGGATAGGCTTGTTATTTTTAAGCACTTCCTGCTTTGTACAATTCATTCAGCCATTTAAACTATTTTGCTTCTAGGCCCCAAGCCTCTAGACATTGATCCAAAAATATACTTTTAATATTTGCCATGGGATTAATTTAAACTGCAACACCAAGACTCAATGGGATTACAAGTATTAAAGTTTTAAAAACATTTTAAATATGCAGCCTCACCAATAACAGGGAAATAATCCCAACTTGTTCTTCAGATTTAAGGGTAGCTGCAACTACTTAAAACAAGAATGCAATTTAGAATTTGTATCCTTCATTGATTACGTTCCCATTTAATGTGCAAATGTAAGCAGTTTACAACGGAGCCAAAAGAAAACCCTTCCACCAAACATGCTATCAGTTTAGTTTATTCAACAACATTTTGAACAAATTGGAGCACTGAAAGCTATAGCAGCAGTGTGACATGGTAGACATGTTTTACTTTATATGACAAAAGTGAAAGTCATAAAACATCACATCATACCATATTTCTCCTGCGCTGTCACATTGCCATTATAATTATCAGGTTTATTCCACCTTGGTAATTGATGGCCAGATTAAAAAAATAAGATTGCATGAAGGGAAGAGAGATTCTCAATGTTGCCAACAGTCTGACTTTAGTCATGAGTCACTGGACTTCATTTACTGACCACGCTTCGTAAGCATCTGCACATTTTTGTTTGATAAACTTACAATATCAACCTCAATCACTAATCTTCCTGTGCAAATGCAATTTCACACTAACATACAGCATATGATCGTTGACAATTGCTCAACGATAAGGCTAAATAAGCTCAGCTTACAATATACAAAGTTTACACTATACCCTGCAAAAGAAAAATAAGGACAGCAATGTAACCTTGGGATACAGATTAGAACTGTGACTACACTTCTAAGTAGTTGGCTGTAAAGTCCTTTAGGTGCTATAAAAACACAAGGCTTCCTTTAAATCACGAGTGCTTTGTGATAACATTCCATAAACTCATCTGAACCACGTATTGCTTTGCAACCACCCTGAACTTTTATTTACACTCTTTAATTTAACTCTCAGGAAAAAGCAACATTTTGTATTATTTCTGAAGTAGCCTCCATTGAGCATAAAATCCTGTTTTTACTTCTCTGCAATTCTTGTTTCCCTGTCTGCCATCTTTGTTTCTGTAGATTCAGGTGTGTACCATTTGACAGAGAGGCCATCCAACAATTCGTTCCAGCAGGCAGGCCTCAATGTAAAATCCTGGACAATGAGTACAGTCAAGGCCATAGCCACATAAATGCCACAGCCACATTATCTAAAAGGAACCAGGGCTGCAGAGTGACTAGAAGCACCGGGTGGTACCAAAGATCTTTCTGATCTATATGGCTGTGTGACATAAAATGCACTGCAGCTCACAGGTTTTACCCACATCGAATGCATAGTCTCTTAAAACATTGCAAGCCAGAATTTATATTATCTCTGGGTTTGCAGACATTTACTTTTCACAATAAAACAGTTTCTGCAATGAGGCAGAGTACAACAACCATTAATATCAAGTGTATTAAATTTCAGTATACAAATCATACTGACATCAGTTCAAACAAGTTTCAAGCCTAAAAATATTTTGATCTCCATAATATTGAGGCAGGTCAAAGGAAAGGTCAGGAGATTACACCATCATTACATCTTTGGAATATACAGTAAAATATTTTCCAAAGTTTAAAATGGCATAGTACTTTTTAAAATTAGTTTCTGTCTCCACTTTTTTTAACATTAACTTCCACATGACAAATGACCTTCTAGCCACATTTCTACTCCAAATCAGCTCTCAACACTTCTCTTTCTACTTTTCCCTTATATCAGCATGTCTCACTGTGGAGCTGTCCTTTCCCTTACATGCTACCCGAGGCTAAAGTTTTGCCTTGACACACACTACTCATTTCCCAGAAATTATTTTCCTTCTCTATTCTGGGTCATTATTCAGAGAATGTGCTTCCCCTTACAAAGTTCTTGTCTGACACTTTACATGCTTCAGGATCTCACTAGTCACATGCTTTCTCGCTCTCACTCAAAAGCATGACCTTGACCTTATACTACTTCCTTCCAACATTCTAATACAAAACTCTATTCCTGTCCCATGCATTAAGATGTTCTTGTTAGAAGATTTGCTCTATGAAGTAGGCCCAGCAAAATTATAAACCCACTCTTTAAAGACATACTTACAATTTTATTACACCAAGTTTAGAGGAAACCCATCCAGTCCATGTGTGAATCTCTCTTCCTCTTCACCCAGCCTCACCACATACTTCCTGCTCACATACACCTCATGCTCTTCTCCCCAATACAGACATCACACACATGCAGGCCCCCAGGCACATGGGAAACTAGCACCCCAGCAGTCGCGTGATACAACAATAAGGTTGAGTAATCGTAGCAACTAATCTTTATCAATTGGACTCAGACACGAGGTGAGGGAACTTCTAAGGATGACGAGTTTTGGAAACCATAGATCCAAAAGTCATCAGTTCCTGCCAAGCATGTTACACTGTACCCAGAACTTTCTTCCCCATAATCGCTGATCTAGTCCGGGAGAGTCATATTGGGACTCGAAACCTTAACTCGGTTGCTTTCTCCACGCCTGCTGAGTTTTTCCAGCACTGTCTGTTGTTCTCTGATCTAGTCAGTCAGTGTGCCCCCGGTTCGAGTCCCTTCCCAACTCCTCCTTTGCCCCTCGCCTCTCACCAGCCACAAATATTGCTTAAGCGCTAACTAACCCACATCCTTTTCCTTCTCCATGGCCAAGCCGCAGTTTGTGATCACTAACTAACTAACTGACTCCCCTGGCAAAGCAGGGATCAACTCCACCGACCTGTTGTGTGGGGCCGGTGCCTCCCTCCCGCCCTCCCTGGGGCCTCCCGGCCGCGCTCTCCCGAAGCCTCTCCCTCCCTCAGCCGGGCCCAGGCTCCCGGGACACCCACTCACTCAACACCTCCCCCAGGACTCAGCTCCTCAGGCAGCTTACGGAACACTCACCGTCCCCGTCCCGACCCTCCCTCCCTCCCTCCGCCTGTCCCGGTAGCCGGTTACTCGGGGCTGGATCCCCGGACTGACTGACCGGCACCCACACACCGAGAGCGCGCGAGGCTCCGAACAAACGGCGGATCCTCCTTCGCCCCCTAATCTTCGGCCACAAACCCTACGATACTCACAGTAACCAGCCCAGTCATTGAAAATTGCTGAACACAGTGCGGTTCCGAGCAGCGAGTCCCACAGCGGCCGCCTCGCACACACACTCTCACCGTCTCAGGAAGACTGGCTGCTCCCAGGACAAGCAGCGGCCCGAGTTCTCCCGAACCTCGCCGAGCCCTTCCGGCCCGAGTCTTCCCGAACAGAGCCGAGCCGTCACGATTTCTCCCGAAACGCGCCGAGCCGTCCGGAGTTCTCCCGAACCCCACCGAGTCTCCCCCCCCGTCGTCGTCTCCCCCGGCCCCGCCCCCGCGTCGCCGAGTCTCCCCCCGGCCCCGCCCCCCCGTCGCCGAGTCTCCCCCGGCCCCGCCCCCCCGTCGCCGAGTCTCCCCCGGCCCCGCCCCCCCGTCGCCGAGTCTCCTCCAGCCCCGCCCCCTCGTCGCCGAGTCTCCCCCCGTCGCCGAGTTCCACCCCCGACCCCGCCCCTCCGTCGCCGTGTCCCCCCACGACCCCGCCCCCCCGTCGCCGTCTCCCCCCACGACCCCGCCCCCCCGTCGCCGTGTTCCTCCCACGTCGCCGTGTTCCCCTCCGGCCCCGCGCCCGCCCCACCGTCGCCGTGTCCCCGCCCGACCCCGCCCCACCGTCGCCAACCCCCGTAGCCGAATCCTCCCGACCCCACCCCCGAGTCTTCCCGACCCCGCCCATCCCCGACTATTCCCGACCTCGCAACCCGAGTCCCCCGCCGAAACAGTCGGCGTCTTTCGGAAAATCGAGTGACGCCAACACCATGGAAGGAGCGCCGGCAAGTGGCCAAAGGAATTCGGGTTTAATTATTTTCTCCTTTCACTTACCTCAGCGACGTATAGGCGGGGAACATAGCAGACTACAGGTGGTAAAGAGCGGAAATCACTGGCCTGGTGGTCACAGGCAGCCTGTCCCTACCATTCCAGCCTGGGCAAGCCGGGCCCAGGCAGCCTGTTACAATGGCGCCGATACATTCCCGCCCAAAGTGGCCACTTGCCGGAGTGAAGGTTAACGCCCTTAAGGCTTCTAAGACATAGAAGCAGAAATTAGGCCATTCGGCCCATCGAGTCTGCTCTGCCATTCAATCATGGCTCATAAATTTCTCAACCCCATTCTCCCCGTAACCTTTGATCCCCTTACCAATCAAGAACCTATCTATCTTGGTCTTAAATACACTCAATTACCTGGCCTCCACAGCCTTCTGTGGCAATGAATTCCATAGATTCACCACTCTCTGGCTAAAGAAGTTTCTCCTCATCTCTGTTCTAAAAGGTCTTCCCTTTAATCTGAGGCTGTGCCCTCGGGTCGTAGTCTCTCCTACTAATGGAAACATCTACCCCACGTCCACTCTATCCAGGCCTTTCAGTATTCTGTAAGTTTCAATCAGATCCCCCCCTCATCCTTGTAAACTCCATTGAGTACAGACCCAGAGTCCTCAAACGTTCCTCATATGTTAAGCCTTTCATTCCTGGGATCATTCTCGTGAACCTCCTCTGGACCCTCTCCAGGGCCAGCACATCCTTCCTGAGATACGGGGCCCAAAATTGCTCACAATATTCTAAATGTGGTCTGACCAGAGCCTTATAAAGCCTCAGCAGCACACCCCTGCTTTTATATTCTAGTCCTCTCGAAATAAATGCCAACATTGCATTTGCCTTCCTAACTACCGACTCAACCTGCAAGTTAACCTTAAGAGAATCTTGGACGAGGACTCCCAAGTCCCTTTGCGCTCCAGATTTGAATTCTCTCCCCATTTAGAAAATAGTCTATGCCTCTATCCTTCCTACCAAAGTGCATGATCTCACACTTACCCATATTGTATTCCATCTGCCACTTCTTTGCCCATTCTGCTAACCTGTCTAAATCCCATTGGCTGATGTTGAGAGTTTTCTTCGATACTATTGGTGAGGTCGCTATCAATCTGCAGACTCCTCCCCCAACCTTAGCAGAAGGTGCTAAAGCCTGAACCGGAGTCAGGCAGGCATGGCATTCACCAACTGGTTATCCCTAACCTTCTCCAACCAGTTAACAATAACGTAACTCCAACTGGTTATCTCTAACTTCTGTAACTGGGCATCCTTTGCAGCCTTTGACATGGTCAAGCACTCCCTCCTCCTCCATTCTCTCTCTTCATAGCTTAGTGAGACTTTCTGTTTATTCTTTCACGGATGTGGGCATCAGTGGCAAGGCCATCATTTGTTGCCCATCCAGTTGCCTTTGAACTGAGTGGCATGCTATGCCATTTCAGAGGGCAGTTTGGAGTCAACCACATTGCTGTCGGCCTGGAGTGACATGTAGGCCAGACCAGGTAAGGACAAAAGATTTCTGTCCCTAAAAGACATCAGTGAACCAGATGGGATTTAAGGTCACCATTACCGAGGTTGGCTTTATATTCCAGATTTATTGATTGAATTTAAATTCCACCAGCTGCTGTGATGGCTTTAAACCAATGTATCCAGAGCATCAACCTGGCCCTCGGGATTACTAATTCAAACAGAAAATGGTTCAGAAGAAGTCATTTTCTATTCGAAATGTTAACTCTGCTTCTGTCTCCACAGATGCTGCCAGACCTGCTAAATTTTTCCAGCACTTCCTGTTTTTATTTCAGAATTCCAGCATCTGCAGTATTTTGATTTTCTTCTCTGGATTACAAGTCCAGTGACATTACCACTATGTCACCCCCACCCCTTAAAGTCATTGTTTAGTTTCACTCTTATGAACATACAAATTAGGAGCAGGCATAGGCCATTTGGCCCTTCAAACCTTCTCCGCAAACAGTACGAGTCTGACATCATCATAGGCATTGACTTCTCCTTCTGTCCCTGCACCATTACTTCGAGAGATGGCTCACTCCCGCAGTGACCTGTCTTTGGTCCTCTCTTCTTTCTTATCTACATGCTCTCCCTTGACAACATCATGGGTTTCAGTTTCCACATGTATGCTGATTACATCCAATTACACCTCACCAACTCTTTCAAGCTTGCTATTGCCTCTGCATTGTCAAAATGTTTGTCCCACATCCAGTCTGACCCCATTTCCTCTTTATCATTGCAAATGTTAGACCCCTGTTCAAAAAAGGGAGAGGGATAAACCCAACTGCAGGGCAATCAACATCCAAAGACAATGTTTCAAGGCAATATTCATTGGCATTTGGAACAATGTGGACGGAAAAGAAAAAGCCTGCAGTGTTTGTTAAAGACCAATTATTTTTGACTAATCTGATCAAGTTTTATAGTGAAATAGTGGAGAACATTTAAAGGGTGATGCAGTTGATATTGTGTATCTGGACTTACAAATGGCATTTAACAAATAGTAAAATTATAGACCATGAGATTAAAGGGTAAGTGGCAGCATGGATTCGAAATTGTCTAAGAGACAACAATCAGAGAGGATTGGTGAATAATTGCTTTTCAGACTGGAAGGAGGTGATGAAGTCCCACCTTCACATTGAGGATACCCTCTATTGTGTTGTGTGGCACTACTGTTACTCACAATAAGAATTTGTGGTAGAAGAATTAATCCAGGCTGGTCTCTTGGTTAAAGCTGGTTTATTTGCAAGACAACTCCTCAGTGCTAGTAGCTTCCACACAAAGTGGCCCAGCTGTACCTTTTTATTCCATTCAGTTGGGATAATTAATGCCCATCATCTGTTTAACTAGCAGTTGGTTTTAACAAAATGATTGCCATATTTACAACTAGCACCATGCTAAATGGGATAGATTTCGAACAGATCTAGCAACTCAAGACTGGGCATACATGAGGCGCTGTGGGCCATCAGCAGCAGCAGTATTGAACTGGAACACAATCTGTAACCTCATGGGCCGGCATATCCTCCACTCTACCATTACCATCAACCCTGGTTCAATGAAAAGTACAGGAGGGCATGTCAGGAGCAGCACCAGGCATACCTAAAAATGAGATGTCAACCTGGTGAAGCTATAAAACAGGACTATTTGCTTGCCAAACAGCATAAGCAGCAAGTGATAGACAGAGCTAAGTGATCCCACAACTAACAGATCAGATCTGAGCTCTGCAGTCCTGCCACATCCAGTCGTGAATGATGGTGAACAATCAAACAACTCACTGGAGGAGGTGGCTCCACAAATATCCCCATCCTCAATGATGAAGGAGCCCAGCACAGCATTGCAAAAGATAACAAAAACAGAAACAGAAATACCTGGAAAAACTCAGCAGGTCTGGCAGCATCGGCGGAGGAGAGCACAGTTGACGTTTTGAGTCCTCATGACCCTTCAACAGAACATTGCAAAAGATAAGGCTGAAGCAGTTGCAAGAATCTTCAGCCAGAAGTGCCAAGTGGATGATCCATCTCGGCCTCCTCCGGAGGTCCCCAGCATCACAGATGCCAGTCTTCAGCCAATTCAATTCACTCCATGTGATATCAAGAAACGGCTGAAGGCACTGGATAGTGCAAAGGCTATGGGCCCTGACAATATTCTGGCAATAGTACTGAAGACTTCTCCTCCAGAACTTGCCATGCCCCTAGCCAAGCTGTTCCAGTACAGCTACAACACTGGCATCTACCCGTCTATGCGGAAAATTGCCCAGGAATGTCCTGTACACAAAAAGCAGGACAAATCCAACCCAGCCAATTACCGCCCCATCAGTCCACTCTCGATCATCAGTAAAGTAATTGAAGGGGTCATCAACATGCTATCAAGCGGCACTTGCTTAGCAATAACCTGCTCACTGGCACCCAGTTTGGGTTCCGCCAGGGTAACTCAGCTCCAGACCTCATTACAGCCTTGGTTCAAACATGGACAAAGGAGCTGAACTCCCGAGGTGAGGTGAGAGTGACTGCTCTTGACATCAAGGCAGCATTTGACCAAGCGTGGCATCAAGGAGCCCTAGCAAAACTGGAGTCAATGGGAATCAGGTAGAAAACTCTCCGCTGGTTGGAGTCATACCTAACACAAAGGAAGATGGTTGTGGTTGTTGGAGGTCAGTCATCTCAGCTCCAGGACATCACTGCAAGAGTTCTGCAGGGTAGTGTCCTACTCCCAACCATCTTTAGCTGCTTCATCAATGACCTTCCTTCCATCATAAGGTCAGAAGTGGGGATGTTCACTGATGATTGCACAATGTTCAGCACCATTCGCGACTCCTCAGATACTGAAGCAGTCCATGTCCAAATGCAGCAACATCCAGGCTTGGGCTGGCAAGTGGTAATTAACATTCGTGCCACACAAGTGCCAGGCAATGACCATTTCCAACAAGAGAGAATCCAACCATTGCCCCTTGATGTTCAATGGCATTACCATCACTGAATCCCCCACTATCAACATCCTGGGGGTTACCATTGACAAGAAACTGAACTGGATTAGCCATATAAATACTGTGGCTACAAGAGCAGGTCAGAGGCTAGGAATCGTGCGATGAGTAACTCACCTCCTGACTCCCCAAAGCCTGTCCACCATCTATAAGGCACACGTCAGGAATGTGATGGAATACTCACCACTTGCCTGGATGAGTGCAGCTCCTCCAACACTGAAGAAGCTGGACACCGTCCAGGACAAAGCAGTCTGCTTGATTGGCACCACATCCACAAACATGCACTCCCTTCACCACCGACGCACAGTAGCAGCAGTGTGTACCAACTACAAGATGCACTGCAGGAATTCACAAAGGCTCCTCAGACAGCACCTTCCAAATCCACGGCCACTACCACCTAGAAGAGCAGCAGATAGATGGGAACACGACCACCTGGAAGTTCCCCTCCAAGTCACTCACCATCCTGACTTGGAAATATATCGCCGTTCCTTCACTGTCACCAGGTCAAAATCCTGGAACTCCCTTCCCGGCAGCACTGTGGACGTACCTACACCACATGGACTGTAGCGGTTCAAGAAGGCAGCTCACCACCACCTTCTCAAGGGCAATGAGGGATGGGCAATAAATGCTGGCCCAGCCAGCGAAGCCCACGTCTTTCGTGAATGAATTAAAAAAATACAATGGTGTTCCCCAATGGTCAGTATAAGGACCACTTTACTTTCATATATATCACTGACCTGGATGTGGGTACAGTACACAGGGCTTTTTCAAAGTTTGTAAATGATAAGGAACTGAGAAATGTAGTAAACAATGAGAAGGATAATAACAGGCTTCAAGAGGCATGGAAAGACTGGTAAAATGGACTTACATGTGAGAAATAAAGTTAACATAAAGAAGTGTGAAGCAATACATTTTGGTAGGAAGAATGAGGAGAGGCATTACCTAAATAAATAGTATTTTTTTCAAGGGGTTGCAGGAACAGAGAGACCTGGAGGTACACATATACGATCTTTGAAGCTGGCAGGACAAGTTGAGAAGGCTTTTAAAAAGGTGTATGGGATCCTTGGCTTTATTAATAGAAGAATAGAATACATAAACAAGGAAGTTGTACTAAACTTTTATAAAGCACCGGTTAGACCTCAGCTGGAGTATTGTTTTCGATTCTGGGCACCACACTTTTGTTGTTTGTCCTTGGAGATGAAGGTGACCATGTTCATCATCTGGGGTGTTTGGTAGAGTTCCAGTGGGTAAGTTGGTGACTGCCAAGGCCAATCTGCACCCAGAAGATTCTGCTGCAAGCAGGAGAGGATACTGAGACAATTGAGTTTTGGATGAGTTGCTGGCTCGGGATTTCCTCTCTGCATTTTTTTTACTGCCTGATATACGCTTGCTTTTGAAGGAGGCTGCACTGTTTTTTATTTAGTAGAACTAGCTGCAGCGATCCTAGGTGAGTTTCTCCCAGGACTTGAGTGAATATCAGAACTCCTAAACATGGCCGCCATGACAGCGCACTCTAGACTCAAGCTCTCCAGTGAAAATTCACTTTGGTAAGCAAATATCAGGCATTCTGATTATTCCAGCTCAGTTTTGACTGTCTCAGTATGGTGTGGATCCTTGGCATGCCAACGTGGTGAGCACCTCAGTATCTGGTATTTTGTCCTGCCATGTGATCTTTAGGAGATTCCAAAGGCAGCTCAAGTGAAAGTGGTTGAGCTTCTTGGCATGATGCTGGTACACATTCAAAGTCTCACATGTGTAGCAGAGTGAGCGGGATAATTTCTCTGTAGAGTATCAGTTTGGTAGGCAGATTTACATGTCTTCATTCCCAGACTGATGTTCGAAATCTGCCGAAGGCTACACTTGCTTTGCCAATTGTTGCATGTGTCTTATCATCAATATACACAGCATAAGAGAGTGCGGTGCTGAGGTAAATGAACTTATCCACTGCTGAAAGGTTCTGGTCTGGAATGAAACCTTGGGCTCGAGATAGGGATTGCCTGGAGCAGGCTGGTATATTACTTCAGTTTTCTTCATGCTGATCGTAAGGCCAAAGCTGTCGCATGCATTGGAGAAAAATTCCATGTTACGTTGCATGTCCAGCTGTGATCGGCAGCTAGTGCACAGTCATCGGCATGACCAATCTGCTCACATTCTCTTAAAGGTGTATTTCACCTCAGATTACAGGAGCCTTTTTCTACCACAACCAACAAACAGGAAATTGTGAAATATGTCCTTGGAGATAGTGGCCTTTACCTGAAGTCGTCTCAGATTGAGCAGCTTCCTATCCATGAAATTTATGATTTCAGTGCCACTATCAACATCCTGGAAGGCATCAGAGAATATGGTGGAGAAAAACATGCTGAAGAGGGCTGGTGCTAGCATGCAGCCCTGTTTAATGTCATTAGTGACTGAGAATGGGTCAGAAGATTCATCATTCAGGATGCACGTGAGCATTCCATCCTGGAACTGTGGAATCATTATGTTGAATTTCTCAGGGCAGCCGCATTTCTCCATTCCGTGTGTCAAAGGTCTTGGTCATGTCAACAAACATGTTGTAGAGATCCATGTTCTGTTCTTGGCATTTCTCCTGAAGCTGTCTAACTGTGAACACCATATCAGTGGTTCCTGAACCTTTTATGAAACAATACTGCCTTTCTGGAAGCAAATCCTGGTCTAGACATTGCACTAAGTTGTTCAGAAGGATTCTGGCAAGAATTTTGCCAGCAATGGAAAGAAGTGAGATTCCTCTGTGTTTTTCCAAAGATTGGCAAGTTCCTTTCAGCTTGTCACAGGTGGACAATGGAGATATCTTTGTATTCTTGCAGGATGGCTCCTTGCTCCCTGTCCGGACAGGAAGGGGATTAGTTTAAACAGCCCTGATTTCTCCTCTTGCCACCCATCCATAAACAGAAAGGTGTTTTGATTTGTTTTCCTTTAAAAGCGGTGGCATGTTTCCCAACCCCTTAATTGTGGTGTCATCAAATTTTCTATTAATAACCCCACAGCGAACTCAGGATATGATCAACTCAGGGTTAGCTTATTTGCACACACTCAAAATCCAGCAGGGGGTTGTTGCTAGGTATCCCGCTGTGCACTCATACAGTAAGAGGGATAGGGAAAGAAATGTTTACAGGGCAAAGACCACAGAAAAAAGAAATGTCGTTTCAAATGGTCCAGAATCAAAGTCCAATGAAGTATTCCTTCACAGAGGTTGGCAGGTTGAAAACCTGATGCTGGAGAATTCACTTTTCTGGTAGAGTTGACTTCCACAATGAAATAGGCACACAGAGATGAGTCATTCTTGTTGGCGAATTTACAAAAGGTCTAGAAGAAACAGTGTAGATGAATGCAGGACAATCAAACCTGGACGGAGCCCCTTTCCTGTGCTGCTGCTTGGTAGATGGAAAAATGGCAGACTGAGCTTTGAAGCTCCACAAGGCAATATTACCGATTCCTCCAGCCAGGGGTTCATGTCACATAACTCTCACCTCTCCACTCTGGCTTTGACAACGGGTGTGAATCCCTTTGTCAGGGTCCCTGAGATTGTTGATGTTGGTGTTCCAACCATTAAGTCTTAGAGTGTGGTTACGGGGTCCTTTGTCCTAGCAGACAAATTGGTTCTGTTTGCCCAGGCCTGCTTTTGAAATGTAAATGGCTTTTGTATAATTCTTTTTTAATTTGGTCTCTGCAGCCCACAGGGGATCATTAGGGTCTCTTCAGAGATAACAAGGTGTCAATTTCTGCGAAACTACCACATTAACTCTTATTATTCAACGGTCACAGACAGACACAGCTTCAGCTATTTTAAAAAAAGGGCCTTTGAACAGTTTTCAAAATTTTAGAAATTAGCCATGAGGATATTTGTGTATATTTTATAAAAACATAGAATGTGAAGTTATAGCCTCCTGACACTCTCACACAGCGTGAGGCTGGAGGGGAGGCAGTGGCGTAATGGTATTGTCACTGGACTAGGAATCCAGAGACCCAGGGGAATGCTCTGGGGACCAGGTTTGAATCTCACCATGGCAGATTGTAGAATTTGAATTCAATCAATTAAAAGTCTAATGATGACCACAAAACCATTGTCGATTGTTATAATAACCCATCTGGTTGATTAATGCCCTTTGGAGAAAGAAATCTGCCATCCTTACCTGGCCTGGCCTACATGTGACTCCAAACACACAGTAATATAGTTGACTTTTAAATGCCCTCTGAAATGTCCTAGCAAGTCAATCAGTTGTATCAAACTGCTAGAAAGCCTATAAGGAATGGAACCGGACGGACCACTCGGCTTAGGTACCGGAAATGACAACGGCAAACTCAGCCCTGTCAACCCTGCAAAGTCCTTCTTACTAACATCCGGGGGCTTTTGCCAAAATTGGGAGAGCTGTCTCACAGATTAGTCAAGCAACAGCCTGACTTAGTCATCCTCAGGGAATCATATCTTACAGATAACGTCCCAGGTACCACCTCTGGGTATGTCCTGTTCCCTCCCCACCAGCAAGACAGACCCAGCAGAGGTGGCAGTGCGGTCATATACAGTTGGGAGGGAGTTGCCCTCAGAGTCCTCAACATCCAGTTCGAGCCCCATGAAGTCTCATGGCATCAGGTCAAACATCGGCAAGGAAACCTCCTTCTGATTACCACGTTCTGTTTCCACACCACCTCCCTCCCCCTTTCCCCCACTTAGCTGATGAATCAGTACTCCTCCATGTTGAACACCACTTGGAGGAAGCACTGAGGGTGGCAAGGGTGCAGAATGCACACAGGGTGGAGGATGTCAATGTCCACCTCTAAGAGTGGCTCGGTAGCGCCACTACAGACCGAGTTGGCGAGTTCTAAAGGACATAGCTGCCAGACTGGGTCTGTGGCAGGTGGTGAGGGAACCAGGGAACAAGAGGGAAAAACATTTATTTTCATCAATGCCAGGAGTGATCACTGCACAGTCCTTGAGGAGACCAATTCCCATCTTCACATCCATCATGTGTGGCCCTACCACCATGCTAAATGGGATAGATTTCGAACAGATCTAGCAACTCAAGACTGGGCATCCATGAGGCATTGTGGACTATCAGCAGCTGCAGAATTGTACACACCACAATCTGTAACCTCATGGCCTGGCGTATCTCCTACTCTATCATCACCATCAAACCTGTGGATCAACCCTGGTTCAATGAGAGTGCAGGAGGCCATGCAAGGAACAGCACCAGGCGTACCTAAAAATGAGCTGTCAATCTGGTTATGCTACAGCTCAGGGCTACTTGCGTGCCAAACAGCATAAGCAGCATGCGATAGACAGAACTAAACAATCCCACAACCAATGGATCAGAAACAAACTCTGCAGTCCTGCCACATCCAGTCATGAATGGTAGTGGACAATTAAACTACTCACTGGAGAAGGAGGCTCCACAAATATCCTCATCCTCAATGATGGGGGAGCCCAGCATATCAATGCTAAAGATAAGGCTGAAGCATTTGCATCAATCTTCAGGCAGAAGTACCGAGTGGATGATCCATCTCAGCCTCCTCCGGAGGTCCTAACCATCACAGATGGCAGTCTTCAACCAATTTTATTCACTCCATGTGATATTAAGAAATGGCTGAAGGCACTGGATACTGCAAACTGTTGAAAGCACTGGATACAATGTTCTGGTAATAGTACTGAAGACTGTGCTCCAGAACTTGCCACACCCTGAGCTGAGCTGTTTCTGTAGAGCTACAACACTATCATCTACCTGGCTATGTGTAAAGTTGTCCAGGTATGTCCTGTACACAAAAAGCTGGACAAATCCAACCCAGCCGTTTACCGCCCTATCAGTCTACTCTCGCTCATCAGTAAAGTGATGGAAGCGGTCATCAACAGTGCTATCAAGTGGCACTCGCTGTTAGAATCATATCTCTCAAGACTGAAGCTTTCTTTTACAAAATGGAAGGATTTAGCATGATCTGGACAAGTGGATGCTAACCTGGGATTTTTTAAAAGAAGATCATAAGTTCGCCTTGGAACTGTCAACAAGCAGGCCTCTTCCAGGAAATCACCTGATCTATATAGTACTTGAGAAGGAGTTGTTTTATTTGTGTTGAGCTGCAAAGAGCTTCAATTAATTAAGCTGGGAGACAGAAAAGGCAATCACATGGGAAGAGAAAAAAAGCTTAAGTTGTGAACCTGCTTTTTTGAAGGTGGTCTTGTTGGAGAACAAGCTGAGAAAAGAAGGCTCCCTCTCTCTAAGATAGAAGCAAAATACTGCGGATGGTGGAAATCTGAAATAAAAACAGAAAATGCTGGAAAAACTCAGCAGATCTGACAGCATCTGTGGAGAGAGAAACACAGGTCTGATGAAGGGTCATATGGACTCGAAACATCAACTCTGTTTCTCTCTCCACAGATGCTGACAGACCTGCTGAGTTTTTCCAGCATTTTCTGTTTTTGCTCCCTCTCTCCACCTTGCCTAAAATTGTGTGTGGCTATCAACCTGTAGCTAGAGAACTCTCATCTGAGTGTAATCAGTCTGCATTTGAACCTGCAAAGCTGAACCAGTTGGTGGGAACTTCCAGGCATCTACCAGGACCAGCAGTTTATACAAGTGAACTCCAGGTCCATAGCGTTGAGACTTTATCCTTTATTTTATAACCCCGATCCTCCAAAACCCATCTCTGCAGAGAGACTCTATCTGTTTGTCCTTTGTTTGTCTGTGTATGTACTGGGGGAATTCTTCAGGAAGAGATAGATGGTTATACTTCTTGGTTACAATTGTGTGTTAACATGTACTTGCAACTTGTTAAAAGAAGTTTTGTTTTAAAATAAATTAATCATTCTGAGTTTTTGGAAGAAGCCTGGTCAGGTTCTCTTTCCTTTTGAGTACTAGAGGTATAGGTACACAATTGGCCATTTCGGTGGAAAAATTAAACATTTAAATTAATGTTATGGCCTGCGGAGTAGTGGGGCTTGATAATTCGCGCGCTCCTCCCATCCCAGTCATAACATTGCTTTCAATAACCTGCTCACTGACGCTCAGTTTGGGTACCGCCAGGATCACTCAGCTCCTGACCTCATTACTGTCTTGGTTCAAACATGGACAAAAGAGCTGAACTCCCGAGGTGAGGTGAGAGTGACTGCCCTTGACATCAAGGCAGCATTTGACCAGGTATGGAAGGCCTCAAGGAACCCTAGGAAAACTGGTTTCAATGGGAATCAGGAAAATCTCTCTGTTGGCTGGAGTCATACTTAGCGCAAAGGAAGATGGTTGTGCTTGTTGGAGGTTAATCATCTCAGTTCCAGGACAACAATGCAGAAGTTCCTCAGGATAGTGTCCTAGCCCAACCATCTTCAGCTGCTTCATCAATGACCTTCCTTCCATCATAAGGTCAGAAGTGGGGACGTTTGCTGATGACTGCACAATTGGAACTACCTCACTAACGGCACTGTGGGTGTACCTACACCACATGGACTGCAGTGGTTCAAGAAGGCAGCTCACCACCATCTTCTCGAGAACAATTAGGAATCAGCAATAAATGCTGGCCTGGCTACCAATGCCCACATCCCATGAACAAATTTTTAAAAAGAGCTCAGTGAGCTTCTTGACCAGGCATTGACTTCCGGCCATGTCGATCTTAGCTGGGATTGCATCAGCTCCTGAAGCATTGCTGCTAGACAGGAGTTTGATTGCTTTTGTTGTTTGTAATATTGTGAGAGGATCATCAGGATAGCAGTTGATGGCAACCTATGGCAGCTTGCTGCTAGCTTCTCCATCAATGGATGAAGGCCAATTCAGGATGTGATTGAAGTGCTCTGCCCATCTTTCTAGAATTTGGACTTTTTCTGTGAGCAGTGTTGGCCCTTCGGCACCAAGAATTGGTGAAGAACTAGTAGACTGTGGCCCGTAGATAGATTTCAGAGCATCGTAGAATCTTTTCCAGTTTTTGTGGTTAGCATGTGACTGAAGTTCGTCTGCTTTCTATTTCAGCCATGTGTCGTGCATTTCTTTGAGCTTGTAGTGGACAGTCCTGCAGGTGTTTTGATGGGTATCATGCATGAATTGTGATGATGTTTCATCGCAGCAATGCCTATGGAGGTGATGTTTCTCCTCACGTAGTTTCTGGATCACCTCATTGTTTTTGTTGAACCAATCTTAATGGTTATGAGAGGTGTGGCCAAGGGTCTCTAGAGCAGTGAGTACACTATATCCTTGAAGTTCATCATTGTCCATGTAGTGAGTTTCCATTTTCGCTGAACACAGGTGGCTCTCAAGTTTTTCTGAGAGAGATTCCTTCATGACTGCCTGTTTGAGCCTTGAGATATTGAGACGCTACTGGACCTTGATGCCCTGGGGGTGTCTATGGGTGGGATCTTGATAGCTTTGAGATGATAAGATGGTGGTCAGTCCAGTAGTCAGTGCCACACATGGCTATCATTACAAGCACATCCTGCCTGTCCCTCTGCCTGGTGATGACATAGTCGATTAGATGCCAGTCCACAGGACGGGCGAGCATCTAAAACGTCTTGTTGCAAGCAGAGAGGTGGAAAACTGTGTTGTTGATTAAAAACTCATGCTCAGCGCACATCAACTTGTGATTGCGTTGTTGGGATCCCTGCCAGCTGTGGCCTGCTGACCATGGTATGTGAAGCAGACTATGTTTGGGGAACCTTTTCTAGCCCCTTTTTCAAACTAGGGAGGTGAGCATTGTGGCCCTGAAAAGGGCTGCTCAGTCGCTCAGGAGGCTAGTGAGTTCCGCTTCTGCTTCCTTCCAGTGAGAAGTGACCTGTGGCCTGAGTCACCTGGGTGCAGGTTCACAGCTACAGCTCCCAGTGAATCTATACCTGCTGCTATGTTGCTTGCTTGTCGCCACAGAACTTATGACAGGTAGATGATAGATGACAGATAATAGAAAATGATGAACATGATAAATTCATGAATTGCATTATAGTGAGGAAGAGTTGCACACCATCAGCCTCACTCTCTTGTCCTGATCTATCTTGGTCCAGGGGTAAAATGAATCTGTAGGCTGGAGATAGATTAGGATGTAATGGATGACCTGTATGTTGTCTGTATGGGTGACTTGAATGGTGACCTGACAGTATGTTATTGAGCTCTACGCGTTCTACAACATGGTGCCAACTGGCCTTCCAAGACCATTGGACCTCAGATTGGATTCAACCACCCAGTCCCCTAGAATCAGCCTTCTCATGCCAGAATATGCAAATCCTTAAGTTTCCGAGGGTAGGAAACCCAAGGGCCATCCTCAGCTGGCTAGCACGCCTGTCAAAACGGTTTACTGGGATGTGGCCACTGTTGCATGCTAACAGTTACTTGGGGCCACAAGTGAGAGCTGGGTTAAGCTGAAGACCATATAGGATGAGCTAAAGAATGCAACAAGCCTGCCTGTGAGAGGTGCTACCCCTTCCTTACACCCCTTACACCCTAATTCCTTGGAAATGACACAAAAGTGATCTCTAGAATAGCACCAGAGAGGAGGGACTTCAGTTATGTGGCTAGATTGAAGAAGCTGTGGTTGTTCTCCTTAGAGAAGAGAAGGTTAAGAGTTTGGATAGAGGTGTTCAAAATCATGAATGCTTTTGATAAAGTAAATAAAGAGAGATCGTTTCCAGTGGCAGAAGTGTTGGTAACCAGAGGACACATGTAAGGTTACTGACAAAAGAACTAGAAAAGAAATGAGGAAATATTTTTTATACAGCCAGTTGTTATGACCTGGAATGCACTGCCTGAAGGGGTGATGAAAGCAGATTCAATAGTAACATTTAAAAGAGAATTGACAAATACCTGTAGGGGAGGAAAGTACTGGGCTATAGAAAAAGAGAAAGATAGTGGAGTTATTGGATAGCCCTACCAAAAATCCAGCACAGGAACAATGTCCTTCTGGCGTCCTTCTGTGATGTCCCATTTTATGATTCGATGATCCGCTAAGATTGCCTCCTTCCAGTTTAACCCCTGCCTCAATCTAATGCTGTTGGAACACTCATTCATGCCTTCATCAACTGCTGACTCAACAATGCTCTCCTGGCTGGTCTCGCATCCTCCGCCCTCTGTTAACTTCAACTGCTTCAAAACCCAACTGCTCGTATCCTATCCTGCACCAAGTCCTGCTCAGCATCACCCCTGCCCTCATAGAGCTACATTGGCTCCTGGTCCCGTGCCCCAAATTTAAATTCCTCATCCTTGTATTGAATTGGTCTTGCCCGCCCCTATTTCTGGAAACCACCCTACAATGCAGCCTTGAACTCTCAACCTGGTCTCTTGGGCATCCTCCCTTTACCTCACCTTTGCTAGCTGTACCTTCAGGTATTTATCCCTGTGCTCTGGAATTGCCCACTGAATCCCTTGCCCCTTCATCTTCCCCTCCACTTTAAGACACTCTTTAAAACCCACCTTGGACCAAACATTTGCTCATCCCTTTAAATATCCCCTTCTTTGACTCAGAGTCCATTGCTGACGCCTGGGTGAAGTACTTTAAGACGTTTTGTACACTAAATGCTCCATGTGATTTCTTGCTGTAATCATTGCTGCCATCCTTGCATTGTTCTTACCATTTGAATATCCTTTATCCACAGATGAAGGCCATGGAGGCAAGAGATTTAAAAATTAATATAAATTCAAATGTGAAATTATTCTGTGTCAGCTCATTAAGTAAATCCCAAGTCACTGCTAGTCATGCAGCTGAATCAAAATTATGATAATCCATCTGGAAAAAGAACGGAAATTAGTGAACCCTAAAGAAGAAAAAATGTTTAAGAAGCTAAAACAGTTTTAATAAAAGTATCGAGGGACTGGCCAGAAAGGTTCCTTTGGTATTTTCCAGTCCTTTATGTTTACGGATGAAGAAAGTTGGTAGGGCTGATGTTTATAAATTGGCTGATCCATGTTCTCTTATATGGCAGGCTTGCAAAGCAATGCAGAACGACGTGTGGCAACAGAAGAAATAACAAGAAAATCAAAGAATGGTGGTACAAAGAGGAAGTCTGCAAGTGAGAGTGAATTGTAATCATAAAGGACTCCGCTCAGGAAAGTGGATAGTGTAATGAACCTCAAAACTTACTGGAGACCAGGAGTTTGGATGCCATGAGCTACAGTTCCCACTGGGCCTCAGGACTTCTGTGCATGTGCCAGCCAGGAAATGGCCGCATGTACGCAGTTCATCCATTTTCATATCTTGAGGCCTGGAACCAGCCATGCACACATGCGCAGAAGGAAAATAAGAAAAGTGAAATGGCGTGAAACTGGAGGTCAGGTGACTTGGAACTGGAATGCCATTAGAGAGGTGTCCCAGGGAGCAGGACACGGGGAGGGGACAGGGAGAAGTTCCCAAACCAAGAAGAAGGTCCCAAACCAGGGAGTGGGACAGAAAGAGGTCCCAGAAGAAAGTCCCTGGCAGGGACAAAGACATGGATCAGAGTTAGATCCCATTGAGTCAAGATAAACAACAGGAGCAGAGAAAAAGGCTCCAAGTTAAAGAAAGAGCTGCGGGGAGCAGACTTGAAACAAAGTGGGATTGAGAGGAGCCCAGAATCTGAGAAGGCAGCCAAAGGTTGGTGACTAAATGCTACGGGCCACAAGGACAAAGGTACCCTTTTGGAGTAGTGGTGCTCTGCTTGGCATGGCCAAGGATCTGAAAGTGTGCTTGGAAGGTGAAGCCTGAGTGTACTCGGAGATCCAAGAGAAAGGAATCTTGGAAGGTGAGATTGAAATCCTGGAGATGGATCCCTGTTGAAGCAGTCCGAGTAGGAGCGACATTTGGAGAGAATTCCAAAGCGAGTTCTTCAAAAAACCCTCGTGAGAAAGACAGAGTTGCAGTGAGACCAAATCAGTGACAAGCGTCTAGGTGGGTTGTAGAGAAGTCCATAGAATCTACTTTGGTTGCACCTGTCATTTACTTTGGAGTGTGGTGTGTCTGACCACAGTTCACCTGTTAAGTCACAAAGACCGCTTAACTGCCTTGAAAATTAGAGTGCAGGATAGATATGCTAAATTGTTTTATCTTTCCAAATTTGTATGTGTCTAAAGATATAATTGGGGTAAACGATTAATGAATATTTGAATCATTTTCTTGTGTTTATATTGATAGCTTTACAACCTTTTTGTCTGGTGTAATATTGTTCATCTTTCTTATTAATAAATGTTTTACTCTTTGTGTTAAAAGTTCATCAGCAGACTCATATGAATTTGTTCAGTAAATTTCCTCCACAGTTTCAAAAAAAGTTAGGATCTATCAAGCCAGGTTTCAATCTGAGACCTGACTTGTCCAGTAGCAACATAAGCTGAGATCGTAACAATAGCCATCCACATTGTAAAGACAACTACAAGAAGTTAAGTTGTCTACCTGGACTTATCATATATGGTAGAAGGGGACAGGAAAAGACTCAGCAGCAGTGTTAGCTGCCAGTCTTGGCTTAGTGGTAGCTCTCCTCTGAGTCAGAAAATTATGCATTTAAGTCCTACTCTAGAGAGTTGTGCACAAGGCTGACATTCAAACAGTACTGAAAGAGTACTGCACTGTCAGAGGTGCCATCTTTTGAATAAGGTATTAATCAAGTCCCCATCTCAGCTGGACATAAAAGATCCCGTGGCACCATTGAAGAAGACGAGGGGAGTTATTCCAGTGTCCTGGCCAATATTTATCCTGCAATCAATATCTCTAAACAAGGTTATCTTATTAATACAAAAGCAAAATGCTGTGGATGCTGGAAATCTGAAATTAAAACTGAAAATGCTGGAGTTAACAGGCTCGATTTTTATCTCGGGTTCAGGAAGCGTAAGTCAGGGCAGTACCCAACTTCGCCAAGCCGAACCTGTCATCTCCTCCCATACCTATCATATTTTTGTCACCTGGAGATGTGGGCAGGACAAGATTTGTGTCTGCCACCTCCCAAGGCAGGGCCGAGGAAGCATCAGAAGTGGGCAGGTGCCGAGGTAGGCTGGTTAGAAGGCCCACCTCAGTTCTCTGGGATTCTGGTCCAGTTCTCCACATTGTTTTTATGCCCCTAACCCTCAATCTCATTGTGAGCCTTGCTGGGATCCCTTTCAATAGTGATCCACAATTGTTGCTTTTGGCCTGTCATTCCCCCAGACCGCCCTTCCTGATTGGTCAGGGAACCCGGAAGCAGGAATAACTTGCATTTCTGGAAGAAAGAGCCACAGAAGCGCACAAATTAGTGGAATTAGCTAATTGGGTTCCCAATCTGAAAATAGTCCCATTGTCCAGCAGGGACTTAGTCCACGAGATTCCAGCCATATACTCAACAGCGATTAAATCAAATCCATTTATCTCTATTTATGCTACTGTTTGTCTACCTTGTCACAAATGCCTCGTGCATTCAGATAAAGAGTCTTTCTTTTTTGTCACCATTCTTTGCATGGACCTTATTTGCTGATGCACTATTACCACTAAACTCTCTGTCCCTCAGCCCTTTTCCCATTAATTACACCCTCTTCCCATTTTGCTAATCTGTTTATGTCTTCATGAAGTCTTTTACTGTCCACTTTACTGTTTGTCTAACTCCCCACTTGCTCTGAAGAAGTGTCATATGGGCTTGAAATGTTAACTCTGTTTCTCTCTCCGCAGATGCTGCAAGACCTGCTGAGTTTTTCCAGCATTTTCTGTTTTTGTTTCAGATTTCCAGTATCCGCAGTGTTTTGCTTTCATCCCCACTTTCATGTTGTTAGTAAATTTCTAACGTGTGCTTCCTGCTCATAAATCAAACTCATCTTTAGATACATCCAGAACAAAAATAGACCAAACAATGTTATAGCACTTCTAACCCATCTCCACTCTGAGCAAGAACACCAACAACCCTAACCCCTTGTTTCTTGTTTGTCAACCAACTTTCTAATATTCCAACATACTGCTACTTTTATTTCATGCCACATGCCTGGAGTTTTGTAATTATCTTCCTGTGAAACATCTTCTGAAAATCTATGTATGCTACATCTACAGAATTCCCTTTATTTAATCAGTCACCTCTTCCAAACAAAACTATTACATTTGTGAAACGACGTTAACAGAGCCATACTGGCTGTGGTTAATAATCCTCTGCATCTATAATTGCTGTCTACTTTGATCTCAAATTATAGATTCTAAGACTTTGCCCACAGCTGATTTTGGGGCAAACTGATCTGCAGTTAGTTGTTTATCTTCCTCCTCCTTCCTGAACAGAAGTATTGCATTGCCAACCCTCCAGTTATCTGCTGTGGTTTGTACTGTAGGCGACTTAAAATTACACACCATAGTGTTTACAATCGCATTCAGATGTACATCCTGCTGTGCAACTTCCTGGTATAACCATTTGCAACAATATTTTTACCATGCCACGATGCGACTCACTCCCCTGTATTTCTCCCCCTCCCTGGGTTACCTAACTGGAGGCATCATCAAATTATAACATGCATTCTTCAGTCACTTTGATCTGTGATTTCACTCAGATCAAGGATATTCTGCTGTAGTCTGTGTCCTTTTCTGTGACTTTGCCAGCTGCTCTGGCAATTAGCCCAGGTCTACGTTCTAGCTTTCTAAAATCCAGGTGTGCAAAAAGTCATACTCTTTGTATATGACCCTAGTCCTTCTTATTTCCTACAGCTCAACACCTTATTGTGCCATAATGAAAGGGGCCTGTTGCTAGGGAATGCTTAAGAAGAATTCAACTTGTGCATTTGCCCCCTGGACCCCGGTGATAGTACCTCTATTTTTGAGCACTCTGGTATGGAGGTGTCCAGACCCTCAAACTAGCTTACCCCTCGTACCCCAAATGCTTCAAAGTTTTATCGAAGAACCGACAGGTTTTGTTGCCTTCCTGAAGGGTCGGGGGTGTGAGGGACTTCCAAATAACTGGCTAATGCATTCATGCACAGGTGCTAGCCACTGGAATTCATAGTACAGTGGGCACTCAGTCTTGAACCTTTGAGTCAAATGCTCCCGTTGTCATTACATTCATTACTGCGAGAGCCCAGTGCAGGTCAAGACAAGATAATCAGCTTTTTAATCTCAAAAAATAAACATTTTTTTTAAGAGGCCTGAACACTTCCTTTATATCCAAAAGAAATCAACCTGTGACCTGAAAGGGTCCTGATTTCAAGTTCTGGCCCGTTATTTAGACATACAAATGTAAAAATCATTTATCTGATTGAAACACTAAGGCTATGGAGGTGACAATCTAAACAGGTTATCAATCTAAACAGATATGGAATGAAGAAGAACTGTGAAGATAAGCAGCTACAATAACTAATAATATCATTCTAGAGTGACCAGTATCCAGTTGGCATTAGTTAATAGGTTGTAAAATTGCCCATTACTCCTTATACCAGAAACCAAGGTTTATTTGGTGTTTTTATTGATTATAGTGGGCTTTAAAGACAAAAGGGAAATTGGTACATCTGACCTACTATTTATAAATTTGACAGAAAAATCCAACATAGGATAATAACCAGTGTTATTTTGCTAACAATAGTGGTGGTGCTGCACTGTTGTTTATTTCAAGAATTCAATCTTGCTTGTTCTAAAATGTTAGTCATCATTTTTCAGGCTTTTAGCATAACACATTCATGTTATGTTCCCTAAAATAAATCAATAATAAACGCTGTGAGAAATACTAAAAGCAAAGCCAAAACAATGACACTGGTTTGAGTAAAGGAAAGTAGAAAAGAAGAGAGCAAAGAAATGATGTAGCTGAAAGACAGCAACTGAGCAGAATGAGGCAGAGTGAGATTGTTAGACAGCGACACTAAGGTTTGGAAGAATCACAATAACTATTAGGCAGTGAGGTAATTGGATTGTGACGCTACAGACGTATGCTTGCTATAGCTAATGAGATTGCTAGAAAGGGACACTACCTTTGGTCATAAGCTGGATTAAAAGTGATATTCATCATGGCCTGAATTTCATGCTTGGTGTGCACGCCAAGTCAGCGGAAGTGGAATTCCATTGCAAGCGCGATTTCACGCTGGATGGCTGATTAAGAACCACCCAGCATGAAAAGCATTCTCTCAATGGTCGGGAAGGGCCGGGCAGGGGCGGGAGCCTGTCGTGTGCTGGGTCCGACGGCGACCCAGCGGGTGCTTTAAAACCGCAGAGGCAGCTCCCTGAAGGCTGCCAGAGGAGAATCTTTGGAGTCTGTCCAGAAGACCATTTCACTCGAACAATGGCCTAACCAGTGGCTGGAAATGTCAGGCGGGAGGGCAAGTCAGGTGGGCACTCGTGCCCCCGTTTTTCAGACAAGTGGCTCGTGGTCTTTGTGGAGGAGGTCTTTGTCAGGCAGGACACTGTAGTACCCAGGGATGGGAGGAGGCCACTGTACCTGACCAAAAAAGCCTGGGAGGAGGTGGCAGCTGAGATCAGCGGCCACGGCATTGTGTGGTGCACATGGGTGCAGTACCGCACTATATAACGATCTGCTGCACTCGGCAAGGGTGAGTATCGTGTTGGCATTGTTCAGCGTGGAGAAGTGTAAGGGCTGGCCATCCACCCGTGGAGCTCAGGGGCGTTAGAGTCTGAGTGCCAACTGTCACTGACACCGGAGTCGGCCAAGGGGGTGAGCCCTGGCTGCTTGGTCTGAGTGCCTTGCAGCTCGATGGCCATGACTTGGATGTGCCCTGTAAGGTGTCCCAGAGGGGTTGTTTGCCAGGCTGCAATGTTGCTGCAGGTAGAGAGTGGATAAATCAATGCTCCCCTGTAATTTCAGGATAAGAGAAACCATAACACCAGTGAAAGAACTAAGACAGACGGAGGCCCCCCACACCTCTTCATTTTGATGAGGTACAAGATCGATGCCTTGCATTCACCTCGGTCAGATGGTCGAGGAGAGGCAGGGGTCTCTGACGAAGATAAGAGTGCAATGCACAGAGGTGAGAGTGTTGGATTGTGCAAACATTCTTGTGTAGTCTCATCATTAGTGGGAGCCACGAACCTGGAGTCCCCACTGATCATTCAAAGACGGTGGCATCATGATGCAGATCTCCATTGTCTCACCAGGTCACCTGGCATGCACAGTGACAGCGTGAAGACTTAAACTATGTTCTCCTCTAGAATCACCAACTTGCCCTCGAATACTGGACCCCAAAGAGCCCCCCTTGATGCCAGAGGACCCCTGGGCTTTAGATGCACCTGCGTCACACCCCACTGTGAACCAGGCACCAGCGCAGATACCAGCATCTCGGTGGGCATTAGATCATCAGCTAGAATGTCAGTGCATAGCGATGAGGGTGCTTCACACTCACTTGAGGAGCAGGCGGAGGCAGAGAGTGCCCAGGGCGCTGGCAGTCGGAGGACTGCTGGAGACCAGGGTGATGCTGAGTCGAGGGCAGATGATGCACCTCTGGAGTCATCCATTAGGCAGTAGATGTTGCCCATCGGGATGTGCGGGAGGATATGGCAGGGATCCATGAGGGTATGCATGCAATGGTCTCCGTTGTGGAGGAGCCCATGTGGAGCATGAGCACTGCATTGACCCTCATGGCCGAGCGCTCTGCCTCTTCCATTGAGAGCATGGCAACTCTCATGGAGAGGCAGCTCCAGGGACAGAATCAGGGGTTCCTGAGGTTACAGTTGGACCTGCAAGCCCTCACACAGGCAATGATCTTGGGTGGTCAGTGACTGTGTGGGAGATGGATGGGACATCCAGTATCCCACCTAGGTGCCCGTCCATCAATGACGAGCAGGGAGGTCCAGAGCGACCTCACATTGGCATATGAGCTGCTTATCATCTCTGCAGTCTCCTCTCAGGGCGCTGCAGCTCCTCTGCCTCTCCGCCAGTGACCATGGCATCTGATGAGGCTGTGATGACTGGGGAGATGCCAGCCGTAACACTGGTGCTCCCTCCCAGGCGGGGCCAGCACATGTTCCACTGGCCAGAGGACGACTGCTAAGGTCATCAAGGCCAACAGGTCAGCACAGTCAGCAGGCTGCCTCCGATGCCGCAGCCAGCGAGGGTGGGAGGTGTGGGGGTGGGGGGGCAACAAGACATAGCACTCGCAAACGTAAGTTTAAGGCACGATGAGCACTAGAGGGACAGTTCACGGGTGATCTTCTGTTCTGCCATGTTTTGTTAATATGTTTACTGGTATGACCATAAACACCATATATTGTTATGTTCATTTGATGTGAGTGCCAACATAAATTTTGATTTTGTCTTAATGGCCTGAGTGTGCTTCGCTTGTTTTGTAGGTGCAGGGTATGCCAGTATCTCATGCTGGATGTGGGTGGTCTGAAACTTTATTGCACAGGCACTGAGTGGACTTTGGGTTCAAAGGAAAGAGTCATTTCAAACATCTGGGATGGAGGTGGCAGCCCTGGCATGAGGTAGAAGCAGATCTTTGGCAGCCTAGCTGAAGGTGCGTTGGATCAAGGCACCCCTGGTGTCCCTGCCTCCCTGAAGGATACAGAAGTCTGCCTCCACGTACTCAACATTCTCCTCACCGGGCTCCTCTTCTGATTCACCACTGCATTCATCTTCTGTGGCCTGTGGAGCTGCCTCAAGATCCTATTCCTCCAGAGCCAGATTATGGAGAGCGCAGTCTGCAACTACGATCAGTGACACCTGCTCTGGAGGGTATTGTACTGCTCCCTCTGAATGGTCCAGGCATCAGAAGTGCATCTTCAGAAGACTTATGGTCCTCTCTATCACTGCGCTTGTGGAGGCATGAGTCCTATTATAACGCTGCTCTGCCCCTATTCTTGGGTGGCGGAGAGGCGTCATAAGCCACCCTTTCAATGGATAGCTCTTGTCACCCAGCAGCCATCCATCCAGTCAAGCTGGAGCACTGAAGAGCCTTGGCACCTGTGAGTGTCTGAGGAAGTAAGCATCATGGAAGCTGCCAGGGTACCTTGCACAGACTTTCTGAATCTGCATCCTGCGGTTGCAAATTATCTGGACATCCATTGAGTGGAATCCTTTCCTGTTGATGAAGGCACCTGGCTGACCCATTGGCACCTTGATGGCCACGTGTGTTCAGTCGATGGCACTCTAGATGCGGGGGAATCCAACAATTGCTGAAAACTCTCTGGCTCGCTCAGCCTGGCTGGCCTCGTCCGTACAGAAATGAATAAATGTCATTACCCGCCTGAACAGAGTTTCTGTCACCAGCTTGATGCAACTGTGGACAGCTGATTGGGAGTCTCCACACAGATCCCCACTGAGCCCTGGAAAGAGCCGGAGGCATAGAAGTTGAGGGCCACTGTGACCATCAGAGCCACTGGCATGGGGTGTCCACCCACACAGTCAGAGCTGATCTCAGGCCCAATCATCTGACAAATGGAAGTCACAGTCTCCCTGGAGAGGTGGAGCCTCCTTCGGCATTGCTCGGACATGCTGGGGTAGCTGCATCTCTACCTGTAAAACCTGGCAGCTGGATAGTGGCGTCTTCTGCCTTGGACTTCCTGCTGGCCCTGAACCCCCTGTCCCTGCGCCTCTCCTCCCACGGGTTGCTGCACTGGAAGCTGCACTGGGATACCTGGCCTCCTCTCCCTTCTGCCTCTCTCTTCTTCCTCAAAGGAGGTGCCACCAGCAGAGACCTAATCCCCATTACCAGGGTAATAGAAGGCCATCTGGTGTCTGGAGGGTTCCACACGGTCAAAATCCTCTGGGGGTCTTGGAGACACCAGTGAGTCTTGAAATGAAGCCTAGAAATGCTAAGAATGAAGCTCAGAACAGAGATGAAGCTGTCAGGTTCAAATATGAAACCAACAGCAAACTATCTCCTAAACCCCTCACTACTCACACTGGCAATGCTGCTGACCCTTTTTTCCCGCCCTTGGATGAGGTTTCGTTAAAAGGTGGGCTGCCAGCCTGCCCGTTCTGTCCATGCAATGAGTGCAAAATCACACAGGCAACGTAAAATCGCGAACAATTGCCTTTTTAATGGCCTTAAGTGGCCTTTTAATTGTTGGTGGGCACAGCTCTGACACTCACATGCACCTGCCGACCTGAAGATTGCTCACATGCGGGATGACGTCGGGACGCTCGCCTGATGTCCCTCACGCTATTTCATATCTGTTCGGATCAGCTGCGCGCCCACCTGCAAGATGTAAAATTCTGACCCATGTTTAAAATGTTCATATAAAGAACAGTTATGATTCAGATTTTTTTGTTTATATTGCACAATGGGTGAATACCCTACCTTGACAAGAATGAAGCTTATCTAAATGTTAGGAAACCTAACAGATTCCAGAAGATAACATTGGCATTTATTTTCTTCCCTCTTAGATCTTCTGCTCACCCACCATTTTGTGCATCATTCTAGGTGAACAGGCAACCTTTTTCCCATCCTTCTATCAAAGACACACCAGTCACTAACAAAAGCCCAGCGTTACTCACATGTGGCCCTCACTTTCTCCTCTATCTCATCTACATGCTTCCCCTTAATGACGTCATCCAAAAATACATCAGTTTCACATGTACACTAATTACATCCAGTTCTACCTTACCAAGACCTCTCTCGGTCCCTCCACTGTCTCTAAATTGAGTATTGCTGAAAAAAGAGATATGTCTAAGCTTTTGGTCTTGCACTCATCTGGACACTTTGCAAGAATACCAATATAAGGGGAAAACAACAATTTATACTGTATGTGAAGAGAGTGCTGATTGGTTGGCAAGTGGTGTTGCCATGGAGATTGCACCAGTGATGATGGCTGACAGTTTACTGCCAAGCATTGTTTGAAATTTAAGGCAGGCAACTTTATTCTGATTGGTCAAGGCATTGCCCTGAGGAATGAGTCAGCAAATGGCTGTCACTTATTTTGTTTAGCTGAAACAACCACAATGTGTGTACATATTCATTCTGTCTGCAAAGAACAGGGCCCTGTGTATTAATATACGTAGCTTCCAGTACACACAAATGCGCCACACTGCAAGCCTGACTGGCAATCTTAAATTGGTTGACAGCATAATTTTTAGCACACTGAGGATTATGTATCAAATGTTGTCCAATCGCAGAATGGTAACCAATTGCCAATCAATCAGCAGTCTCTTCACATACTGTGTAAATTGTTGTTTTCCTTTATATTGGTATTCTTGCAAAGTGTCCTGATGAGTGCAAGATGAAAAGCTTCAACATGTCTCTTTTTTCAGCAATACTCAAATTCTGTACTACCAAACGACTATTTGTCTCTAAATTGTCAGACTGCTTATCTGACATCCAGTACTGGATGAGCAGAAATTTTATCATCTGAAATATTCAGTAGATTGAAGCTATTGTCTTTGGCCCTGGCACAAACTCAGTTCCTTAGCCACTGACTCCATTCCTCTCCCTGGTAATTGTCTGATGCTGAATTAGACCGTTTGTAACCTTGGTGTTGTATTTTACCCTGAGATGAGCTCCATCACCAAGATTGTTTACTGCAACTACGGTAACATTGCCTGATTCTGCCTCACCTCAGCTTATTGGTTACTGTAACCCTCATCTATGTCTTTGTTACCTCCAGACTTGACTATTCCAATGCTCTCCTGGTTGTTCTCCCATTTTCCATCCTCCATAGACTTCAGCTATCCAAAACTCTGTTGCCTCTACCCTAACTCACACCAAATCCCAATTATCCATCATCCCTACCCTCGCTAATCTACATTGGATCCCAATCTGGCAATGTGTCAGTTTTAAAATTCTCATCCTTGTTTCCATGGCCTCACCCTTCCTGGTCTCTGCAACCTCCTCCAGTTTATAACATCCCGTGAACTCTGTGTGCCTCCAGTTCTGGCCTTTGAGCATCCTTGATTTTAATAGTTCCATCATTGCTTGATGTGCTTACAGCTAATCTCTGGAATTCCATTGTTAAATCTCTCCGCCTCTATCTCTCTATTCCTTTAAGGTGCTCCTTGAAATCTACCTCTTTGTCCAAGTTTTTGGTCATCTGCCCTAATATCTCTTTATGTGGCTTGATGTCAAATAGATGTTTTACTACATTAAAGGCAGTATATAAATGCATTTTCTTGTTGGAAGTGCCTAGTCTCTGGGGCTTTTCCTTGTGGCTTTGGGGATAATGGGAATTCATAATGTGGAAAATCATAAACATGAACCTGCAAATTTTCTTGTGAGTATAAATACTTGGGACCTTTTGGTGCTGATAATTTTTTTTATCCAGGTGTAGTCTGATAAGTCGGTTTAGTTGTTTTTGCCAGATGGATATGATAAGATTTAAAGAACTTGCAAGGTGCTGGCTTGAAAGTGCACACTTACATTCCTGGAACGTAAAATTGTAAGAAATAAGAAAATTAGTTAGGTTTGATTCAGGAGAAACCTATTGTATATGTATAAATCTGAATCAATAAATTCTAACCAATGAAAATATTTACTTGGGTCCAGAACTACAATCTAGCAGTAACTTTCATGGTGAATGGAGGCGTTTGCTCTATTATGTTGAGGACTTGTGCTGTTGATGCTAATCCGACAGTTGTGTCTTGCATGGCACAGCAATACCAAAGTAAAATTGCTGGATTTGCTGAGGTCAGATGCCAAAAAGACCCAGGAAAAAGAACCTGCTGTCAGCAATCAATAGCACTAGCATGGGGCCGGTCCAATATAAAAGCCATTATATATTGCTCCTTTTCCAGATGCGACCAAGGAGCTAGGCAAACTAATGTCCATATTCTTTCTGGATATATCTGTGGATAAGTTAGCTTTACTAACCCATATCATCGAGTACAATCTGGTACAGCATTGGAAACTCTGCATTTAACCTAACCCACCTGACGTGGTCTAGTGCCCATTTTACAGCCTATTCTGAAAGTGGGTGGTTGTGTAAAGCGAGGGGCAAACCTGAAGATGCACCATTCCTAATGGGTGATTTAGATAAAAATTGGGAATACAGAATTAGTGTTGACTATACACAAGCGGCTTTAAAAATACTAGGGCTGCATTTCCTCAGGGTTCCCCAATCTAACCTTAGATGAAGAAAATCATGTTTTATATTTTGAAAATAATCTCAAATTTTAATAAACATTTAACAATATGAGAAATAGAATAAATATCCCTGGTAGAGTTTAACTTAAGTGTTCCCTGCATGGCTGGTTGTGTAAGACCTTGATTTTTGTGTGTTACTGATCCAGAAAAAGATGCAACATGCAAGTTTCAATCCCAATGAGTCTACAATTGATTTTCAGCCAAGAAAGGCAATTGAGGGTTACAGAACTGCTAATAGCATAGTTTTAGGGGTGGGGAAGAAATGAACTGAGTGGAGGATCAACAGATGGAGAGGGATATAATGATAGAATAATCTATATGGACACTGATAGAGCAGATTTGATGGGCTGAAAGGCCTGTTCTTATTCTGGATATTATTTTATTTGCAGTATCAGAATTAGCGTTGGCTGTTATTTGTCTCAAGATGCTCTTATTAACATTGATGGTGAGACTGGTATAGGAATCAAAATAATTGCCTACAGTCGGTGGAGAGGGAAACATTTGCCTTGGAGTGTAGAAGTGGATTTTCCGATGCAATTGACAGCAAAATTCCACAACCAAGGAAACTTATTGGGTAAAATTTTTAGCTCAGTGGGCGGGGGCGTGCCCGACCTGACTGAGCGTAAAATGACGCGCGATGACATCAGGCGTGTATCCTGATCTCATCGCGCACTCCCGTGATGTTTTGGTCGGTGGGCGAACACCGGAGTCGGCAGCATACCCGCTGGCAATTAAAAGGCCTATTAAGGCCCCAAAAAAGTTAATCAAAAGAAATTTTTCACTGCCCATCCAACCTTATGGTTGGCGGGCAGGCGAAAAGGCCAAGCGGCCTTTGTACCTTTTAGAAACTTCATCCACGGCAGCTCTGTGCCTCAGGGAGATTAAGTAGTGCACACTTGCGCGCTCGACCCGCTCGCACTCCCCCCCCCTCCGTCTGCACAGGCAGCGCTCAGCGCTGCCACTCATGTTTCACGCTGGGTGGGCCTTAAGTGACTCGCCAGCATGAAATTACCTTCTGGGCCCGATCATGGTTGGCTTCCCGACCACCCCCGCCCACCCACGCCGAGCCCGCAAGTCAAGGGCAAAATTCTGCCCATTAATTTCTCTTTCGACTACTAGTAATTCTGAATCAATAAATAATTTCCAAAGCAATCTTTGAGGATATTTACACAACTACCATTGTGTGCCTTTTTCCAGCTGGCCTGGTAGTAAATATGTAATGTTGTTGAATCGGGTGAATAGGGTGATGTGACGAGTGGAGTACTGAAGGGAGCAGTGCTGGGGCCTCAACTATTTACAATCTATATGAATGACTTGGATGAAGGGATTGAATGCCTGGTTGCTAAATTTGCTGATGACACAAAGATAGGTAGGAGAATAAGTTGTGAAGAAGACATATGGAGTCTGCAAAGGAATATATATACTGTAGATTAAGTACGTAAGAAGTATGTAAGAAGAAAAAGATTGGTGAAGACAAAAGTAACAGTCTGAAATAGGAGATTTATAATAGAGAACAAGGAAATGGCAGAGCAATTAACCAACTACTTTAGTTCTGTCTTCACGGAGGAAGGCACAAATAACTTCCCAGAAATGCTAGGGAACCAAGGGTCTAGTGAGAAAGAGGAGTTGAAGGAAATTAGTATTACTGAAAAAACAGTGCTGGAGAAATTAATGGGACTGAAAGCTGATAAATCCCCAGGGCCTGATAATCTACATCCCACGGTGGCCATGGAAAGAGTGGATGCATTGGTTGTCATCTTCCAAAATTCTGTAGATTCTGGAACAGTCCCAGCAGATTGGAGGATATCAAATGTAACCCCACTATCTTCACTCAGAGGGTGGTGAACCTGTGGAATCCTCTACCACAGAAGGCTGTGGAGACCAAGGCACTGAGTATATTTAAGAAGGAAATAGATAGATTTCTAGACTCTAAAGGCATCAAGGGGTATGGGGAGAGAATGGGAGTATGGTGTTGAGATAGAGGATCAAACATGATCATATGGAATGGCAGAGCAGGCTTGAAGGGCCAAATGACCTACTCCTGCTTCTATTTTCTATGTTAAGTGAGTGGGCAAAAATTTGGCAGATCGAGTATAATATGGGAAAATGTGAATTTGTCCACTTTAGCAGGAAGAATAGAAAAACAGAATATTATTTAAACGAAGGGAGATTGCAGAGCCCTGAGTACAAAAGGGATCTGGGTGTCCTGGTACATGCATCACAAAAAATTAGTATGCAGGTATAATAAGCGATTCAGAAGGCAAATGAAATGTTGTTGTTATTACAGAGAGAAGGAATATAAAAGTAGGAAAATTTTGCAACAATCGTATAGGGTTTTGGTGACACCACATCTGGAGTAGTGTGTACAGTTTTGGTCTCCTTAAGAAAGGATATAGTTGCATTGGAAGCAGTGAAGGTTCACTAGGCTGATTCCTGGGATGAAGAGGTTATCTTATGAGTAAAGGTTGATTAGGATGGGCCTGTTTAGAAGTTCAGAAGGAGTTTAGAGGAACGAGAGGTGATCTTATTGAAACAGGTAAGATCCTGAGGGGACTTGACAGGGTTGATGCTGAGAGGATGTTTCCCCTCGTGGGAGAGATTAGAACTCGGGGACACAGCTTAAAAATAAGGGGCCTCCCATTTAAGATGGAGATGAGAAGAACATTTTTTCTCCCAGAGGGTCATTAGTCTGTGGAACTCACTTTCCGAGAGAGTAGTGGAGCTGGGTCATTGAATATTTTTAAAGCTGAGTCAGATAGATTCTTGATTGACAAGGGAGTCAAAGGGTATAGGGAATGGAGAGGAAAGTAGAGGTCACAATCAGATCAGCCCATGATCTTATCAAATGGCGGAACAATCTCAAGGGGCAGAATAGTCTAGTTCAGATCTAAATTTGTATGTTCATATGTAACACATGCCATACAATATGCCAGGAAGAACAGGACTGTACCAGGTGAAGGCATTAGCTGCCTGTTGAGGATAAATCTAGAACATAATTGATTTTGTTCCTATCAACAATAATGCCATACCTGTCTCTCTTCCATGCCTTGCAGCAGTGTACTCACTTCCCCAATGCCTACTGGAAGCTCCCTATTGTTATATCTGAACAATCACTCAAAACAGTGGGGTAACAGCTAGTGCTTTCATTTCCCAGACCTTCTCGAACATTCTGGTCAAATTTATACAAGTGATACCTCGGACTGCAATTACCACAATGAGATTACTCCCATCTGGGAACCATCTAGTGTTCAGTTAACAATGTATAAATACAATACAGAATTAGCAGCAGAACAAAGAGGTCATTCAGCCCACTGTGCCTTTGCCGTCCCTATGTAAGCATTATCCAATTAGTCCATCTGCCCTGCTCTTTCCCCATAGCCCTGCAAATTTTTCCTCTTCAAATATATATCCAAATTCCTTTGAAAGTTACTATTAAATCTGCTTCCGTCACCTTTTCAGGCAGTGAATTCCAGAGGACACCAATTTGCTCTATAAATCCCTTCTAGATTTAGTGTCCTCTGGTTACCAACCCTCCTGCCAGTGGAAACAGATTCTCCCCATCTACTCTATCAAAACACTGCAGAAGTTTCAATACCTCTATTAAATCTCCCCTTAACCTTCTCTGCCCTAAGGAGAACAATGTCAGTTTTTTTAGTCTGTACATATATCTGAAGTCTGTTATTCCTGGAACCATTTTGGTAAATCTCTTAAGCATGCTTTCCAAAGCCTTGATATCTATCCTTCTTGAATAATGGTGCCCAGAATTTAACACAATACTATAGCGATGCCTAACCGGTGATTTATAAAGGTTTTGTATAACTGCCTTGCGATTGTACTCCATGCCTGTATCTATTTATGAATACTGCAGGATCCCCCAAGTCTCTCTGTTCCTGAACGTCTTTTGAATTTGTACCACTTAATTTATCTTGCCTTTCTTCATTTTTCCTTCCAAAATGTAATACTTTATTTTACTCTGTCATAAGCCATTTCACCAATGTGCCTATGTCCTCCTGAAGTCTGCAACTTTCTCCTCACTAATGCATTTCCAAGCTTTGTGTCATCTGTAAATAGCCGAATGTTCAAACTCAAGAGAGCAAGATTGGAAGCTTGAAAATTACGGGTAAACAACCTTGACATTTACATTAATATCAAGACATGTCAATTTAAGCAACTCAACTAATAATGCAGATTGTTGTTTGTGGCTTTTGTCTGCCTTCATTAGTTTTAACTGCAGCGCAGCTTCAGTAATGTAGGAAATATAAGAATATGGGTCAAATAGAGCTTTGCGATTATTCACCATGGCAACACCTGCCTAGCACGGTTGATCAAACATCAGGTGGAACAGTTTCTAACAGGCTTCATTCTGTGATTACAATCGTAACTAAACTATTTGTCTAGTGGAAATTTACAAGGCCCCTCAGGGTCATAGTTTAAAGTGTGTGCACATACTTTATGCACCCAGTCTCATGTCCTGGTTCCTGCACAAGGACATGAAATCCTCATACCTGATGTGCCAGCATTCATTTGTTTTGAGGGAGAGTTGCTCACCCAGTATAAGACCAGAGCTTTCGTGAGCACCGCATCTTCCTGCAGGTAGCCCAGTGTGAGAAAATAAACCAAGAAAATTCTAAAACTGGGTAAATCACACTGAATTTTTGTCAGGAAACACAATTAACACAGGAGCAGAAATGCTCAGTACCATGGGATGGGAGGATCAATCCCCTCTTGAAACAGTTCCAGATCTGAGATGTGTTGGAAGGAACATTAGGAACAGGTGTAGACCATTGAGCCCCTCGAGCCTGTTCCGTCATTCTATTAGTTCATGGCTGATCTGCCCCTCAAATGCATTTACCCACCTTTGCTCCACATCCCTTGATATTCTTACCCAGCATACTCAGTTTTGAAAATTTCTATTGACTACCTTCCCCCCTCCACCCTCACAACATCTAAGTCTCTGACTTCTTCAAGAGAAAATCCATAGCCATGACTGATAACATTCTAGCATTCCAGCTAAGCATTGCCATAAGTCATCATGGAGCCTGAGTTAGAACTTTGAAGACACTTCTCACTTTGCTTGGAAGAGAGTGGGGTAGTCAGCAATATAGCCCAGTCTCAAAGATCACACTGTTGTGTTGCCTATGCAACAACTTTACCTTACAGATAGTCCTCATTATGAGCAACAGGGGAAGCAACCAGAGGAGCATCAGTATCCCAAAGAGGACTTGGAGGACCACCTGTTACTAGCTGCAAGACACATCTGTGCCAATCCATTCTGCAAGACTTTCTCTAGATTATCACAGCTAGTAATGTAATGTGATTATATCATATTGTCCACATCTTCCCCTTTCCAGCATAGATATGCACTTCAACTCATACACACAGCTCCCATTCATGCCGCCTCATCAAAGCCACTTTCCCAATCTTGGGAAGAATGTCTGCCCATCCAACAACTTCAGTGTTAACATAATTTTAGGTGCAACTCATGTTGTGTGAATGTACCTAGTGCTTTTTACCACTGTGCTTAGTCTTAGTGGCTTTAAGGATTACTGTATCCCTGCATTAAAATAGAATCAGGTTACTAAACTGCAAGAAAGCCAACCTAATGATTCCAGCTAAATCAGTGAAGTCCTGTGAGACACTTCCCTCTGTCCCAGACCGAATCACTTAAAGAGCAGAAAGAGACAGTTTTCTCCAATTAATTGCCCAAAGTTTTATGGCAGGGTTCCCAAACTGCAGGTTGTGACCCCCAGTGGGATCATGGGATGAGCATTTGGGCCTGCGAGTTCCAAGGCAGAAATGGCAACTGTGGAATGGAGACTGATATTTAACAGCCCTGGGATTGACTGCGAGGGCCCTTTTTGTTGGTGGGCGTGGCCTAATGAAATGAGTTCTGAGGCCCGATTGTTGACAGCAACAGAGCATGCAAAAATTTTTCTTTATTGCCTGTACCCCTGATATTTGAAATGGTCCCCTCCACCCACCACACCGGTCAACTATCCTCCCACCCTCCCCCCACAACCCGGTCAAGAACTCTTCCTCATTCCATCCCCCACCCAGACAAGAACACTCTCTCCCCACAACCCCCAGCTTCCTCATGGTCAAGAACTCTTTCCCTCCGCCACCACCAGCCCCCCCTCCAGCATAAACAACTCTGTCTCTCCCAACAACCAGATCAGCCATGATCTTATAGAATGGCGGAGCAGGCTCAAAGGGCTGAATAGCCCACTCCTGCTCCTAAGTCCTATGATTTCCCCCAATTTTCACTGAGGTCACACTAAATGTAAAGCATTTTAGTGGCGTCACAGCAGAAAAAATTTTGGGAAGCATAGCTCTATGGCAACTGTATGAGCATCCATGGAGGAAGCAGTGACTGCCCATAAGATGCTGGGGCCACCATCTCAGAGCTAGACCATGCCCCAGAGTGAGAACCATCTGTCAGGGTAACATGGCTGTGGACACTGGGCTTTCCCAATTGACCTACAATTTTCTATAAGGTGTCAGAGACCTTTCTCAAAGCTTGCAAATGTATTTGATGCTCTACAAACAACCCTTTTGTTAAATCGGGGCGCATGAGTTCTGGAGAACCCTAGAGTCTTCAGCAAAGGGTGGCGTCTCCTGAATGTACAGTAACAATAGCTACTTGCATTAATATAATGCCTTTAATGTCACATCACTTCTCAAGATGCTTCACAGGAGCCAATATCAAACAAAATTTGACACCAAGTCACATGAGGATATATCAAGGCAGGTGACCAAAAACTTGGTCAAAGTGATAGGTTTTGAGGAGCGCCTTAAAGGAGGGAAGAGAGAAGTGGAGAGGTAGAGAGGTTTAGGGAAAGAGTTCCAGAGCCTAGGGTCTTGGCAGCTGTCAGGAAGATATAATAATTTTCATAATATTATTGGAACTTATTGTAAAGTAGAGTAATAGTGGGGTCTGTGTCTATGGGCGTGTGTGTTACTTAATTGAATTAAAGACAGCTGGTCTAAAGGCTTTGATGGAAGAAGAGAAGCTAGATTTGAAATGCTAAATAGGTAAACATGGGTGAAGTTTTAGAATGTGAGGTGTAAAGGAAACATTTGCATTTTAAAATAAACCAGAGTAGCTTGAATTCAAAAGACGGGGTGAAATGTTACACCTAGCCAGAAGAAGTTAAGATTGGTAAAATTAGTACTATGATAGATTTTTATTATTGGAGAGGTAAAGTCCAAAGACATAGGGCATAATTTTATGTATGACGCACGGGTGGTGGACCCCGCACGTCAGTGCTTAAAATGTCGCGCGCTGACGTCGGGCGAGTGTCCCGACGTCAGCGCACGCCATCGCGATATTTAGCTGGGCGGGCGCGCAATCGCCGCCAATTTTGAGGCGCCCGTGCGATCTTCAGCTCAGCGCACGGGCACAACGGGCAGGTGGGTAAGTGACTTTTTAACAAACCTCATCCATGGGCGGGATATGTGGGTTCAGAGGGGTTGTTAATGTTTTATGTGAAGCATTTATTGCAGAAAGTGTTTTAACTTGCCTGTGTGCTTGTTAGCAGTTCAGATCGATTTCCAACAGCTTTCTCTGTATTTTGAAGCTTCAGCTCACCAGTCTGCAGACAGTAATCTTTATCAGGCCTGCAGCTTTCCGGAGACCTCCATTTAGCCTGGGGGTATGGGTTCTGACATCTCCACTGGAGGCAGCTCCTCTGAGGAGGAAGGGAGGGTTAGAATAAGGAGGAGGCTAGGAGTGGACAAATAGCCTCCAGGGGAGCCACCTTTGGGAGGCCAGGCGCAGGCACAAGGGGCGCAGGACCAAGAGGTTGTCCAAGGTGGAAGGGGCTGCTGCTAGGGTATACAGGCGGCAAAGCACTAAACACAAAATATGACTGAGGTGCAGTGCCGAAGGAGGCTCCGACTGTCAAGGGGGACAGTGAACTATATCTGTCAGATGATTGGCCCTGAGATCTCCCCTAACTGTGTGGGTGGACACCCCATGCCAGCGGCTCTGAAGGTCACAGTTGCCCTCCACTTCTATGCATCTGGCTCCTTCCAGGGCTCGGTGGGTGTCTCCCAATCAGCTGTACACAATTGTGTCAAGCAGGGTACAGACATTCTGTTCAGACGTGCATTGACCTTCATCCACTTCTGTTGCGACCAGGCAAGTCAGGCAGAGCGAGCCAGAGGCTTCGCAGCCATTGCTGGCTTCCCCCATGTCCAGGGTGCTATAGACTGCACACATGTGGCCATCAAGGCACCGGCAGGTGAGCCCGGTGCCTTCGTCAGCAGGAAGGGCTTCCACTCCATGAACGTACATAGTGTGTGAACACAGGATGCAGATTCTGCAAATTTGTGCTCCCATGACGCCTACATCCTCAGACACTCTCAGGTGCTGGGGCTCTTCAGTGCTGCGGCTCGGCTGGATGGATGGCTGCTGGGTGACAAGGTCTATTCCCTCAGAAGGTAGCTCATGATGCCTCTCCGCCATCCAAGAACAGAAGCTGAGGTGCGCTACAATAGGAGCCACAGCACCACAAGGGCTGCGGTGGAGAGAGCCATCGGTCTTCTCAAGATGCGCTTACGATGCCTGGACCGCTCAGGGGGCACACTCCAGTACCCCCAGATCGCGTCTCTGTGATAGTGGTAGCATGCTGCGCTCTGCACAATCTTGCGCTGGAAAGGGGGGATGCAGTTGACAATGAAGACCTTGATGCAGTGGATGCGGCTGCACATGATAAATCCAGCAGTAGCTCAGAGGATAAGGGAGCACAGGGCGATGATGAGGGGCAGCACGCTGACCCGCTACTACACCAAGGAGGCAGGGACATCTGGGACATTTTAATCCAACGAACCTTCAGCTAGCTCCACACACATGGATCTGCAGGACCAGCATTGCCTGGCGCTTCTGCACGTGGCACTTAGGTGCTACATCTTCCACCTCAGCTGCAACTAAGGGCTTAGTACAGAAACATCAATGTCCACTCAAACACTCATGATATGTATGTGAAACAGACAAATGCAGCACAAAGGAAACACCCTCAGCCATGGTCAGAAAAGTGGACTTTATTGTCACCAAAAAAATGAACAAATGTCACTCTGAAGTTGAGAATCAAACATTCCCTAATCTATGGCCAACACAAAATCACCAGTGACATACCCGTGGAGTACCTAACGTGCCTTATGCTTACGTTTGCGGGTGCTATGTCTAGCTGCCGCTCCATTGCTCGGAGCGGCTTGTGAGACAGCCTGCTGACTCTGCTGTCCTGTTGGCCTCGATGACCTTGGCGGCCGTCCTCTGGCCCGTGGAGCCTGTGATGGCCCCGCCTGGGAGGGAGTGGCCAGTTCCAGAACTGGCACCTCCCCAGTTGTCACAGCCTCAACCGATGCAATGGTCATTGGCAGAGGGGCGGAGGAGCTGCTGCCTCATCTGGAGAGACCTGAGAAGAGCTCGCAGCGACGACAGGCAGCTGCTGCGCCGATGTGAGGTCACATTGGACCTCCCTGCTCCACCCTGGATGGATGGTCACCGAGCTGGGACATTTGGTGCCCAGAACATCTCCCACATTGCGAATGACCACCTGTGGCCATTAGCGCTGTGAGCGCTTGCAGGTCAGAGCGTAACCCAATCAGATGATTCTCAATCTGTTGGAAGCCACTCTCCATGAGAGTCGCCAATCTCTCAATGGAGGAAGCCTGAAGCTCTATCCTGAGGTTCATGCCATCACTGACACTCTACCTGGAATCCTCCACCACAGAGACCAACTGAAGCACACCCTCATGCAACCCTGCCAGATACTCCCGCGCACCCAGCCGCTTGTCCTGCAGCTGCTGCATGGCTGACATCTCCAGAGGCACATCATCACTGCCGGACTCAGCATGTGCCTGGTCCCCTGCAGTCCTCCGGTTGCTGGTGCCATCGGCACTCTCTGTCCGTGCCATCTCCTCCAGCTATTGTGAAGTGTCCTCTCCACTGTGCCCAGGACTCTAGCCAACGTTATAATCCCCACCGAAGTATTTGTTGCTGCACTGGTGCCTGGCTCGCTGAAATTATGTGATGCAAATTGCAAATTACGCCCCTCAGGTGTGGAGGGGGGGCTCTGGACTTTGTGCTGGCGGCCATGCGGTGGTGATGCTGAAATTAACAACAAGGACAGTGTATCAGTTAGCGTTCAGTCAGTAGCACCTTTCATCCCTTTCCCCCCCAGCCTCACAATGCGCTCAACCTTCAAGAACCTAAGGAGACCAACACTGGTGGGGTGGTAAATAGTCAAGAGGAGGCCCAAACATTACACGCGCATACAGACAGGCTGGTCAGGTAGCCTAAGGAATGCCACATGGAATGTTATGTGGATAAATGTGCGGTTAAGCACTTGGGCAAGACAAGCAAGGTACGGGAATACACGAGAAATGGTAGCACTGTGGAAAATCAGGACGATTACAGGGGCCGTGCTGGGCAGACCCGTTAAGGTAGCAGAACAGGAACATAAGGCATTTAACAAGATCGAGGCCAGACTTGCCTTTATTAGCCGAGGAATAGAATGTAGGAAAAGGGAGGTCATATTGCAAGTGCAGAAAACGCTGTCGAGGCCACAGCTACACGTCTGCGTTCAGTTGTGACCTGCGCTTAATGGGAGGGATGGCATTGGAGTGGAGAGAATGCAGAGGTTCCTGACCAGGATGCATGCTGGCCTGGAGAGTTGGGGTGATGAGGAAACATTGCACACACTTGCAACATTTGGCGTGGAGCACAGGAGATGACAGGCCACATTATTGACCTTCATACCATTATGAGGGGCATAGAACAGGTGGACAGAAGGCAACGTTTCCCCTTGGCGCAGGGATGACTAACATGGTGGCATTTATTTAAAGTTGAGTGCCATGAGGTTGACAGGTGAGATGCTGAGGACCTTTTGGACAGAGTAATGTGGGAGGCAGTGGCTGAAAGGGTGGTGGAGGTGCAAACTCTCATAAGGTGCAATAAGTATGTGAATGTGCAGCAGAGATGCCATGGCATGTTAGGCCATGGGGATAGTGGTCACAAATGGGATAAGGCGACTTTGGAAGGTGCTAGAGACACGCATCCTCAAGGGGCCGAGGAACCTTTGTGTATGACCTACACGTCTGACTGTATCAGTCTGTGAATGAGCAGTGTTGCTGCATTAACGATTGCAGCAATCATCAGTGCTTTGGATGGTGGGGAGACAGAGTGGATGGGACTGTGGGCCTCAAATACCTGGCTGCTGCACCCCAGCCTCACCGACACCTGCCGACCTGGCCGCTTGCCTCCTCCCCAGCTCCATGGCCTGCTCCTCAAAGTTGGTGACATGCTGCAGCACGGTGTGCCCACCACCAGTCCGCAAAAGCTCCTGGCTGTTGTGTTCTGTTTTTGCCTGCAGAACAGAGAAGAGGATTTATTGGGGCTGATCGCTCATGTACTCTGCACGCGCACGCCACACCCCAACTACAGTGGCCCATCTGAGGCCTCCAGCAGCTCCTGTCCACACTACTCGTGATCAGTCACCAGAAGATAGTATGGCTGCTCCCAACCCCCTCCCCCAATGGCCACCTTGGACACATTCGGTGTCCATCACTTTGAATAACACACGGGTCTTAGCGCCCATGGCAAGGAGGTGCAACTAGGTGCAGTGCCAAGGCCAGCAGATGGCTCTTGGCCACGACACCTTGAGGCTACCCTTCCACCATCTCATCACCATCAATAAGACATGTGTTGCAGTTCTGAGTATGTGTTTAGCTGCCTCCCCTGCAGGTTGCCCCCAGACTACTCAAATGCGTCAAACACCAACATATGCTGCGGGGAGAACCCGTCTTCTCCTCAACCACTAAGGCTGATGTAAGCATGGTCACTATCTGTTTGCCCACCCAGCGTGCGCCAAATGCCCAATGCAGTAACGACACTAAGACTTGGGGGGCGGGGGGCCTCAAAGGCTGAGGCTATCTGCTGGGTAAAATGGCCAAGGCTGATATGGTACTCATGTCAGCCTCCAGCATCTAAGCCTCAAGCTGCTGTCTACAAGGAACTGAAGCTGAGCAAAACTCACTTTGAATTCAACTGTCTAGGGTGTGTGCTTTGCCTGGGTCTGTTTAAATCTGTGTTTTGTTGTTGCCTTAATGGAGGTGTAAATTGGAGTTAGATTAACTAGGGGAACTAAGAGTTATCATAGTAGTGATTCATAAACCTATGTATGTGCTTAAAATATTTTTTTTATTTAATAAAGGTTTAATTTAGTTTTGTAAAAAACCTCTAAGACTCAGTGGCCTTATTACTACTGAATTCAAGGCACACATCTTGGAAGTTTCCCCCTTCGGTGGTGGGGGGGATGTTGAAAAGCGGGCACACAGAGGCGTGCCTCCGATCAGCATCCCCGATTGGGGGCATGCCGCCAATTTATGTGGGCGGGCCCATTAAGGCCTGTCCAGCATGACATCCACACGGAAGCACTCCCTGTATGGGCGGGGGGTGGGGATTCCCTTAGCCGACAGTGCGCCGTTTCGCACATGTGTACAAAAGAGCGCACTCATCTCCCTGAGGCTAAGTGCTACCTCAGGGAGATCGCCTCTCCTGTCAGAAATATTAAAAATAGAAAAAAAAAATCCCTGACATGTCCCCCCATGTGACACTGTCACATGAGTTGGGACATGTCCATCACTTTTAAATCCACTTTAATTACATTTTTTAAAACCTACATGAAACCTCATCCCGCTCATGGATGAGGTTTCATGCTTTTTCTAATGCCTGCCAACCTGAAGGTTGGACAGGCAGGTCCATTAATTACTTTAATGACTCTGTCAATGGCCTCAATTGGCCATTGACAGGTCGGCGAGTGCACAGCTGATGTTGCTGAGTCCCCACCTACCTGAAAATTTAAATGGGGCGTGGTGACATCGGGAGTTCCATGCGTCATTTTACACGGCGACGAATGGGCCCCACCCCCCGCTTGCCGACCGGAAAAACCTGGGCCTTAAAATAAATACAAATTGTACAATAGTTGTGGCAGTTGTTTCAAGTTTCCCCCTGGGATTTGAGCAACTCAGAATTTACCATCCACTGTGCCATAACAAAATTGGGGGCTCTTTGCAGGATATATTTGAAATTCCTGGGTTGGTTTGGAGTTGGTGAATCTCAAGGTTACGAGTACGAGAAGCACTTTGAATTCAGGAGTTGGTGTCAGGTTTTCTTTAAGTGGCAAGACTGCAATATGGCTTTGGCAGTTGCTAAGACTTGTCTGGGAGTTGAAGTTATAACTTTGGTTTGTTTACAAAAGGTAAATAAAGTTAAGTTAATGGAATTGGCAGATAAGTTACAATTAGGATTACCTGCAGGGGTGAGAAAATCATACATAATTGAAGGTATAGCACAGCAGTTGAAATTAGAAGGAATACCCAAGAGACTGAGTTCTCCAAGGGGTGGGTTGTTGGACTGGGCTCAAATTTGGTTGCAAATGAAAAAAATTGGAACTAGAGGCAGCAGAAAAAGAAAGGGCAGAGAAAGAAAAAGAAAAAGAATGAGGAAGGGAATTCCATAGGGAACAAGCAGAAAGGCAAGAGAGAGAAAGAAAACAGGAAGGGGAATTAGAAATGGTGCAGTTAGAAAAGGAAGAAAAGGAAAAAGAGAGAGAGAGAATTCCAGCTTAAGCGGCTGGCAGTTAAAAAAGAGACACCAGAAGGGGCAGAAGGACTTATTTCCAGATCAGAACCCAGTGGGGAGATGATTAAATTTGTACAAGCTCTTCCAAACTTTGAGGAAAGAGACGTGGAAGCATTCCTTATTTCATTTGAGAAGATAGCTAAACAGATGAAATGGCCACAGGAAAACTGGACATTGTTGTTATAAACCAGGTTGGTGGGTACAGCACATGAGGTTTCTGCTTCATTGTCAGAAGAACTGTCGGTGAACTATGATGTGGTAAAAAAGGCTATTTTGGGTGCATGTGAGTTGGTTCCTGAGGCATACAGGCAGAAATTTAGGAATATGAGAAAACAGCCTGGGCAAACTTATATTGAGTTTGAAACAGTAAAACAAAATAATTTTGTCCAGTGGATACGGGCATTAAAGATAGAGATGACAGGAGTAGGTGGAAACTCCCAGGAAATTTTTGTCTCAGAATAAAAAGGAAGGTGCTGAGGGTAGAAGCGATGTTCAAAAATTGAGGTGTCTTCATTGTAATAAAGTTAGACACACAAAGTCAGTGTGTTGGAAATTGCAGGGAATATCTGTTGGGATTATTGGGGTGCAGGAAGGCTCGGAAGTAAAAGTACTGTGGGTTGTGAGGTTCAGGCACAGGAAAAACCAGTGGTTTATGCAGGTAAAACAGGAAGAAACAGCGATAGGTAAAGAAGTCGGAATGTGTTCACAATGTACCCAATGGAATCCTGAAGAATGGGTTGCACAAATGTTTAAATATTTTGTATGTGAAGGGAAAGTCTTTTCATATGTACAGGGTGAAGTAGGTAAAGATGTTAAAATTTTAAGAGACACAGGGGCTAGTCAGTCCTTAATGTTGTGGGATAGTGACATTTGTTGTTCAGAGGGAGTATTGAAGGAACTAGTGATAATAAGTAGAGTTCATTGAGATGCTAAACCTATTCCATTGTGGAAGGTAAATTTAAGGAGTAAGTGGAAAACCGGTGAGGTGATTGTTGGAGCAGTGAAAAAAATGCCCACTGCAGGTAATTTATTCTGAGTAATGATATAGCTGGGCCCCAGATGTGGGTGATTCCTATGATAGTTGAGCAACCTGTAGAAGTGTTTTCAACAGAAGTATTGCAGAGAAAGAGCATCCTGGATTGTTTCCAGATTGTTTGATAACAAGATCATAGATTGAAACAAGAAGAACAGGAAGTTAAAATGCAGACAGAAGATGTGGAAATCCAATTATCTGGCACTGTATTTGATAAGGTTTTTCAGGAAGAAATACCAAAAGACAATGCAGCTGAAGTGTTTAACTCAAGGCAGTTGGTAGAGTTACAGAAAAGGGATTTGAAAATAAAACAGTTATATCAGACAGCTTACTCACAAACAGAGACAAAGTGAATTCCAGAATGTTATTACCTTAAGCATAATGTTTTAATGAGAAAATTAAGGCCTTATCATGTTTCGGCAAATGAAAGCTGGAGGGAAGTGCATCAGATTGTGATACCATTTGGATATCGAAATAAGATTCTGAGGATAGCTCATGAAATTCCAATGGGGGGACATTTAGGAATTGGAAAGACACAGGCAAAAGTACAAAAACATTTTTATTGGCCTGGATGCATAGAGATGTAGTCAAATTCTGTAGCACATATCACACATCTCAGGTGATAGGGAAACCACAAGCAGTGATTAAGCCAGCACCTTTAATTCCAATTACAGCATTTTAAGAACCTTTTACTAGGGTCATGATTGATTGTGCAGGATCACTCCCTAAGACTGAAAGTGAAAATCAATACTTACTGACAATAATGGATGTGTCTACAAGGTTTCCTGAAGCGATACCTTTGAGAAATATTACAACAAAGAAAATTGTGGAGAAATTGATTAAATTTTTTACAAGATATGGTTTACCAAAAGAAATACAATCAGATCGGTGTTCAAATTTCATGTCACAGCTGTTTAAGGAAGTAATGATCAGTTTGGGGATAAAACAGTTTAAGTCAACAGCTTACCAGCTGGAGTCACAAGAGGCTTTGGAAAGATGGAATTAAACTTTAAAAACTATGATGCAGGTGTATACTCAGGATTATCCACAGGATTGGGATGGGGGAATTCCATTCTTGTTATTTGCTATTAGGGACACTCCTTATGCACCAACTGGTTTTAATCCTTTAGAACTAGTTTATGGTCATGAAGTAAGGGGACCACTGAAATTGAATCATGAGAAATTGGTGGGTCAAAATTCAGAAACTTCTCTCCTGGATTATGTATCAAACTTCAGAGAGAGATTGGATAGAGCATGTGAGTTGGCTAGGGAACATTTAAAGATATCACAGCAAGTGATGAAAGTGAAGGCAGACAGGAAAACTACAGCTCGTAGCTTTGTTGCTGGGAAAAACGTGCTGGTTCTGTTACCAGTACTGGGTGACTCATTAAAGGCAAGGTTTAGTGGGCCTTACAGGATTGAAAAGAAATTGAATGAAGTAAATTATTTAAAAAATACCCCAGATAGAAGAAAGAAGCAGAGGGTGTGTCATATAAATATGCTTAAAAGGTACTTTGACAGGGAAGAGGACCAAAAGGAGGTGTTGGTGGTGGTAGATAATGAGGTAGAAATATAGGATTGTGAAATTGATTTTCCCCTAATCAAATTGGATAATGAGGGGGTGATTGAAAATTTAAATGTAATATTGAGTTACTTTCCAGACAAATATCAAAGTGCTTTGGGAAAGCTATTGCAGTCACACAAAGTTATTTGTGGGACTAAGCTAGGGAGGACAAACTTAGCTATACATGATATCTGTGTAGAAGTTTCATCTACAATAAGGCAACATCCTTGTAGATTAAATCTGACAAAGCCATCACAAGTACAGAAAGAAATCAAATTAATTTTTCAAAATGATATCATTGAGTCTAGTTGCAGTAACTGGTGTATGCTTGTTGTGATGGTACCGAAACCGGATGGAACACAAAGACTGTGTATGGACTAGTGAAAGGTGTATGCTGTGACAGAAGTGGATTCATATCCTATACCACAGTTGGAAGATTGCATTCAGAAAGTGGGACAATCAAAATTTATCACAAAGGTTGACTTGTTAAGAGGATATTGGCAAATACCCTTATCGGAGAATGCCAAGGAGATTTTGATGCTAAATGGACTATATCAGTTTAAAGTCATGCCATTTGGTATGAAAAATGCACCTGCAACATCTCAAAGATTGACAAACAAAATAATTACAGGTCTGAGCAATCATGCTGTTTATATAGATGACTTGACAGTTTTCAGTCAAACATGGGAGGAACATTTACAGCATCTGGAAGAATTGTTTTGCCGATTACAAAAAGCTAATTTGGTGATGAACTTGGCTAAAAGTGAATTTGCAAAAGCACAAGCTACGGATCTAGCCCATACCATTGGACATGGTAAGGTGGCTCCAAGAGATGTGAAAGTCAAGGCTATCTTGGATTTCCCCATGCCTACAACAAAAATGAGAGGTTTTGAGATTTCTGCGCATGAGTGAGTTTTACCGAAATTTGTACCAAATTTTAGCCCTGTGGTTGCTCCATTGGCTGAACTATTAAAAAAGAACAAGAAGTTTCAATGGACATAGGAGTGTCAGAAGGCATTTGACAGCTTGAAGACTGTATTAACTATACCGCCAGTTTTGGCAGTACCCAATCACGCCAAGCAATTTAAGTTGGCCATTGATAAAAGCGATATAAGCATTGCGGCCGTGCTGTTACAAGAAGATGGCAATGGAATTGAAAAACTGATAGAGTGTCTTTCACAAAAGTTGAATGAACAACAGAGAAGATATTCAAAGATCGAAAAGTAAACTTTGGGTCTGGTGTTAGCATTGCAGAATTTTGAAATTTCTGTGACAAACAATTCATCAGAAACAATTGTTTATACAGATCACAATCATTTAAAGTTTATGGACAAATTTCGAGGCAAAAGTGTAAGGCTATTCAGATGGAGTTTATTACTGCAAACATTTAAGCTACAGATTATACTGTATGAGAAAAATCTGAAGCCAGATGCATTGTCAAGAATTTGAAGCTTAAAGGGAAAATTGGACATTTAAAACCTGGACACTGGACCGGAATGACTTCTGTTGATACCAAGGATTTGTAAATATATATTGTTATGTTAATGCATACATCTGGTAATGTAATAGTGTAATGAGTATAGGCGATGATGTAAGATGGGTTCAGAAAATGAATTTATTTCCATTTTCATTCATTGTTTTATCCCCAACTTTTAGCCTATTTTAAACTTTTTTCCTACCACTGCCCCCTCCCCCCACCCTACCCCCACTAGGGCCATCTGTCACTTGCTTATTCTGCTTTCTACTCCTAATATCACCATTAGCACCTCCTTTAGCCAGTACCACCATTAACATCCCTTTGACCTTTTGTTTATAACATATTTCACAATCTCTCCTTTGACTCCACCTATTGCTGGCCTTCTATCCAGCTTCATCTGTTCCACCCCCTTTAAACAGTACATATTTCACCACATTTGTACTTCTCTTTAGCTCTGAAGAAGAGTCATACAGATTCGAAGCATTAACTCTATCTTTCTCTCCGCAGATGCTGTCAGACCCGCTGAGTTTTTCCAGCATTTTTTGTTTTTGTTTCAGATTTCCAGCATCTGCAGTATTTTGCTTTTATCTTAGTGTTTAATTCACTGCCGCTTCTCTTCCAGGAATGCTACCTTGAAGAAGTACTGCTCTTCTCTCTGACAGGATTTCCGCTTGTCTCTTTTGTCTTGTTCACCTTCATTGCTTTCCATTTCCCTCCTGGTGTTTGACAAGGTGTTTACTAAAACTTGCTTTCACAGCCATATTTCCTTCCTCAGTGACTGTCTCCGTCTCCGACTTACCCCACGTAGATTCCAACTGAAGTTCCATTCCTCATGTTTCAAATCCACCCAGGATTACAGGTATCTCTGGGACATACAACACTCCTCAGACTGCTATTCTCACTGCATCCTGAGATCCATACTCAGTGCCATGCGCCACCATATGAACACACTCGACCTCTCCCTCCAGAAGCACCGACTCACCCTATTTCAAAGCTGTCCTTGCCCCCAGTTTCATTTTATTCTTCGTCTCATCTGACGCCTCAACAAGAAACTTTGTCTCTTTCTTTCAGCTGCCAAGGAACGCAAGCTCCAATAACTTATTGACACCAATGCCCAACCAGGACCCTCCACCCCTTCCCATCCCTCTGACCCCATCCCATCTTCTAATCCCAGCCCTTGCCGTGTATTCACCATACCCCCGACCTTCCTCTCTCTGATGTTGTTGTTCAGTACTCAGCAAAGGACTCAGTTTCATACCCTACGCCCTCATCTCAATGAATTCCGGGCTCGGCACAGTGATGAACTCTTCTTCCGCTGCCTTCGTCTCCGTGCTCACTTCTTTGGCAGGAGTCCTCTCCCTGTTCAACGGATCCTTTCTCCCGCCTCCAGTGTTCTCCCTTCACCTGGACCCCTCCCTCTGGCCTCTTACCTGCCCTTGATCTTTTCCTTAAGAACTGTCGGCGTGACATTGGCCGCCTCAATTTCTCTGCTCCTCTCATCCACCCTAACCTGTCTTCTTCTGAACTTGTCACACTCCATTCTCTCAGGTCCAACCCTGACATTGTTATCAAACCTGCCAACAAGGGTGGTGTTGTTGTTGTCTGGCGTACTGACCTCTACCTCGCAGAGGCTGAGTGCCAACTCTCGGACACTTCCTCCTACCTCCCCTGGACCATGACCCCACCAGCAAACATTAAGCCATTGTTTCCAGGACTGTCACTCACCTTATCTCCTCTGGAGATCTTCCCTCCACAGCTTCCAACCTCAGAGTCTCCCAACCTCGGACAGCCCGCTTCTACCTCCTCCCCAAAATCCACAAACAGGACTGTCCCGGTAGACCGTAGACCGATCGTGTCAGCCTGTTACTTAAGAACATAAGAGCATAAGAACTAGGAACAGGAGTAGGCAATTCAGCCCCTCGAGCCTGCCCCGCCATTCAATACGATCATGGCTGATCTCATTTCAGCCTCAACTCCAATTTCCTGCCCTCTCCCCATATCCTTTCAACCCATTACTAATTAAAAATCTCCTGAAATTTACTCAGCGTCCCGGCATCCACTGGACTCCGAGGTGAATTCCACAAATTCATGACACTTTGAGAAAAGTAATTCCTCCTCATCTCTGATTTAAATCTACCACCCCTTAGCCTAAAACTATGGCCTTTCGTTCTAGAATACCCCACAAGGGGAAACATCCATTCCACGTCTACACTGTCTACATTGTCTATCCCCTTTAGCATCTTATATACCTCAATTAGATCTCCTCTCATCCTTCTAAACTCTAGCGCGTATAGGCCTAAACTGCTCAATCTCTCCTCATAAGACAAGCCCCGCATCTCTGGAATCAATTTAGTGAACCTCCTCTGAACCGCCTCCAATGCAACTACATCCTTCCTCAAGTAAGGAAATCAAAACTGTGCACAGTACTCCAGGTGTGGTCTCATCAATGGCTTGTACAGTTGCAACAATACTTCCCTATTTTTATACACTGTTCCTTTAGCAATAAATGCCAAAATTCCATTTGCCTTCCTTATTACCTGCTATACCTGCATACTATCTTTCAGCGATTCATTCACGAGGACACCCAGATCCCTCTGCATTGAATCATTCTGAAGTTTCTCTCCATTTAAATAATAAGTCACCTTTTTATTCTTCCAACCAAAATGGATAACCTCACACTTATTCACGTTAAACTCCATCTGCCAAATTTTGGTCCATTCATCTAACCTGACCATATCCATTTGTAAATTTCTTATTTCTTAATTGCAACTTACTTTCCCACCTATTTTGGTGTCATCTGCAAATTTAGCTAAAGTACCTTCTATCCCTGAATCCAAGTAATTAATATAGATTGTAAATAGTTGGGGCCCAAGGACCGAACCCTGTGGCACCCTGCTAGTTACAGCTTGCCATCCAGAAAAAGACCCATTTATCCCAACTCTCTGCCTTCTGTTGGTTAGCCAATCCTCTATCCAAGCTAATCCATTACCCTTAACTCCGTGTGATCTTATCTTGTGTATTAATCTTTTGTGCGGCACCTTATCAAAGGCCTTCTGGAAGTCCAAGTATACTACATCTACAGGATCCTCATTATCCACTTTGCTTGTCACGTCTTCAAAGAACTCTAGCAAATTAGTCAAACACGATTTACTCTTCATAAAACCATGCCGACACTGATGGATTGCATTTTGACTTTCCAAATGCCCCATTACTACTTCCTTAATGATGGATTCCAACAATTCCCAATGACAGACGTTAAACTAACTGGTCTATAGCTTCCTACTTTCTGCCTCCCCCCCTTTTTGAATAAGGGCATTATATTAGCATTTTTCCAATTCACTGGAACCTTTCCAGCATCCAGGGAATTTTGGAATATTATAGCCAATGCATCCACTATATCCGCTGCCACTTCCTTTAAGACCCTGGGATGTAGGCCATCAGGTCCTGGGGACTTGTCACCCTTTAATCCCAATAGTTTGCTCAGTACTTTTTCTCTAGAGATAGTGATCGTTCTAAGTACCTCCTTCTCTATACCCTCTGCACTACCTATTACTATTGGGGTGGTACTAGTGTCCTCCACCATGAAAACTGAGGCTAAATATTGATTAAGCATCTCTGCCATTTCTGTGTTCCACACTATTAACTCTCCAGTCTCATCCTCCAAGGGACCAACATTCACTTTAGCTACTCTCTTTCCTTTTATACACTTGTAGAAGCTTTTCCTATCAGTTTTTACATTTTGCACTAGTTTTCTTTTATAATTTACCTTTGCTCTTTTGATTTTTTTTTAGTAATCCTTTGTGGATCTTTAAAAGTTTCCCAATCTTCCAGCCTGCCACTGACCTTTGCAATTTGGTATGCCTTAGTTTTTGCCTTTACGTTATCTTTAACTTCCTTCCTTAGCCATGGATGCTTTTTCCCCCTCTTACCATCTTTCTTCCTCTTTGGAATATATTTTACTTGGGAGGAATTGAATATATCCTTAAATATCTGCCACTGTTCATCAAATGTCCTACTTTGTAGTCTTCCTGCCCAGTCCACTAGGGCCAAATCTGCCCTCATGCCTATGTAGTTACCTTTGTTTAACTCCAGAACACTCGTGTGGAACTCAAGTTTCTTGCTCTCAAACTGAACTTGAAATTCTAGCATGCTATGATCACTCTTCCCTAGAGGATCCTTTACTATAAGATCATTAATTAATCCCATTTCATTAGACAAAACCAAATCCAGAATAGCCTGCTCCCTGGTTAGTTCCACAACATTTTGCTCCAAGAAACAATCTCTAATACACTCAATGAACTCTCCCTCAAGGCTACCCTTGCCAATTTGATTAGTCCAGTCTATATGCATATTAAAATCACCCATGATTATTGCCATGCCTTTCTTACATGCTCTCAGTATTTTCTGGTTTATACTGTGCCTTACTGCTGAACTACTGTTTGGGGACCTATAGATTACTCCCAAAGGGACCTCTTTCCCTTGCTATTTCTTATTTCTACCCAGACTGACTCTCCGTCTTGCTCTCCAGTGCCTATATCATTCCTCACTATAGCACTGATCTTTTCCTTTACTAACAAAGCTACACTACTTCTTTTTCCTTCCTCCCTATCCTTCTGAAACACTGTGTACCCTTGGACATTCAACCCCCAAACCTGTTCTCCCTGTAACCACGTCTCAGTAATCGCCACCAAATCATACCTATTTATCTCTATTTGCGCTGTTAACTCATTAGTTTTATTCTGAATGCTATGGGCATTCAGATGCAAAGCCTTTAAGTTTGCCCTGTTGTCAATTTTCCCTGCCCTTATGGCCAAATTTTCTGTTTGGTGGGCGGGTGGAGCAGAAGTGGACGCGGATGGGTGCGCACCTGATTGACGCCCGCGATTGGGGCCGCGCTGTCATTTTACGCGGGCGGGCCAATTAAGACCCGCCCAGCGGACTTCCAACTGTCCTGAATAGCGGGAGTGTGCGTGCTGCAGCGGGTGTGCACAGACCGCCGGGTCCAATGGCGACCCGGCAGTCTGTTTAACGGAAGGCCTGGCAGTCTCCTGTCATAATGGCCACATCGAGATCCAACCACGGGGGGTCTGCTCAGCAGGGCACTCTGGAGGGAAGGACAGAGCAGCAGGGCAGGCTGCAATGTAGGCCGGCGGGGGACCAATGCGCCCCTCATTTTTCTGATGACTGCCTTGCTGCCCTCCTGGAGGAGGTGGCAGCACTGTGGGAGGTGCTGGTTCCCCAGGACAGGAGGAGGAGGCCCCCCCCACATGACCAAATGTGCCTGGGAGGAGGTGGTGAGCTCCCGCAATGTGGTGCGGCACACCTGGATCCAGTGTCGCAAGCGCTTCAACGATTTGTTGTGCTCTGGAAGGGTGAGTACCATGTTGGCATTGGGCATTTAACCAGCAGGTAGCCTTAGCCTTTGAGGGACCCCCCCACCACACCCCGAGTCTTACTGTTGTGACTGCATTGAATCATGTTGGGCATTTCTCGTGTGCTGGGTGGGCAAGCAGAGAGTGCCCATGCTTAGATCAGCCTGAGTGATTCATGAGACGATGGGTTCTCCCCCGCACCATGTGTTGCTCTTAGTCGCACATGACTAGTCTAGACAACCTGCAGGAGATGCAGCTAGGCGCATACTCAGAACTCCAACACATGTCCTATTCATGGTGATGAGATGGTGGAAGGGGAACTTCAAGGTCTCACGGCCAAGAGCCATCTGCTGCCCTCGGCGCCGCACCTAGTTGCACCTCCTTGCCATTGGAGCAAAGACCGTGTGTTTCCTAAAGTGATGGACGCATAATGTGTCCAAGGTGGCCATTGGGGGAGGGGGTTGAGAGCAGACATACTATCTTTGTGTGACTGATCAGCATTAGCGGGGAGAGGAAGCACTGGAGGCTTGAGATGGGCCACTGTGGTTGGGGTACGACATGCGGCGTGCAGAGTCCATGTGCAATTAGCCGCAATCAATGGTCTTCTCTGTTTTTCAGGAGAAGAATGCTCACAATGTATGTGAGTGTTTGCACAAAGCTGATGATTTTGAGCCGATTCAAGCAGGAGGCCCTGCAGCTTGAGAGGCACCATGCGCCCAGGTCCACTGGTGTCGGTGAGGCTGGGGTGAAACGGCCAGGTATTTGAGGTCCGCAGTGACATCCGCTCTGTCTTCCCACCATCCATAGCACTGATGATTGATTCGTTATTGTTGCAACATTGCTCATTCACAGACTGATAGAATCAGGCGTGTGGGTCGTAGACAAAGGTCCCTCGGCCCTTCGAAGATGCGCATGTCAAGCATCTTCCAAAGTCGCCTTATCCCATTTCAGACCACTATCACCATGGCCTTATATACTGCAGAGTGCTGAGCTGAAGATTCAAAGTACACAGAAAGCTGCTGGAACTCATTCTGAACTGCTACAGATCACACAGGCAAGTTTAAAAAAACTTTCTGCAATAAATACTCACAGATCAGATTGATGACCCCACTGAGCCCTCTTATCCCTCCCGTGGCTGAGTTATATTAAAAAGTCTCTTACCTGCCTGGCCGTTGAGCCCGTGCGCTGACCCAAAGATCGCACGGGTGCCTGAAAATCGACATTGATTGCCGAGTTAAGGGCCTTAACTAGCCCGTTAATTAATGGCGGGCGCGCATCGAACTTTATCGCGCGCCCGCCCAGCGAAACATCGCAATGGTGTGCGGTGATGTCGGGACGCTTGCCCAACGTCACTGTATGTCATTTTACGCGCTGACGAGCGGTGCCCACCCACCGCCTCCCCCCCACCCCCCACACGTCAAGCAGAAAATTCTGTCCGATATGATTCTTTGGTGCAATATGGCGTTCACACACTCTGTCCCCTCCTTTCACTTTTTGGTAACAATCAGCCTCGTCACTAACCTGCGCTCTTACCCTCTCCTTAAACTTTGATTTTTTATATTTCCATGCAACGGAACCCTCCCCCCAACTATTTAGTTTAAAGCCTTATCTACAACCCTAGTTCTGCGATTTGCCAGGACACTGATCCCAGCATGGTTCAAGTGGAGCCTGTTCGAAGGGAATAGCTCCCTCTTTCCCCAGTACTGGTGCCAATGTCCCATGAATTCAAACCCATTTCTCCCACACCAATCTTTGAGCCACACATTTACCTCTTTAATCTTATCGACCCTGTGCTAATTAGCTTGTGGCTCAGGTAGTAATCCAGAGATTATTACCTTTTTGGTTCTGCTTTTTAATGTAGCCCCTAGCTGCTCATATTCCCTTAGCAGAACCTCTTTCCTCATTCTACCTATATCATTGGTACCTACATGGACCACGACAACTGGATCTTTCCCCTCCCGCTCCAAGTTCCTGTGCAGCCCAGATGAGATATCCTTAACCCTGGCACCAGATAGGCAGCACAGCCTTCTGGACTCTCAATCCTGGCTACAGAGAATAGTACCTATTCCCCTAACTATACTATCCCCGATTATAACTACATTTCTCTTTTCTACCCCCACTTGAATGGCTCCCTGTACCACGGTGCTATGGTCAGTTTGCTCATCCTCCCTACAGTCCCCACTCTTGTCCACACAGGGAGCAAGAATCTTGAACCTGTTGGATAAGGGCAAGGGCTGAGGCTCCTGCAGTGCTACTTCCTAGATCCCTCTACCTGCCTCACTCATAGTCACACCCTCCTGTCCCTGACCACTGGCCGAATTTAAGGTCGTTAATCTAAGGGGTGTGACTGTCTCCTGAAACACAGCGTCCAGGTAACTCTCCCCTTCCCTGATGTGTCGCAGTGTTCAAAGCTCAGACTCCAGCTCATCAACTCTGAACCGGAGTTCCTCGAGCAACCAACATATGCGACAGATCTGGTCACTAGGACCCACAATGGGGTCCACCAGCTCCCACATCATGCAGCTACAACACATCGCCTGGCCCTGCATCTCTATTCTATTTAATTGATTTTTCAATTTGTTTTTAAATTTCCTACTGGTCTTTAGTTTATCAATCTGTAAAACATTTCTTCTATTTACCTTTAATCTGAAAGCAAGTTAGAATAGAGATTCAAAATACTTTTTAAAATCAACTGGAACTCGCTCTCTCTGCTGAGTTGAAGCCGAAGTGTTAGGCCTCTGATCCTGGGCCCCAGTAGTCACTTTTAATCTGAAATCAACTTAGAATAGGTAGTTCAAACTAGCAGTTATTTACCAACCAATGAGCTTACGGTTTTCCTGTGATGTCACTTTTTTTTCACTTGGCGACGGTGACTGCAGAGGACACTCTTCCCAGACTGCTTCCCGGTGACAGTGACTGCAGAGGACACTTTCCCGGACTGCTTCCCGGCAACGGTGACGGCAGAGGACACTCTTCCTGGACTGCTTCATGGTGACGGTGACTGCAGAGGACATTCTTCCCAGACCGCTTCCCAGTGACAGTGACTGCAGAAGCCACTCTTCCCAGACTGCTTCACGGAGACAGTGACTGCAAAGGACACTCTTCCCAGACTGCTTCCTGGCAACACTGACTGCAGAGGACACTCTTCCCAGACTGCTTCACGGCGACGGTGACTGCAGAGGACACTCTTCCCACACTGTTCCTTCCCCATGGAACTCATTTCTTCCTATCTTGATTCCGTTCTCTCTCCCCTTGTCCAGTCTCTTCTCACCTACATCCGTGATTCCTCTGATGCCCTACATCATATCAACAATTTGCAGTTCCCCGGCCCCAACCGCCTCATCTTCACCATGGACATCCAATCCCTCTACACCTCCATCACCCACCAGGATGGTCTGAGGGCTCTCCACTTTTCCTTGAACAGAGGCCCGAACAATCCCCATTCACCACCACTCTCCTCCGTCTGGCTGAAGTTGTTCTCTTACTGAACAATTTCTCCTTAAACGTGTCTCAATTCCTCCAAATAAAAGGTTTGGCCATGGGTACCTGCATGGGCCCCAGTTATGCCTGTCTCTTTATGTGGTATGTGGAACATTCCTTGTTCCAGTCCTACTCAGGCCGCCTCCCACAACTCTTTTTCGGTACATTGATGACTGTTTCAGTGCCACTTCATGCTCTCGTCTGGGCCTGGAAAAATTTATCAATTTTGCTTCCAATTTCCACCCCTCCATCACTTTCACATGGTCCATTTCCGACACTTCACTTCCCTTCCTTGACCTCTCTGTCTCAATTTCTGGTGATAGACTGTCCACCAATATTCATTACAAGCCCACTGACTCCCACAGCCACCTTGCCTACAGATCCTCACACCCTCCTTCCTGTAAGGACTCCATCCCATTCTCTCAGTTCCTTCGCTTCCATCACATCTGTTCCGATGATGCCACTTTCCAAAACAGTTCCTCTGACACGTCTTCCATCTTCCTTAACTGAGGTTTCCCACCCATGATGGTTGACAGGGCCCTCAACCATGTCCGGCCCATCTCCCGCGCATCCGCTCTCACACCTTCCTCTCCCTCCCAGAGCCATGAGCGGGTCCCTCTTGTCCTCACTTTTCACCCTACCAGCCTCCGCATTGAAAGGATCATCCTCCGCCATTTCCGCCAACTCCAGCGTGATGCCACCGCCAAACACATCTTCCCTTGACCCCCCCCATCGGCATTCCGTAGGGACCGTTCCCTCCGGGACACCCTGGTTCACTCCTCCATCAGCCCCAACACCTCAACCCTTTCCCATGGCACCTTCCCATGCAATCGCAGAAGGTGCAACACCTGCCCCTTTACCTCCCCCCTCCCCACCGTCCAAGGGCCCAAACACTCCTATCAAGTGAAGAAGCACTTCACTTGCACTTCCCTCAATTTAGTCTACTGCATTTGCTGCTCCCAATGTAGTCTCCTCTACATTGGAGAGATCAAACGCAGATTGGGTGACCGCTTTGCGGAACACTTTTGGTCTGTCCACAAGAATGACCCAGACCTTCCTGTTGCTTGCCATTTCAACACACCATCCTGCTCTCATGCCCGCTCAACGCAATCTGGAGGAACAACACCTCACCTTCTGGGCTTAACATTGAGTTCAACAACTTCAGACCATAAACTCTCTCCTCCATCCTCACACCTTTTTAATCCCCTTTTTTCAATATTGAATTTTCAATTTTTATTTATTTATTTATTTTCCCACTAATTTTCAAATAAAAAAATGTATTTCCATTCATTGTTTTATCCCCACCTTTTAGCCTATTTTTGATCTTTTTTCCTACCACCATCCCCTCCTCCCACCCCACCCCCACTAGGGCTATCTGTCACTTGCTCATTCTGTCTCTCTACTCTTAATGTCACCATTAGCACCTCCTTTAGCCAGTACCACCACCATTAACGTCTCTTTGACCTTTTGTTTATGACATCTTTCACAATCTCTCCTTTGCCTCCACTTGGTCTTCTATCCAGCTTCATCTGTTCTACCCCCTTAAACAGCACATATTTCATCACATTTGTGCTTTTCTTTAACTCTGAAGAAGAGTCATATGGACTCGAAACGTTAACTCTGTCTTTCTCTCCACAGATGCTGTCAGACCTGCTGAGCTTTTTCAGCATTTTTTGTTTTTGTTTCAGATTTCCAGCATCCACAGCATTTTGCTTTTATCAGAAAATGAAGCCGTCTCTTTAAATTAATGACGGTTCATTTTTTAACAAGGAGAGGGATGTCAGGAAGATATAATAATTTTCATAATGTTATTGGAACTTCTTGTAAAGTAGAGTAATACTAGGATCTGTGTCTATGGGTGTGTGTGTGGGACTTAATTGAATTAAAGACAGCTGGTCTGAAGCTTTGATGCAAGAAGAGAGGCTAGGTTTGAAATGCTAAATAGGTAAATATGGGTGAAATTTTAGAATGTGAGGTGTAAAGGGAACATTTGCATTTTAAAATAAACCAGAGTAGCATGAATTCAAAAGAGGGGGTGAAATGTTATACCTAGCCAGAACAAGTTAAGAAACAGTGTGTTTATTTTTCCCAAAGATTACTGGCAAACTTAGTATTATGATAGATTTTTATTATTAGAGAGGTAAAGTCCAAAGATGGAGGGAAACAATGGTAATTTGAATTAAAAGGGGAAAATATGTATAAAAGAGAGAGGGCTGTGTGTAAAGGCAGGCATTTTAAAATCTAACACAAGTGTGAAAAGCCTCCAGCATCTAAGCTTCAAGCTGCTGTATACGAGGAACCGAAGCTGAGCAAAACTCACTTTAAATTCGACTGTCTAGGGTGTGTCCTTTGCCTGGGTCTGTTTAAATCTATGTGTTTTACTGTTGCTTTAACAGAGGTATAACTGGAAGTTAGATTAACTAGGGGAGCTAGGAGTTATCATAGTAGTAATTTGTAAAACTATGTATGTACTTAAAAATTTTTTTTATTTAATAAAGGTCTAATTTAATTTTGTAAGAAACCTATAAGACTCAGTGGTTTTATTACTACTGAATTCAAGGCATGCATCTCAAAATAAATACAAATTGTAAAATAGTTGTGGCAGTTGTTTCAAGTTTCCCTCTAGGATTTGAGCAGCTCGGCATTTACCATCCGCCATAACAGCAGCTGAAGGCACGGCTGGCCATGGTGGAGTGTTGAAAATCCAAAATATGCAAGATGCTAGAATTGGAGGAGTACAGAGTCTCAAAGGATTAAAGATGGAGGGGTTACAGAGATAGGGAAGGACAATGCTATGGAGGGTTTTAAAAACAAGAATAAGAGTTTTAAAATAGAGGCTGGACTGACAGCCAATGTAGGTCATCAAGGAGAAGGCTGATGGTAGAAGGGGATAGGATATGGGTAAAAGAGCTTTGCATGATCAAGTAATGTATTGATTAATCTGTCCTGCTTGCTGCTTTGCATTTCATCCTGCATCGCCCCACACTATCTCATTTTCTACATCGTTGCCCAGTGGATATCTCTGGCCTTCTGCTGGTACAGATGGGAAGTCTGAGTGGCATTGTGTGCTGGGAGGGCTGTGTGCAGATAACCCTGCTTCTTGTCCTCCCCCTGATTCACCTTGTTCTTCCGGTACACCTAGAGGATGGAGAGAGAAAGAAAAGTTAGTATGACTTTGCACCACATTCAAAAAGAGTTACAAGAGGGTTACATGATCTGGTTTGCTGATTGATAACGTAGGAGGACGAGATGGATAAATTGGCAGCTGGTCTCCACTCCCTTGATTCTCTCCATGATCTCACTTCCCAGTATAGCAATGACTTCTTCTTGTGAGGGAGAAAATGGGCATCCACCACTTATGACTTTCTTCCCCTGTTATGGGTGGTGTTCACCTTTTAAAAAAATGTTAAAGGTTAGGATTACCTTTGAATACCCTGAAAGACTGAAAACCCAATTGTTAGCAAGCGGTCCATAATAAATAATGAACAATAAATCTCTCCTCCACTCTATCTCTCTTTCCTCATTTAATACTGATATAGAATCTATGACCTTGAGTAAGCTTTAGATCATCTGGCGTAATATCTCTTTGCAGCTTGATGCCAAATTTTGTTTGATAATGTTCCTGTGAAACGCCTCGGACGTTTTATTATATTAAAGCTGCTATATAAATGCAGGTTGTTGTTGTTGATGACCATACGCTTAGAGACCATGGGCTGAATAATAGGGGGATGGTGGCAGATGGTATGCTCCCCCCAGAAACCATGTTGACATGGAGCCGACACACAGCAAGCTGACCTGCCCTGCAGCCATAAAGCGCTGCAGGGTGGACCAATGAGGGCAGAGCGGGACATCAGCCTCTCTTAGGGGAGGAAGTCCCATCCTCTAAAGCTGCAGCAGCTCCATCAGTGCTGGCAGCGCCAGGAAGGCGTCAGTGGCCACTGCCGAGAAGAAAGAGCCTGGATCCTTGGAACAGTTAATTCTGGAGTCTTGGGCTGGGAGGGTTTGGTAGGTTAGGGAGAGGGACGGCGGGGGGTGGGGGGGAAGGGGTGAGTTTAAGGGAGGGAGCAGGTAGGAAGGAAGAGGGTGGGGTTCAACCTAATGAGCACCCCATGATTGGCAAAGGGCAGCCCACAAAGAGCGACCCCCAAACCCCCCGCCCTTGCTTCCCGCCCTTTAAGCACTTCAGGTAAAAACTCGGGCTTCCTGCTCCCCCACAGCTGCCCACATTTTATGCCATGGGCAGCGTTTTATCAGAGTCAATTGGCATGTTAACAAGACGAATTGACTCTTAATTATTCATTTAAATATGGCAGACTGCCAAGTTCTTTGCCCGCCCACTCTTCCCACTCCCCTATTATGGGATTGAGCTTGGGGGTGGACGGGAAGGTGGTGGGATAGATGCCCATCCCATTTTATGTGTCTTTTTCCTATTTTACATGTCCCCCCCACAGGAAACACGCCTGCTGGGAGCACATACAATTCAGTTCCATGTTAGTATTTTAGTAGAGCATAAATGTGTATTTGTGAGGAAGAAATGCTTCTAAATAAGTCATATAAATGGCATAATTCTGTTTCTGGATCATAAACAATTCCCTCACTTCAACAAACAATAAGTAACTGACAGACTTTGTACAGTGCAATCGTGTAAGGTTCTGCTTACTTCTCTTGCTTTCTCTGCTAATAAAGTTATTGAACATTTTACAGCATTGAGCAGTTATATTTGGTAAGGTATGATTCACACGCTCGCTGTCCTGGCCACTTCCTACCACTGCTGCCTTGCATCTGCCTTGATTCAAACCGTGTGGGCGAACTTTTTGCTTCCTGTTGAACTGGGTGAGTTGTGGGGGGAGTAAGCTTAATCGTCCTGTATATCTCTCTGACCTGCAGGGAAGAATATTGAAAGAGGTTGAGAGAGAAAAAGATCATGTTTTATTGTGCACAGATTACTGAAGGTTCATGGCCAACATAGATAAACGAGCTAACACTAACTGTGTACTAATAGAACCACTCAACGTAATTCAAAGAATAGCAATTTGACACCATTGGTTAGACCACATCTGTAGTACAGCACACAATTTAGGTTCCCTCGCACTGTGGATAATTTGGAAAATGTTCAGACAAGAGCTACAAGACTAATTTCAGCTTGAAGAACTTTGTTCAGATAAGCTTAAGAAGCTGGGTTTATTACTTTATGCTGGAGCAGACTAAGAGGTGACCTGATTGAAACCCATGGTGCTCCAGCCATCATGGTCTGGGGCAGAGATAAAAACTTGCTCAGCAAAGAACTTAGTTTCATACCCTTACGCCCTCATCTCAATGAATTTCGGGCTCGGCACGATGCTGAACTCTTCTTCCACCGTCTTTGTCTCCGTGCTCACTTCTTTGGGCAGGAGTCCTCTCCCCGTTCAACGGATCCTTTTACCCACCTCCAATATTCTCCCTCCACCTGGACTCCTCCCTCTGGATTCTTACCTTCTCTTGATCTTTTCATTGAGAACTGTCGGCGTAACATTAGCCGTCTCAATTCCTCTGCTCCTCTCACCCATTCTAATCTGTCTCTCTCTGAACTTACTGCACTCCGTTCTCTCAGGTCTAACCCCAACATTGTCATCAAACCCGCTGACAAGGGTGGTGCTGTTGTTGTCTGGCTCACTGACCTCTACGTCGCGGAGGCTGAGCGTCAACTCGCAGACACTTCCTCCTACCTCTCCCTGGACCATGACCCCACCACGGAACATCAAGCCATTGTTTCCAGGACTGTCACTGACCTCATCTCCTCTGGAGATCTTCCTCCCACAGCTTCTAACCTGATAGTCACCCAACCTCGGAGGGCCTGCTTCTACCTCCTACCCAAAATATTTTAGAAAATGGGTTCTGTTGAAGGGTCATGTGGACTCGAAACGTCAACTCTTTTCTTCTCCACCGATGCTGCCAGACCTGCTGAGTTTTTCCAGGTAATTCTGTTTTTGTTATGGTCTGGGGCAGGCTTGACGGAGCAGTTGGTCTTTTCCTGTCCATCAGTTTTATATGCTTCAATGCAGCAGGCATTGAAATTCTGCAATAGCTCACATTCTTCTGTTCCTCTTTCAAATGGCAATCCCCCAATCAGACACAACAGGAATATTGGGAGCCCATGAGGATCATTTAAATTCAGATAGTTGCAGAAAATGCAGCAGTCAGTCTGCCTCGCTCTGGCAGGTCCAATTTTTACTCCACTATCTTCAATTCAGGCTTTTTGCCCAAGCACAGCTAAGAAGTCACCCTTGACTAAGTTTGTTAATACCCTTTTTATTCCACAGCAACCGTTCCCATTAGTGATTTTTATTGTTGCTCTGTGCCCAGACCAAGATTTATTTTCTGCCCATGAAACCTCCTTACTCATCACAATGGGCTTATGAGGTTTCAGAGCTCCTGAAACAGGCACGTTACAGGACCCTGCCTTCCAGTGAGGCAGCAGAGTAAGAGTGGTCAGCACTGTGTGATATCAAAGGCAGGACATTGCACATTGGTTAGAAGCAGTCACAGCCAGTGTATGCTCCCAAAGTGCTTGCTCCCTCCCTCAATTATATTTTCACTGCTACTATTGATCGAGATTATCCTCCTCTACACTGCACTGTAGCGGTCCCAATTCCAAAGATGAGTCATATTGGACTCGAAACATTAACTCTGTTTTTCTCTCTCCACAGATGCTGCCAGGCCTGCTGAGTTTTTTTTCCAGCACCTTCTACTCTTATTCACACAGTATAGGTGTGAGATGGAGGCTGGGTACACCTCTGTGCAGGTTATTATCTGGAAGGTAGAGATGGTTTTTATGACTCAGATAGATGACGTTATACCAGCATTGGGCTGAATTTTCGGGTAGGGGGAAGGAAACAGAATTTGGGATTGTTTCCAGGTGCCGAATGCACCCTGAGGTGAAACTGATTTGTGTCACGACTTTCTTGGGGGTGACCTGTTTGTTGATATGGGAACAGGTTTGCTGTCCAATTGGAGGTGACAAGGGCAGGAATGGAGGCAGGTCAAAGGAAGTGCAGCCCAATTTAAACTCACCATGGAAACCATTAATGAGGCTGCTGTTTGATAGAAGGAAGAAAGCTGCAGATATAGTAGGGCCTTGGACAGAACTGAAGTTGAGCCAGACGCCTTAAGAAAGCCAGAGGCCTTGCACCCAGGGCAGGGCTGCCCCTAGGTTACCGAATGTGGATCTTGATCTCAAGCTCGAGGCCAAGACAGAGGTGAGGGAGGCCCTCTTCCTGGAAAGTGGATAGAGGAGACCACCTATCCAGGCTACGGAGGCCTGGTTGGAGGTGGAAACCTCATGGGTGAGAAGGACCGGGATCCAGTGTCAGAAAAAGTTCAATGATCTGATAGGCTCTGAGAAAGTAAGTGCAACCCCCAACCCTCAAGACAGGCCTCTGAATATTTACCCTCCAGCAGACACGCCACCTGAGGAGCCTCAGAACGCATGCTGCTCCTGAACACAGGTGGGTGTGTACCCAGGGCACTTACTCACGCTTCACAATGGCTCAGAGCCATTATGCTGCTTAGAACCTGTCCCTACTGAGACATGCAGCTTCTAACGAATAGGAACACATGACATTAGCCACAGAAGACAGCAGTGTCTTATCATATTCTCTCATATTTTTGCAGGAGAAATGTGCACATAATGTCTGAGAGAGAGGCTCCAGATAGCAGGAGGGGTGCCATTTTTCCACCAGGTGTCCCAATGGAGAAGAGGTTGCCACGAGATTATGATCCTTTAATTTTGAAAAAATGATTTTCAAAGTTTCAACTGGCTGGAAATTTTGCAATTTGAAATGAGACAGAACAAACTACTTAAAAATGCAAAGCAAGTTGTGAGGAGGATGTAAAGAGGCATTCAAGAGGGCGAGGTGAATGTGAGAAACAAAGAAGTCACGATCAGGGAAGTGCAAAGAAAGGGGCAGTTCCTATAATTCAGAGACCCATCAAAACTTGTCACTGTCTAAGGAAGAGACATTAACATGCAAAGTGCTGGATATTGAAAAAAATGATTGCTCCAGACAACCCCACCCAAAACCCTTGGAAATACACATTGGGTGAAGTATACCAGGCTACAGCCACTGCAGAGAGATTGCAAGAAAGTTTTCAGCAAAGGAAACAGACTGAAAGCTAGACTCTCTCGCTCTCTCTCTCTCTCTCTCTCCCTCTCTCTCTTTTAGAATAAATGTGTTACCAGGTTCGAAAGCTAACTTTACTAGAAATCTACCAGTGAACCAAAATCCTTTAATAATAGCAACACCTTTTACAATTGACCGCATCCATGAAGCCAGCTAATTTAAATCGGCTGCAAAGTTTAAAAATCTACACCTCAAGGACAATCAAAGGGCACTTAACCATCTATACTTCTAACTTTTTGTTTATTGGAATCCAACTTCCCTTATTTCTGTGTGTGACGTCACGTTTTTATTATTTGCTCGGGTTTAATGTTTAATAAATTTGTTGTTTCTTTGACTCAAGAAAACTTTGTTTGATTGGCTCCTTATTGCTCACAGATTAAATAGTTAAATACTTTTGGATTCAGAAAGGGCACCTGAGTGACCTTATGTGCAGCAGGGCAAGTGATGGAGGCTGCCCCTGAAATGATGCAGTTGCAGCAACCTCTGGAAACTCCCCCACTGGCAACTCCTTGATGAAGACGAGCCACATCCATTTCAACTGCAAGCTGAGATGAGCGAACAGGCTGCCTCCACCTTCTCCGAGGCCACAAGGGAGAACTGAGGGGGTCACTGGGGTGCCTTCTAACTCTTTCTGCCTATTGTTGTTCTTTCTTTGCGCTATATAAATGATGACACTTTAAACCACACATCTGAGTCTCTTCTTACTGCTGTCGTGACAGGAAAAGTGGTATGAGGCAGTGAAAGAGATAATGGGATCCTCTGTGGTGAGGGCAAAGCAGATGCAATTCCTTCATGGGCAGTAAGTTATTAGATGTTCTAGGCTACACCTTCCACTGATGTGTTCACACAGGTATCTCAGAATCACTTCCATGTCAATTCCCTCAACCTCACTCAGAGGCAAACACTCCTCAATCATAGGATCCCTGACATTCATGGTATCCTGATGAGCCCTCTGCACTCCACATATGCATTGTCATCTCTTTGTTGCAATGTGCTCCTTAACAACTTTAATTGGCCACAATTGGGGATCAGGTGAGATTGCTGTCCTGCCTCATGAACATGGCTAGAGCTGAGAATGGCATCTCAAAACTGACACAAAACAGCCAGCACAGTATTTTCAGGTCCCATCCATCTCATTATCGCCCTTCCAATAGGACCTGGATGTGTCAGCCTGATGCCCTTCTGCTCAATGGGAGGTTTCTGTCTGTCCTGAACTCGCATTAGGACACCTGCATCACAGTGAAACAAGTGCCTGTAACATTGGGTGGAATTTTATCAATGGTGTGCTTTTCCTAACGATGGAACAGGAAGCGTGCACCATTTCCACTCTCTTGTTTTTCTTGTTTCCCATGTGATTAAATTCAAATCTAATGTACCAGCGGCGTGCTGGGAGACATGTGCGATCTTGGGGTGGGGGAAGATTTTCATTGATGAAACATGGCATCAGCTGACAATGCAGCAACAATGGGCAGGCTATAAAAGATCCTCCTGGACAAACAGAGAGGGCCTGCATCACGGCCAAAACTTTCCTGCCCAACTCCATTGTCATTAACATAAGACGTATTGAGAGCACAAAGGTGTTTTCTTTCAAATTTCATGTAAATATTTCACATTACATTGGTTTCACTTTATTCATGTGCGCATCTTTGTTATTTGTTGAGACTAACTTATTCAGAGAGCTAAATATACTGGCGTGCCTCATGGATGGCACACTTTGATGATTACAGAGGAGTTAGGGTCATTTCCCTTATTGTGGAAGAAACAATGTTGTGTTTTTTTTGTTCACTCTTTATTGAATGTTCTTGTTAGTGTCCAGTATTTTACTCGCCTCTCTCTGGGACACGGCTGAACTTGAAGGCTCAGCTGGGCCTCCTTTATCTGCATTGTAAAGGACATTGTCCGAGATCACTCTCAATGGGGATAATTGACATGTAGATTAACTCAAAGCCCAGGCTGTGCCAGCTAACACCCTGAGATGGACACACATTTGGACAGCACTGACCCGCCCTTTAGGTCCCTCATTTTCATAACTTGACTGACTGTTCCCACCCCTCCACCACACCCAGGACACCAGGCCCTTCCCATTTCACTCCACCATGCCCCCAACCCTACTAAATGCTGCCTCCTCACCACTGACTTACCCTTACTACTCCTAAGCCTCCACACAGAATGTCATTCTCCTGCTCCACTCCCTTGTGCCACAGAATTCAACAAGGAAAACCGCTGATCTCAGACAGAACTACACGAAGCCAACTGGTGCACACCAACTTTAAACAAATGTGAACCAGCTGCAACAAGATTCTCATGCACCGTTGACTTTATCTTAAAGGCAAGACTTTGTTAAGGAAAAGTTTTATGCTAATGAGTATTCATGCCATACAAATGTATTACAAATATGAACCCACCACAGGACCGTGTGAGTCCTGACACACCACAAAAGCGCCGTTGGCTTAATCTCTGCATCTCAGCCCGCCATTGGGAAATTGAAATTTTGCATGCCGTCTAATTTAGTCACCCCACATGCCACGTTTCCCGCTCTGGTGTGCTCCATAAAATCCATCCCCATTGTGCACATATGAGGAATAGGTGACTGGGACTTGTCATTTTAAAATCTCTCCATCACAGGGGTTTTCATCACCTCATCTGAGCCCACTAATCAGTAGGAACTGACAGTGAATAGTCAACAGCTCTTTGATAACCTTTGTTATCTGTGACCACCAGGATGATGGAAGGTAAACTGATGCCAGTCTTCAGCCAATTCGACTCACTCCACGTGATATCAAGAAACGGCTGAAGGCACTGGATATTGCAAAGGCTATGGGCCCTGACAATATTCCGGCAATAGTACTGAAGACTTGTGTTCCAGAACTTGCCGCGCCCCTCACCAAACTGTTCCAGTACAGCTACAACACTGGCATCTACCCTGCGATGTGGAAAATTGCCCAGGTATGTCCTGTGCGCAAAAAGCAGGACAAATCCAACCCAGCCAATTACCACCCCATCAGTCTACTCTCGATTATCAGTAAATTAATGGAAGGGTCATCAACAGTGCTATCAAGCAGCACTTTGCTTAGCAATAACCTGCTCACTGACGTTTGGATTCCGTCAGAGCAACTCAGCTCCTGACCTCATTACAGCCTTGGTTCAAACATGGACAAAACAGCTGAACTCCCGAGGTGAGGTGAGAATGACTGCACTTGACATCAGGGCAGCATTTGATCAAGTGTGGCATTTTGCCCTAGCAAAACTGGAGTCATTGGGAATCAGGGGAAAATGCACCACTGGTTGGAGCCATACCTAACACAAAGGAAGATGGTTGTGGTTGTTGGAGGTCAGTCATCTCAGCTGCAGGACATCACTGCAGGAGTTCCTCAGGGTAGTGTCCTCTGCCCAGCCATCTTCAGCTGCTTCATCAATGACCTTCCTTCCATTATAAGGTCAGAAGTGGGGATATTCACTGATGATTGCACAAGGTTCAGCACCATTCGCGACTCCTCAGATACTGAAGCAGTCTGTGTCCAAATGCAGCAAGACCTGGACAACATCCAGACTTGGGCTGACAAGTGACAAGTAACATTTGTGCCACACAAGTGCCAGGCAATGACCATCTCCAACAAGAGAGAATCTAACCATTGCCCCTTGATGTTTAATGGCATTACCATTACTAAATCACCCACTATCAATATCCTGAGGGGTTACCATTGACTGGAAACTGAACTGGACCAGCCATATAAATACTGTGGCTCCAAGAGCAGGTCAGAGGCTAGGAATCCTGTGATGAGTAACTCACCTCCTGACTCCCCAAAGCCTGTCCACCATCTACAAGGCACAAGTCAGGAGAGTGATGGAATACTCCTCACCTGCTTGGATGAGTTCAGCTCCCACAACACTCAAGAAGCTTGACACCGTCCAGGACAAAGCAGGCGGCTTGATTGGCACCACATCCACAAACATATCACCGTTCCTTTACTGTCGCTGAGTCAAAATCCTGGAACTCCTTTCCTAACAGCACTTTGGGTGTACCTATACCACATGAGCTGCAGCAGTTCAAGAAGGCAGCTCATCACCACCTTCTCAAGGGCAACTAGGGATGGGCAATAATAGCTGGCCCAACCAGTAAAACCTACATCCTGTGAATGAATTTAAAAAAAATTCACACCCTCCACCACCAACGCACAGTGGAAGCAGTGTGCACCATCTACAAGATGCATTGCTGGAATTCACTAAGGCTCCTTAGGCAGCGCCTTCCAAACCCATGACCACTACCATCTAGAAGGTCAAGGGCAGCAAATAGATGGGAACACCACCACCTGGAAGTTCCCCTCCAAGTCACTCACCATCCTGACTTGGAAATATATCGCTGTTCCTTCACTGTCGCTGGGTCAAGATCCTGGAACTCCCTCCCTAACAGCACTGTGGGTGTACCTACACCACATGGACTGCAGTGGCTCAAGAAGGCAGCTCACCACCACCTTCTCAATGGCAACTAGGGAAGGGGAATAAATGCTGGCCCAGCCAGCAAAGCCCACATCCCGTGAATTAATTAAAAAAACTAGAAACACCTGGGTCTTTTTGCTATCTAATAATTCCTCAGCCTCTATATATGACTGTTGGGTGATTTGCCTTTGATGACTTTGACAGTTATTTTGTCTACCAACGTTCAGTTGCCATCAATGGTGCCCTGGGTCAAGTTGTCGATGACGGTCACCAACCATGGAACCAAATCCCAAAAAGAGTACATGGTCTCAGGAAAAGAGAGAAAGTTGCAAAAATGTAAAAGAAGCTGTATTGGTTAAAAAAACAATTGAATTTGTTTAATGTAATTGATTGTATTAGTTTCATGGATCCTTGCTGAATCAGAAAGCTTTTTAATATTTCCTGTTGTGCTGTATTGTTGAGAGTTAATCTATTTGATTGACAGCTGAAGATGTTTGAAGCCTCTCAAAAGTTGTTTTCTTTGCAGTGTTCCTTTGCATAAAGCAATCTGAAGTCAAACATCCTGTGAGGCAGATCAAATGCCTCTGCCTGCCAATCAAAGGATTAACTCACCCGCTAAAAGATAGAGGAATTCCTACCAGCCAGCAGACATATCAATTCTGAACAATTGATCAAAGGATCTTTGAGTACTTAATACCATAGTTTTCAAAAAAACAAATCTTTCTTGTCACAAAACAGCTTTATTTTTGGTGTAGTGAAACTGTTTTATATATGTTTCATATTTGTCACATCGTGTCATTGTTTCACTGATGACTTGTCAAACATTGAGGATTGATAGTTTGATGGTATGGGGGAAACAAGTTTTGCAATTAATTTCGTAATTCTTGATACCTGAGTGAGAGAATGCTTCAAAGTTTCTCCAATGCAGAGATGTTGTTGTGGTCAATGCGTGCCTCTTCATATTGTCAGTCTGACCTTATGCTGATTACTTGCTGAGGGGGAGAAATTGTACTCACAGTACCAGCTATAAATGTAACTAGGACATTCAACGAGTGTGCAGATTAATGTTATAACAGGCACTTTCTAATTCTCCGTATGGTGGAAGAATGGAAATTTGGTGGTGAGAAGCAGTTCAGAGAATGTTCACTCGACTCATTCCTGGGATGAAGGGCTTATCTTATTAAGAAAGGTTGAGCAGGTTGGGCCAATACCCATTGGAGTTTAGAAAAATGAGAGGTGATCTTATTGAAACATATAGAATCCTAAGGGGTGCTGCATAGGATGGATACTGAGAGGACGTTTCCTCTTGTGCGGTAAACTAGAACTCGGGAACATCATTTATCCTTTCATGGGATGTGGGCATCACTGGCTGGGCCAGCATTGATTGCCCATCCCTAGTTGCCTTTGAGAAGGTGGTGGTGAGATGCTTTCTTGAACTGCTGCAGTCCATGTAATGTAGGTACACCCACAGTGTTGTTAGGGAGTTCCAGGATTTTGACACAGTGACGATGAAGGAATGGCGATATATTTCCAAGTCAGGATGGTGAGTGACTTGGAGGGGAACTTCCAGGTGGTGGTGTTCCCATCTATCTGCTTCCCTTGTCCTTCTAGATTGGAGCAGTCATGGTTTGGAAGGTGCTGTTGAAGGATCCTTGGTGAGTACCTGCAGTTGATCTTGTAGGTGATACACGCTGCTTCCACTGTGCGTTGGTGGTGGAGAGAGTGAATGTTTGTGGATAGGGTGCAAATCAAGCGGGCTGCTTTGTCCTGGATTGTGTCAAGCTTCTTGAGTGCTGTTGGAGCTGCACTCCTCCAGGCAAGTGGGGAGTATTCCATCACACTCCTGACTTGTGCCTTGTGGATAGGTTTTGGGGAGTCAGGAGGTGCGTTACTCGCCATAGGATTCCTAGCCTCTGACCTGTTCTTGTAGCCACAGTATTTATATGGCTGGTCCAGTTCAGTTTCTGGTTAATGGTAACCCCCAGGATGTTGACAGTGGGGGATTCAGCGATGGTAATGCCATTAAACATCAAGGGGTGATGGTTAGATTCTTTCTTGTTGGAGATGGTCATTGCCTGGCACTTGTGTGGCGCGAATGTTACTTGCCACTTGTCAGCCCAAGCCTGGATATTGTCCAGGCCTTTCTGCATTTGGACACAGACTGCTTCAGTATCTGAGGAGTCCTGAATGGTGCTGAACATTGTGCAATCATCAGCGAACATCCTCACTTCTGACCTTATGATAAAAGGAAGGTCATTGATGAAACAGCTGAAAATGGTTGGGCTGAGGACACTGCCCTGAGGAACTCCTGCAGTGATGTCCTGGAGCTGAGATGACTGACCTCCAACAAGCACAATCATCTTCCTTTGTGCCAGGTATGACTCCAACCAGTGGAGAGTTTTCCCCCTGATTCCCATTGACTCCAGTTTTGCTAGAGCTCCTTGATGTCACACTCGGTCAAATGTGGCCTTGATGTCAAAGGCAGTCACTCTCACCTCACCTCTGGGGTTCAGCTTTTTACTCCATGTTTTAAGACAAGGATAATACAGAAAAGCCAGTACAATCTGCAATTGGTTAAGAGAATTATATTAAAAGGTCCATTGCTTTCGCACAGCATAATATTAGCATTAAATGTTTGTGAACTTACACATTTGTATAGTTCCAGAGCCAGAAAATAAATTCAGCGCATTTAGTAAATACTTCTGGTAAGTGAATTGAAGATTACACAGGTTTAGGACTCATGGGATTGGGGATAATGTAAAATAAATGGGTAACTTTCGGGTTGGCAGGATGTCACTCGTAGAGTGCCGCAAGGATCAAAGTTTAGATCTTAACTGTTTACAAGCTGTATCAATGACGTAGATGAGGGGAGTGAGTGCAATGTATCCAAATTTGCTGGCAATACAAAACATGGTGGGAAAGTAAGCTGTGAGGGGGATATAAAGAGGCTGTCAAAGGGGATAGGACAGTTAAGTGACTGAGCAAGAAGATGACAAGAAGATGGGAGTATAATGTAGGAAGTTTGGTAGGAAGAATAGAAAATAAGTTTTTAGTAAAGTGAGCATTGGTCCTCTAGAGCGTGCCAATAGGGAGTTAATAGTAGATAATAAGGAAATGGTGGATGAAATGACAAATATTTTGCTTCTGCCTTCACTCTAGAGGTTACAAAAAACATTCCAGTAATAGTTGTAAATCAGGAAGTGGAGGGAAGAGAGGAACTTGGTGAAATTACAATCACTAGGGAAGCGGTGCTGAGCAAAATGATGGAGCTTCAGGCTGACAAGTCTCCAGGTCCTGATGGACGTCATGCCAGGGTCTTAAAAGAGGTGGTTAATGAGGTAGTAGCATTGGTGTTAATTTTCCAAAATTTGCTAGATTCTGGAAAGGTTCCATCAGACTGGAAATTAGTAAATATAACCCCTTTCTTCAAGGAGGGAGGGAGGCATGGGGAAGGCACTAGAATCCATCATTAAGGAGGTTATAGCTGGGCAGTTAGAGAAACTCAAGGTAATCAGGAAGAGTCAGCATGGCTTTATGAGAGGGAAATCAGGTTTAATACATTTATTGGAGTTCTTTGAAGGAGTAACATGCACTGTGGATAAAGGGGAGCCTGTAGAAGTGCTGTACTTGGATTTCCAGAAGACATTTGATAAGGTGCCACATCAAAGGTTATTGCAAAAAATAAAAGCTCATGGTGTAGGGGGTAATGTATTAGCACGAATAGAAGATTGGCTGGCTGGCACAAAACAGAGAGTATGCATAAATGGGTCTTTTTCTGATTGGCAGAATGTGACGAGTGGAGTCCCACAGGGGTCTGTGCTGGGGCCTCAACTTTTTACAATTTATATCAATGACTTAGATGAGTGGAGTGAAGACATGGTAGCTATATTTACAGATGAAACAAAGATAGGTAGGAAAGTATGCTGTGAAGAGCATATAAGGAGGTTGCAGATGGATATAGATAGGTTGAGTGAGTGGGCAAAAATCAGGCAGATGGAGTATTATGTGGGAAAATGTGAAGTTATTCACTTTGGCAGGAAGATTAAAAAAGCAGAGTATTACTTAAATGGAGAACAGCTGCAGAGGGATCTAGGTGTTCTAGTGCATGAGTCACAAAACGTTGTCATGCAGGTTCAGCAAGTAATTAAGAAGGCTAATAGAATGCTATCCCTTATTATGAGAGGAATTGAACATAAAAGGATGTTATGCTTCAGTTACACAGGGCATTGGTGAGACCACATCTCCAATATTGTGTGCAATTTGGTCTCCTTATTTAAGGAAGGATGTAAACGTATTGGAGGCGGTTCAGGGGAGGTTTACTAGATTGTTACCTGGAATGAATGGGTTGTCTAATGAGGAAAGGTTGGACAGGCTGGGCTTGTTTCCACTGGAGTTTAGAAGAGTGAGGGGTGACTTGATTGGAGCATATGAGATCCTGTACAGTCTTGACGAGGTGGATGTGGAAAGGATGTTTCCTCTTATGGGTGAGCCCAGAACTTGGGGGCACTGTTTTAAAATTAGGGGTCACTCTTTTAGAACAGAGATGAGGAGAATTTTTTTCTCTCAGAGGGTTGTGCGACTTTGGAACTCTCTGCCTCAGAAGGCGCTGGAGGTGGGGTCATTGAATATTTTTAAGGCGGAAGTAGATAGATTCTTATTGGGCAAGGGAATCAAAGGTTATCAGGGGTAGCTAGAAAGGTGGAATTTGAAACACAAACAGATCAGCCATGATCTTATTCCCTCCAACACCGATGCACAGTGACAGCAGTGTGTACCATCTATAAAAGGCACTGCAGCAACTCACCAAGTCTCCTTTGACAACACCTTCCAAACCTGCGACCTCTATCATCTAGAAGGACAAGGGCAGCAGGCTCATGGGAACACCACCACCTGGAAGTTCCCCTCCAAGCCACCCACCATCCCGACTTGGAAGTATGTCGCTGGGTCAAAAACCTGGAACTGCCTCCTTAACAGCACTGCAGGTGTACCTACTCAGCAAAGTGATAATAACTGGGTAATCTGGTTTAGTAGGTTGAGGGATAAATATTGGTCAGGATATCAGGGATAACTCTCCTACTCTTATTCCAATACCTCAGTTTACCTCAGTGGCATGGGGTATCTTCTGTTTACCTGAGGGGGCAGACAGGATCTTGGCTTAATCTCATCTAACAGACAGCACCTCTGGCATTGCAGCAGTCTTTCAGTACTGAACTGAAGGGTCAGTCTATAGTGTTCACATCTTAGGAGTGGGGCTTGAACCCACTGCCCGACGATTCAAAGGCAAGTACGACCACTGAGCCACATCTGCCAATGAGATTGAATCTCAAGTTATTTCAAATTTGATAGTGTTTCAATTGCTATCACTCAGCGTTTATGTCATTTCAGTTTTGGAATTCCTCTCCAGTTGCTGGTATGGTATGAACGTGTCATTTCAAATGTGCTACTTTGGTGCCACCTTGTGGTTGACATGCAAGAAGCAACACATAGAATAGGTTTACAAATATGCGATAATGGAGGTCCAACACAAATCAAGGAACTCCAACGACTTGACAATTAGAATAACAAAAAGTCAGTTTTTAATCGATGGTCTAAAAACTAGGTGATTTTTCAAGTTTTATTTTTTTGTATCAAAAATCAGGAAAAAATTGGATTCCAAAGCTTGGATAAATTTGGAGAAATATCAGTAAAAATCACATTTGATTTGGGAGTTTTTTTATTCGCTCCTGAAGCGCTGCAGTCCATGTAATGTAGATAAACCCACATTGCTGATAGGGAGGGAGTTCCAGCACTTTGACGTAGAGACATAGTTCCAAGTCAGGATGATGAGTGCTTTAGAGGGGAACTTGCAGGTGGTCGTGTTCCCATACGTAATCTTCCCTTTGTTCTTTGAGGTGTTAGAAGACACGGGTATGGAAGTTGCTGTCGAAGGAGCCTTGGTGAATTCCTGCAGTGCATCCTGTAAATGGTACATTCTGCTGCTACTGTGAGTCAGCATTGGGGGGAGTGAATGTTTATGGAAGGGGTGCTAATCAAGTGGGCTGCTTTGTCCTGGATGGTTCCATTGCAATATTTGAAGAAAAGCAAGGAAGTTCACCTACTTCCAGGTGCACCTTGCTAGAAGGGACATGTGAAATGTGGTGCTGACTAGCTGCTCATCTCCAAGCCAGTATCAAGCAGGAGTTGGCATTTTGTTTAGGAGCCCAGGTTTTCAGAGTATGTCACACAGGGCACTTGTTGGGTATGAGTCCTGGGAAAATTTAATCCCTGGAGTCGATCCCTGGCACAGGTCACAAGCCAGCATTGAAGGCTGGTGAGTGTTCAAATGGAAAATCCTGGCATTAATTTTGTCGACTACATTGAAAGAGTTTAACGCAGAAAACCTTCTACCCATTGATCCAAATTCCTTTGGAGCATTTCCAATAATGCCTGAATCCTTGTTTGATGCACTTATATAGCACCTTTAACAGAGTAAAATATCCAAAGGCACTTCACAGGAACATGATCAGGACAGAATTTGACACCGAGTCACATAAGGAGATATTAACACAGGTGACCAAATCTTGGTCAAGAGGGTACACTTTAAAGAGCATCTTAAAGGAGGATTGAGAGGTGGAGAGGATTAGGGAGGGAATTCTAAGTTCCTACTTCAAACAAACTTATTTCATATCCAAAATATTTCTCCGGACATCATAAAGGAAGTGTAATATTAACAGCATGTCAGTGAATCGTGTGAAGAATGCACTCACCACCTCCTGCTTTCGCACATTCTAAATAAACTTTTCACTTGATAACAACAATTCAAAGATCTCTTTAGGACTACATTGTACCTGAAGCAAGGTGCACACAATATGAAGACAGACTGGGTCTTTTTGTGAGACCATCTCAGATGACAGAGTAAATTTAAAATGATCAAAGACTAGAGGAGCAGATTGTTTCCAGGGGATCAGGGGGTCTGGAACCTCTGCATTCTTGAAGAGCGACTTGAAATGTTTTTTTCGTTTCATAGGAACAGGAGTAAGCCATTCGGCCCCTCGAGCCTGCTCCGCCATTCGATTAGATCATGGCTGATCGTTTACCTCAACGCCATCTCTCCGCACTATCCCCGTATTCCTTATTGTCATTGGCATCTAGAAATCTATTGACGTCTGCTTTGGACACACTCAATGACTGAGCCTCCAAAGCCCTCTGGGGCCCTCCCAGCTTTCTCTCAGGGGCAGTGAGTTTTGCCAAGGCAAAGTTCCTCGTCATTTGCAGGGAAATACAGCGTCATAGGAGAGGGTTACAGAACATAACTCGGCACAGCTTATTTTTACTTGATATCCACACATGCACTTTACAGCAGGGCCTATGGTGCAGTAGTGAGGAAGGTTGATATTTCACCTGGACCTACTGGGAGTATTGAGATTGACAGGAGTGCGCCTGCGGTGCTGTTGCTCAGATCAGGCTGTTCCATATCACTATGTTCCATTAATAGCTGAGCTGTTGTGTGATATCATGAATACGACCTGCCAACTTTGGCTGCATGCATTCCAGGAGTTGTCACGTGAACCCCTAACCCTCCAACTGCCCTACCCCCACAGTCCTGCTAGTGGGTGCCTGTTCTGCCCATTCTCACTGAGTGATACACTCCCACGCCAAAAAAGCGAATGTTGCCTATCATTTAAGAGCCTTATTCCCATCACTAATATTTTTGATAACTAATAGACAATGTTTTCAAAGAAAATAAAAATAACAATTTTTAAGGCCAGTGATTTTTCTCCTGTGTTGCTCACAGTAGTGTCCATGAAATTAATCTTTAACTCCTGGGCAATTCAGGAAGATTGGCAACTCTAGTAACTGTGAATGGGTGCTTGTGTGTCTGTTAAGTGTGTGACAAGTGAGTGTGTTTGCGTCTGTACACAAGGATCAGAGTGTGACAAGGCTGCACAGCAGGCGGTGTGACATGCAGCATATTAAATAGCAGTCAGTCAAGAAGGAAACACATTAAGGTGCAGAGTGGTTTGTAAATAACTCGCTCTGCACCTGTGGTTAAACAGCTGGCATCATAAATATGCAGAGATCTGAATTCTGACTACAGGTATTCTGCATCAGCAATTTCTCTGCAGCTGTTGCGCCCTGTTTAACAACTCTCACTCATTGTTCATTTTTTTTATTTAACCAGTGAAATATGATCTGAAAGACATCGAAATCTTGAGTGGGTGGTCCATCTTGGCCTCCTGCTGATGCCCCAACCATCATAAAAGCCAGTCTTTAGCCAATTTAAGCCACCCCATGTAATATCAAGAAACGGCAGAAGGCAGTGGATATAACTTGTGCCCTGACAACACTTGAAGACTTGTGCTCCAGAACTAGCCATGCCTCTAGCTAAACTGTTCCAGTACAGCTATAACACAATATTCTACCAAATAAAATGCAGAGCTGTCTGGGTATGACCTGCCCACAAAAAGCAGGATTTAGCCAATCAACCAATTACTACCCTATCAGTTTACTTTCAATCATCAGCAGCTTGATGGAAAGAGTCGTTGACAATGTTATAAAGGTCACTTACACAGCATTAACCTGTTCACGATGTTGGATTCTGTCAGAACTACTTGGCTCCCGACTTCATTACGGCCTCAGTCCAAACATAGACAAAAGAGCTGAATTCCAGAGGAGAAGTAGAGTGACTGCTCCTTGACACCAGGAAAGCATTTGAGCATATGTGGCACCAAGAGTCCCAGCAAAATTGACGGCAATGGGAAAACTCCCCTTTGGTTGGAGTCATACCGAGCACAATGGAGGATGATTGTCGTTGTTGGAGGACAATTGTCTCAGCTCCGGGACATCGCCACAGGAGTTCTTCAGGGAAGTGTCCTAGCCTTAATCACCTTCAACTGTTTCATCAATGACCTTCCCTCCATTATAAGGTCAGAAGTGGGATGTTCACTGATGGTTGCATGGTATTCAGTGCCATTTGCAGCTCCTCAGATAATTAATCAGTTCTTGCCTGCATGTAGCAAGACCTGGACAACATTCAGACTTGGGCTGAGAGATGGCAAGTAACATTCGTGCTACACAAGTGCCAGGAAATTTCCTTGCCAACCAGATAATCTAACCACTCCCCCATGATACTTAGTGAAATTAGCATCAACATACGAACATACAAAATAGAAGTAGGCCATTCAGCCCCTCAAGCCTGCTCCACCATTCGTTATCATGGCTGATCTGTTTGTGTTTCGAATTCCACATTCCTATCTATCCCCGACAACCTTTGATTCCCTTGCCTAACAAGAATCTATCTACTTCCACCTTAAAAATATTCAATGACCCCGCCTCCACCACCTTCTGAGGCAGAAAGATCCAAAGCACAACTCAGAGGAAAAATCTCTCCTCGTCTCTGTCCTAAAAGGGTGACCCCTAATTTTAAAACAGTGCCCCCTAGCTCTGGACTCACCCACAAGAGGAAATATCCTTTCCATGACCACCTTGTCAAGACCATTCAGGGACCATCCTCTTGTCCCTCACTGCTGACTAAAACAAATGACCCTATTTGAAGGGGTTTGACTAAATTCTGGAACAAATTTTCCAGGTATTTCTTCCCCTCCTTTATGTTGCACCATGTCTGCAGTTCAGCTTCCAGGTCAATAATCCTGATCCTGAATTCCTCTAGCGACTTACACTTTCCGCAGACGTGTTTGTCATGCATCATCTTGACATTCAAAAGTTCCCACATTCCACAGCTGCAACATGACACCTGTCCTGCCATTGTTACTTATGTTATTTAGTTAATTTAGTTACTCACTTAACTAACTTAGAATAATTCCTATGTATACCACACCTTTTTCCCCAATGTGCCAAATTCCCACATGAGCATAGTTCGCTACTCACTCAGTCTCCGTCTCACTCCGGTGCAGATGCCTGTCTCCTTGCGCGCCCCTTACTGATTGTGCAGTTTGAAAAGCCTGTTTCTTTTGTAGATCCTCTGATGAGTCATTAGCTAGTTTAGCTTCCTACTACAGAAATTAACACCACTTGAACCAATTGCTTTTTAATTATTGACATTTCCAGCCAAAGCCTTCAGTCATAATGCAATGCTTTAAGTTTAACTCACGTATGAGAGCCCCGGGGGAGCCGATTGCGACATACATTGTGAAACTCAATTATCAGAGCACTGCAATTTTGGTACGACCCTAAATGATATGCTGTGTGATCGATTAGCCTGTGGCATGTGTAACGACACCATACGATGTTGGTTGTTAGTGGAAGTTGATATTGATTTCAAACACGTAATGGAGATTGTGCTCGTTATGGAAAGCGCTGAGGCAGATTCATTGGAATTGCAGGGTGCGCAAATTGGTGCCGTGCACACTTAGGGCGGGAACTGGCAGCCAGCTGTGGCGCCAAATCGGCCAAGGCCACTGGAAAAAGGGAAGCAGTTCCAGTAAGCTAAAGAACTAAAAGATGGCAGTCAGGCAGGTCCAATGTTATTGATAGGAGGCCAAGTGCCATTACTGTAGAAAGGAAGGAAAGACACCTGAGGAGACAATGCTGGGCTAGGTCCAGGCAGTCGAATAACCAATTCAACAAGATGTTTCAAGTACACAGCGTGGAAGACCCTGGTACCAGTAAGTCTGATATTTATACTCTTTCCAACCTCAAGCATGTTAAGCCAGACCCAATTATTGTAACACTGAGTAAATGGGAAGCCTCTAAATATGGAACTAGGTATAGGTGCATAAGTCACTGTGATGGGCGAGCACACATTCCAGTATTTGAGAGGGGTGCCCAGCCTTTAAATTTAAAGACCACTTCAGCCAAGCTGAAAACATACACCGGAGAAGAAGTGAAGTTGAGGGGTACCACCACTGTACCTGTAAGCTATGAACAGCAGTCTGCCCAGCTACCTATCATAGTAGTATTGGGTGAAGGACCAAGCCTTCTGGGCCATGACTGGTTCAGGAGAGTAAAGTTAAATTGGGCTAAAATTTTCCAGATTAGGACAGGGGGATTGTCAGAATTGTTAAGAAAATATGACAGTGTCTTCCGGGATGAGTTAGGTAAAATTCAGGGCTTACAAGCCAAAATCTACGTGAATCCAGAAGCCACCCCTCAATTTTTCAGAGCAAGGCCCATACCATATGCCCTGCGTGAGGAAGTGGAGGCTGAACTAAAGAGGTTAGAAGAACTAGGTATTATCCAGCCGGCTCAGTTTGCAGAATAGGCTCCACCCATGGTCCCCGTTTTGAAACCCGACAATACTATCCACATTTGCGGTAATTACAAACAAACCGTCAATCAAACCACAAAACTGGACGAGTATCCTCATCCACGAATCGAAGATCTTTATGCAAAATTGGCTGGGAACCAGTCATATGCCAAGATGGACATGAGTCACACTTATCAACAGCTTGAGTTGGATGACAGTTCCTGAGGATATGTCGCAATTAACACCCACAAAGGGCATTTTCAGTGCACGCACCTGCCTTTTGGTGCCTCGACGGCATGTGCAATATTCCAACGCACAATGGAGAGCCTACTACAGGGGTTGCCACATGTTGTGGTATACCTCGATAATATACTCATCACAGGGGCCACAGAGGCCGAACATCTGGCAAATTTAGAAGTGGTGTTAAAAAGATTTCAGAAGGCTGGAGTTCACCTCAAGAAAGAAAGTGCACTTTTCAAGCCGGTGAGGTGACTTACCTGGGACACAGGATAGTAACCCCCAGGGTATTGATAGTGGGGTATTCAGTAATGATAATGCCATTGAATGTCAAGGGGGGGTGTTTAGATTCTCTCTTGTTGGAGATGGTATTATGGCACAACCAATGATAAATGCTGAGTTGTTCAAATCCCAAAGGGAAACTTGAAACAACTGTCACAACTTGTTTTGCAATTTATATAAATTGAGATGCCTGCCTTGAATTCACTAGTAATAAGACCACCAAATCTTATAGGTTTTTACAAAACTAGATTAAACATTTATTAGTAAGAGAAATGATTTTAAAGCACAAACGTGGATCTACAAATCACTGCTATGATAACTTCTAGGCTCAAGTGCTACACCCTGTCGTGGAGAAAGTCAAGGCCATAAAAGAAGCGCCTTCCCCGACGAAAGTGTCTGAACTTCGATCGTTTCTAGAATAGTCAATTATTATGGGCGGTTTTTGCCAAATCTGTCAACTGTGCTGGCCACCTTATTCACCCTAAAGAAACACCGCTGCTGGTTTTGGGGAATTCCTCAGGAAACGGCTTTCAACAAGGTGAAGCAATTGCTGCAATCTTCAAACGTACTTGTACACTTCCACTCTTCGAAGGAACTAATGCTGATGTGTGATGCCATGCAATTGTCATTGTCAAGAAGATACAATAATTCTCAATGTTATTGGAATGCATTGCAAAATAGTGGTATCTGTGTGTGTGTGAGAGAGACTTAATTGGATTAATGGCAGCTGGCCTGAAGGCTTTGACGTTTTAGGAGATGAGCTAGGTTTGAAATGTTAAGCAGGTAAACATAGGTGTAAAAGGCTAGATTGTTTTCAAAGGAGGAGTGAAATAGCCAGCTGAAACTTAGTAACAAGTGTGTTTATTTTAGATTACTGATAAACCTTAATGCTATGAGAGATTTTTATTGTCAGAAAGATAAAATCCAAAGACATAGCGAAACAATGGGAATTTGCATTCAAAGGGGAAACTTTGTATAAAGGAGTGAAGGGTGTGTGTAAGGATAGACACTTTTAAGATCTAACAAGTGTGAAAAGCCTTCAGTATCTATGCCTCAAGCTGCTGTCTTCACAGAACTGAAGTTAAGAAAACTCATTTTGAATTCAGCTGGTTCAGGGTATTGTGTGCCACCTTGCCAGACCAGCCATATAAATACTGTGGCTGTATGAGCAGGTCAGAGACTGAGAACACTGCTGCGACAACTCACCTCCTGACTCCCCAGAGCTTGTCCACCATCTATAAGGTTCAAGACAGGAGTGTGATGGAATACTCTCCACTTGCCTGGATGAGTGCAACTCCAACAACACAAGAAGCTGGACACCACCCAGGACAAAGCAGCCCGCTTGATTAGCGCCCTTCCACCACCTTAAACATTCACTCCCTACACCAATGCACAGTGGCAGCAACTCACCAGGGTTCGTTCAACAGCACCTTCCAAACCCACAACCTCTACCACCTAGGACAAGTGCAGCAGATGCATGGGAATACCACCACCTGCATGTTCCCCTCCAAGCTACAAACCATTCTGATTTGAAAATAATATTGCTGTTCCTTCACTGTCGTTGAGTCAAAATCCTGGAACTCCCTTCCTAACAGCACTGTGGCTGGGTCTACACCACATGGACTGCAGTGGTTCAAGAAGGTGGATTTGTTAATCCCTTTCATGCCTCTCATTCCGGAGAGGCCCCATCATTTTTAAATACTTCTGTTTACACTGAGTCACAGTCCAGTGGGTGGGTGGGTGGGTGGGTGGGTGGGTGGGGGGGGGGGGGGCGGCACTGAGCCACAGGTCAGCGGGAAGGGGCTAACTGTCCCTCCAATGAGCGGGAGCAGCTCCCCCACCACTTTGCCCACGGCCTGAGTCATCATTGAACCATCTCCCAAGGGGAGTTACCCTTTTCAGAACAAGGAGAGATGAGAAAAGGATTGATGCAAGTTAGTGTTGAGCTGCAAGTATATACAATGACTGCAGAATTCTCATGGTTACCCAGCATAATCACTGAGATAGCAATGTGTAATGTTGGCTGGATGAAATTTTCACACATGTGACAGACATACGAGATTCAGTCCTTCCAAACTTGGGCTCTGGATTGGACACTATACCATGTAACTCAAGGAGAAGTGCAGGTGGTGCAGAAGTGATCACTCGTGGTGATCAATTTTAAATGAAGAAGAGGTTCATACAAGAAGCAGATCACGTTCTTCCATTGAAGTATGTTAGTATGAATGTGATCCTCCTGCAATGTAATGTTTTCAGTGCTCACACTTGGACAAGTGCCAAGTTGTGGGAGCTCTCTTCTGCCATTCATTCTATTTACTGAGCCCTGATTGGAGAGTAGACAGACAAGACAGCACCTGGAGACTGTACTATCCATTACTAGCTGCTATTGTTAGTACTTCACATTGATTCACATACACACAGGGTCCTGCTGATCCACACAACAGGCAGACAGAAATCATGTGAATGACAGCATTGACCAACTTTTAGATACTTCAGGAAATCTAACTCATACTTACTCCAATCACCTATTAGGAAGCAGCACAAATAAACACAGTGGCAGTGTGAAAGAGAACCTGCATTTATATTTCATCTTGTCACACATTACAGATATATTCCAAAATGCTTCTGTAGTGGATGCAGCAGCTGCTCTCCACACAGCAAGATCCCAAGGTGGAAAGGTGTTGATGCTGCTGGTTAAGACTCTGTACTGGAACCAGTACTTAGTATTCTTCCCGTACAGCCAAGGGAACTGTCCTGTCCACATGAAGCACAAAAACAAGCAGACGGTACTGTGATTTAATGTTTCAAAGAACGGCATCTTCAACAACTCAGCTCTCTCTCAGTACTACTCTGGAATGCAGGCCCGCATATTATCAGTGGAGCTATAAGCTACAGCCTTCCAACTCGAAGATGAGGATTCTTTCTAGTGAGTCAATTTGGCGGTGCAGCTTGTCCCGATCAGTGGTCATGCTGTGGTGGGGAGGCAGACCTCATTCCACGTACACTGACCAGTCCAGTGGTCCCCACAACGCCACTAAGCCCTAATAGTGCCCCCCCACCTCAACGCCATCCAGTGCTGATAGTCACCCCCCCTAATATCAAAAGACAGCCCCAATGCCATCTTGTGCCAATAGCTGTACCCCCCCAACGCTACCCAGTGCCGATAGTCACCCCAACGCCATCCAGTGCCAACACCATCCAGTGCCAATAGCCAGGCCCCCCCAATGCCGATAGCCACCCCAATGTCACCCAGTCCCAATAGCACCCCTTTACCATGCAATGCCACTCAGTCTTGATACCTCCTCTATACTTCACATACATAATCCAGTGCTAAAATTCTCCCTTATTCCCCACATCCAGCACACGGTTCTGATGCTATATCTCTGGGATCAACACATTGTTATTTTCTTGATGGGAATTCTCTTCTCCCTCGATCTTTCCCCCCAAAGTTGCGCACTCGATGGATTTTTTGCAATTGACTCTGGATGGTTTCGATGATATCGATCTCGTCTGGAATGTGAACATAACGTACGTTTCTGCCAGTCACAAAAAAGTTGTCCAGGTGCGACACTCTACCCCACCTGTCAGTATATGTCACTTCAGATAGTCGGATATTCATGAACGCATCAACGTTAACAAAGCACCCCCTCACAGAGCTCTCGTCCCTGAGGTCCACGGTGGTGATGTGGCCATGCACTCCCTGAAGGAGGATAATGAGGCTGTTCTCTGCAATTGTCCGTTCTTTAATGGAGTGGCTCAACGACATGGTGCTCACTCACAACTCTGTATCATTGGCTGAAAGGAAGAGAAAGATCAAGCCCAACTCAAACAGGTCCGCTGATAGAACTGCAACAGCATCTGAATGGAAAAAAAGAAATAAATCATGTGAAGAGCTTTCCCCTCCCGATCCTCACTGACTTCTATTTTGCTAGGGCTCCTTGATGCCACACTTGGCGAAATTCTGCCTGAATGTCAAGTGCATTCACTCTCACCTCACCTCTGGAGTTCAGCCCTTTCGTCCATGTTTGGGCTGAGGCTTATAATGAGGACAGGAGCCGAGTGGCCCTGGCAGAGCCAAAACTGAGCTTTGATGACGGGCAGAGACTTGTCCACTAAGATTTAGCCATTTCTGCATTTGGACCCTGAACTTTCATCAGTGCTGACGAAAAGGCATCGAGCTGAAACATTAACTTTCTTTCTCGCCCCACAGGTGCTGCCAGATCGGAATATTTCCAGCATATTCTGTATTTCTTTTTGATGTTCAGCTTCCACAGTATTTTGTTTCTATAGTTCCCTGGTTTATCCCCCTTGTCGCCTTAAATTTTCCCATTCAAAGGAATAATTCCCAAAGCCTTGAAAGATTATAATTAGTCTAATAATAACTGTCCTGTCCACTCCTTTTCAGACTCAGATGGAGTCCATCAGCCCATTTTTAGTCACATTCATTTTGTTATTAATTTGAATTTTTAAGTTTTCCATCATCTCTGCTCCTTTATTCCCCTCCTCTACAGTGAAGACCAGTACAAAGTTTTATTTAGGAAGTCAGCCATTTGCTGATTTCCAATGAAGATTATCACCTGTGCCTGCTATATTATGGTCACTCGCCTCATTAAACAGTGGATAATGAGCAGACACTGGTCAGTGCGTCCCCCGGGTAGACAGTGTGTGGACACAGTATGTCCCCCCCCACCAGTGGGCGGACAGTGTCCCCCTGGGTGGACGGTGAGCAGACACAGCATCTCCCCCCACCCCCCCTCCAGGTGGACAGTGAGCAGACAGAGCGTCTCTCCTCAGGGTGGGCAGTGAGTGGACACAGCGTCTCTTCCCCAGGTGGACAGTGAGTGGACACAGCGTCTCCCCCCCAGGGTGGACAGTGAGTGGACACAGCATCTCCCCCCAGGGTGGACAGTGAGTGGACACAGTGTCTCTCTCCCATCCCCCGGGTGGACAGAGAGTGGACAGTGTCTCTCTCTCTCTCCCCACCCCCCCCACCCCCGGGTGGACAGTGAGTGGACAGTGTCTCTCTCTCCCACCCCCCCCCCCACCCCACCCCCGGGTGGACAGTGAGCGGACACTGTCTCCCCGGGTGAACAGTGAGCGGACACAGCGTCTACCCCCCGGGTGGACAGTGAGCGGACACAGAGTCTACCCCCCGGGTGGACAGTGAGCGGACAGTGTCTCCCCCGGGTGAACAGTGACTCCTCCCCGAGTGCAGACCGCACCCTTTCCCCGAGCTGGATTTGATCCTCACCCCAATAAACAAGCAACAGCTCCTAACTGGTCACCGATTAGCCCCGGAGTCATTTACCGCCGATTTAAACAGCTCCCGCCTCGGACATCCTCCTTTAGAAGGCCCCGTCTCGCAGGTAACGGCAACTTCCGCCTCTCCAGGAAATTACGTATAGCCCGAGAGCCCCGCCCCTCTGATTAACGTAAGAAGGCTCTAACCCGGAAGTGAGTGGGAGCACGTGGCTCAGCTTCTGCTCTTCATTCATACCAAGCTCAGGGTTTAACTCCATGCCTGGTCTCAGTTTACTATATTGGTGTGGACACACGGAGGACATAGTTGTGATAAACTTGGTGTACCAGACAGGGTTCTTGAAACAGTTAACTTTATTACAGAGCTCTTGAAAACTGCCCCCCTAAGATTACCCGTGCTAATGGCTGATTCATCAGTACAATTACGTGGCCCCTAAAAGCAGTAGGAAAGGTTTTACTTCTGGTCACTACATTCCTTCTCTTTTAAGTGTTTTACATTTCTTATTTACAAGAATATCTTAATCCATAACATAAACACATATACGCAGGTCATGCAATTATAAATTAAATCTTTGAGGTGGTTTTCTAATTTGGTTAGAGCGATGTGGCTCTACGACTTGAGATTCTCCCACTGGATTGACATGATCAGGAACTGAAGCATCAGGGACATCCTTAGATAATGGCAGTTCAGAATTAGGTAATTCAACAGAGACATCAGGTTTATCTATTCTATGTTGATCTGGCACCTTAGGGATCAAGGTTCAACTTCAATTACAGTTCGAAAAACCGATTGTTGGAATTTCTCTCTACCCCTTAGATGATCCACATGTTTTCAAACAATCTGGTCTTCCACTTGCACTTGGTATAACAAAGGTCCAGTTTTAGAAACAATTATGCCAGGAACCCATCTAGGTCCAGTTCCAAAATTCCACAGGAAAACTGTCTCTCCCATGATAAATTTTCGAGCTTTGCTGTGAATATCATGATTCACTTTCTGACTACCCTGGTTCTTCTCTACCTTCCCCTCTAAGTGTGTAAACACCAGACTCAACCTTGTACGAAGGCAGCGTTTCATCAGTAATTCAGATAGTGTTGAACCCATAGCTGCATGAGGAGTCATGCGATAGTTGAGAAGAAATCGTGAAATTCGCGTTTTTAACATTCCTTCGGGTAGCCTCTTCATTCCTGTTTTGAAGATTTGCGCTGCTCTTTCTGCTAACCCATTGGATGAGGGATGATTTGGTGTTATTTTAATATGTTTAATCCCATTTAAAATCATGAACCATTGGAATTCCATACTAGTGAAAGCAGTATTGTTATCCAAAACAATGACTTCTGGTCGGTCATGTATACTAAAACATTGGCGCAGCTTTTCAATAGTTGCACATGATGTCAGTGATCTAACTTCATACACATCCATCCACTTAGAACGTGCATCGACAATCAATAAAAACATGGTACCTAAAACTGGACCTACATAGTCTATATGTGGTCAAAGCCAGGGTTGACTAGACCACTCCCACAGATGCAGTGAAGCTGAAATAGGCAACTTCTTTTGTTGCTGATACTGGAGGCAGTGTTTAACCATTTTGTCTATATCACTCTCTATACCTGGTCACCAGACATTGCTTTGCGCAAGCATCTTCATCTTCTAAATGTGTGGATGCGGACTGTGAAGCTCTGTCAAGAGTGGTTCTCTTCCTTCCAAAGGGAACGTGCACAACAAGATTCCAGCTTGACAACTTGACTCAGTTTTACGGGATTAGAATGGCTTTATCTCTTCAGAGATTGGTGCATTCGACAATCCTTGAAATACCTGGTTTCAGACTTTTGATAAAATTAGATCCCGGTTTGTCCAATTCTTTATTTGCTTTGCATGGACTGGCAAGGAGTGCAGCAAATTCAACACAAATACAACTTCTTGTGGAGCATGTACAATGCTATCTGGCAAGGGAAGATGACTGAGGGCATCTACATTTACTATACTGTCACCCGGACAGTGCATAAAGCTGTACTAATATGCCGATAAAATCAAGGACCTAGTCCATTGTAAAATTCTGACAGAGGCTACTAGTGGAATGGCTTTATCTTCACTGAATAAACCCATTAGTGGCTTATGACCTGACACTATGGTGAAATATCAATCATGCAGATATTGATGGAATTTCTTTACTGCAAACATTATGGAAAAACCTTCCTTTTCAGTTGTGAGTAACCCTTCTCAGCTGCAGAGAGGGTTCTGGAGACATATCCTATTGACCTTTTGGGTTTGATTTCTGTCTTTTATTCTTCTGTTTGCTGCCGAGTTTTGTCTTGTCCTTCATTTTGATTCCACAGTCAGCCAGATTTCTCTCTGATGAAACCTTAACTTTGTTCAGTTTGTGGCTGAGTTACCCATGGCTTCGTTACCCACTCACACCTTAGATAGTTCCACGACTTTTCCTCCTAATGCCTCTTGAGTTTCAATCAGCTGATTCTTCAGCTCTTCTGTCTCCTTGTATCTTTTGGCTTCCTCCTGGAACACTGAGCATTGTTGAGTTTTTTCTGCCAACTGTTTCTTCAGTTTGTTCAGAGTGGTACTGTATTCATTTTGCTTCTTTTCAAGATTTTCCCGTGGAACCAACTCTGACCTGAAGGATCCTTGCATCCTGTGAAGGACCTTCAGTTCTCCTATCTCATTCCAAAATACACTGTCATATTCCCCTATCAACTCAGGATTTCTTTCTGTTCTAACTTGAAAAATTTCTGACCAGTTGAACTTAATTTCTTTCAACCAATCTCAGCCCAGAAGACTAGGTCCTTCACCTGTTACAATGATCATTGGAAGCTGGGCTGTCTGTTGTCTGTAGGATACAGATACTGTGACGATGCCTTTTACCTATCTTGACTCTCCAATGCATGTCTTCAGTTGAGCCACAGTTTGCTCCAGATGCAGTGGCTGGTACCTTCACTTTGGTATTTAAATGTGTGTTCTCCCACCACTGTGGTCGATGGTCCTGTGTTAACCTCCATGACTAGATGCTTCCCATTTACTTGAACGGTGATGGTGATTGGTTCAGTTTTCACTGGTTTGACATTGTATAAGGAATAGATATCAGTATCAGCAGCTTCTGGTTCAGTTATATTGTGCACTTCAATCGCCTTGGTCTGCTGTCTGATTGACTGTCTTGAGTCCGTCCTGCATTGCTTTAGAACGTGCCCTTTTTTTGTGACAGTAGTGGCATTCTGCCTTTTTAAATCTGCAGGTTTCTGGTATATGGTTACCCCCACATCGGTAACAATTTAATTTCTGAAGCGCTGGTGAGTTGCTTCCAGTGTGCCTTTTCATTTTTTGAGCAGTGGAGGCTGTTTCCCACTTCGCGGCTGTCTCTCTGGTTTTCGTGCCACGCCCGGTGGTAGGTTCCCACCCCAACTGAAGAACGGCGCCATGTTGCACACTCTGCACAGCCTGCGAGTCCCTCTCAGCACTCTCCATTGCTAGCGCTATTTCCATGGTGCGCTTCGAATCAGTATTAACTTCTGCAAGTAAACGGCACTGAATGGCATCGTCGTGTACGCCGCAAACCAAACGATCTCGCAACATTTCATTGAGAGTATCTCTGAAGTTGCAGTGCTCAGTCAACTGTTTTAACTTCGCAATATATGTTGCAATTGACTCACCCGGGCCCTTACTCTGGAGTTGAACTTAAATCTTTGCATAATCACCAAAGGCTTCGAAAATGTGTCTTCATGAGGTCTACCAGCTCGTTAAAAGAATTGGAATTGGGTGTTTGGGGCCGTCAGGCTACGGATGAGGTTCTATGTCTTGCTTCCGCACTCACTTAAAAGAATTGCTTTCTGCTTCTCCTCTGCTGTTATTTCATTCCCCACAAAATAAAAACCTAGGCACTGGCTCCAGTCTTCCATGGATGAGTCATAAGGATCAATTCTGCTGAAGAGTGGCCCGACTGGTGAGTATACTTTTCTTTCTTTCCTTAAGAATTGATGTACTCACATTCAGGAGGTGAGGTGCAGCGTCGGAGCTATTTATGCTCTTCGCCAATTGTAACAAAATTGGTGTACTAGATAGGTTTTTTTACTTGAAACAGTGAACTTTATTACAGAGCTCTTGAAGAAGCTACATGCTTGAACCAGGTCCATGACCAGAAAGCTCTATCCCTAAGATTACCCGCGCTTAGGGCTGATTCGTCAGTACAATCACATGATCCCTAAAACAGTAGGAAAAGTTTTACTTACAATCACCACAATAGTTAATTCAATATAACCCATAGGAAGAAAGGCAAGAACACCTAGGTCAGGTTTATAATTGATGAAGAAACTTCATCTGCTCTCTTCTGTCTCTGGGACACTCCTTACCCATTCATTGTGACAGTTCTCTTCTTGAATGCCACATGTAGCACTAATTAATGCTAAAATAGGGGATTTTTGGATCATTGGCCTACATCCAGCAGTAGCTGGATTCAGACTGTGCACACTCTATTACCAAAACCATCCAACTGCAGAGAAAATAGTCTGCACTCAATTCAAATGAGGCCCAAGGGCACAAGAATAGACTTAAAAACCATTGCCATATTACACATGTTAATATCTGTAGAGAAATCTAGTGAATGCAGATATTTTCTGTCTGCTTTGTTTCTTGGCACTTAACATTGAAAATTATTGTGAAATTAGTGACAATAACCTTAAAATCCCATACCCTCTCCATCACAGTCTCATATCCTCACAGTCTCATATCTCAATATCCTCTCCATCACAGTCTCATATCCTCACAGTCTCATATCTCATATCTCCATATCCTCTCCATCACAGACTCTTCCTACAATTACTCTCCATCCCTGCCTTGGCTCATCTACTGCTGAAATCAACCTCTGTACTTTTATTTTCTCAAGACGTGATTATTCCAATCTTTTCGATATGTAATCTTTAGCCTTAGCACGACCATGCTGCCCATATACCAGGTTCTGCTCACCCATGACACAAATCCTTGTTGACCTTCATTGGCTCGCAGAGCCCCAACTTTAAAATTCTCATTCAAAAATGTTTCTCCCATTTAAATCCTGGAAGTTCACTATACATGGGTAGAAATTATTTGTAAATCACACTCGGCAGCAGCGTTACTTTCTGCACAGACAAACATTTGGAAATAATAAGATAAAAGCTAAATACTGCAGATGCTGGAAATCTTAGATAGAAATAGAAAATGCTGGAAAAACTCAGCAGGTCTGGCAGCATCTGTGGAGAGAGAAACAAAGTTAACGTTTCTTGAGTCAGTATAATTTCTTCAGAGCGCTGAAGAAGAGTTATACGGACTCGAAACGTCCTGCTGAGCTTTTCCAGCATTTTATGTCTTAATTTGGAAACAATAGTCTGTTACTAACAACCACAACAAAGAACCTCCATTTATATAGCACCTTTAACATAGTAAAACATCCCAAAGTATTTCACAGGAACATTATGGGTAACATTTTCCCCCTGTCCGGGGGGAGGGGGAAAGCGCGGGAGTAGGTGCTGGTGGGTGGGCGTGCCTCCGATTGGTATCCCCGATCGGGGCCACGCCTCCATTTTATGTGGGCGGGCCAATTAAGGCATGCCCAGCGTGATGTCCACCAGGAAGCGCTATGCGCTCCCTGTGCGGGCTAGGGGGGGGTGGATTCCCTCAGCCGGGAGTGCACTCTTTCACGCATGCGCACGAAAGAGCGCACAGATCTCCCTAAGGCTAAATGCTGCCTCAGGGAAATCGGCTTCAATTCAAAAGCTGACTTGAAGGTAATAAAAAAATTTCCCTGCTATGTCCCCTCATATGACACTGTCATGTGAGTTGGGACATGTCCATTACTTTTATTTAAACATTTGATAAAAATTTAAAAACTCTCGTGAAACCTCATCCTGCCCTTGGATGAGGTTTCATGCTTTTTCTGAGGCCCTCCTGGGCTCCCGGCCTGTCCGCCAACCTTAAGGTTGGACGGGCAGGTCCATCAATCAGGTTAATTAGTTTTTTAATGGCCTTAATAGGCCGTTGAACTGAAAATCTAAATGACGCGGGGTGATGTCGTGACTCACACCCAATGTATCCCCGTGTCATTATACGCATCAGCGAGCAGGCCCCGCCCCTCCTCACCGACCAGAAAAACCTGCCCTATCAAACAAAATTTGACACCAAGTCACATAAGGTGAATGACCGAGAGCTTGGTTAAACAGGTAGGTATTAGGGTATTAAAGGAAGAAAGAGAGGTATGGGCAGGGAACTCCAGAGCTTGGTGCCTTAGCTGAAAGCATGACCACCAATGGCAGAGTGATTAAAACTGAGAATGCTCAAGAAGTCAGAAGTAGGCGAGTACAGGTATCGTTTTTTAAAAATTCATTCATGAGATATGGGCATCACTGGCTAGGCCAGCATTTATTTCCCATCCCTAATTACCCTTGAGAAGGTTAGGGTGAGCTGCCTTCTTGAACTGCTGCAGTCCATGTGATGTAGGTACACCCACAGTGCTGTTAGGGAGGGATCCAGGATTTTGATCCAGTGACAGTGAAGGAATGGCAATATATTTCCAAGTCAGCATGGCGAGTGCCTTGGAGGGGAATTCCAGGTAATGGCGTTCCATGTATCTGCTGCCCTTGCTCTTCTAGTTGGTAGTGGTCGTAGGTCTGGAAGGTGTTGTCAAAGGAGGCTTGGCTATATTCTCTCGTGTTGGAGATGGTCATTGCTTGGTACTTGTGCGGTGTGAATATTACTTGCCATTTGTCAGCCCAAGCCTGAGGAACTCCTGCAGTGATGTCCTGGAACAGAGATGATAGACCTCCGACAACCACAACATCTTTTCTGGACCTATACGTTGAGGAACCAACTAGAGAACAGGCTATCCTAGACTGGATATTGTGTAACAAGAAAGGAATTATTGGCAATCTAGTTGTGCAAGGCCCCTTGGGGATGAGCGACCATATGATAGAATTCTTCATCAAGATGGAGAGTGACGTAGTTGATTCTGAGACTAGGGTCCTGAATCTTAATAAAGGAAACTACGATGGTATGAGGCGGGAGTTGGATTGGGAAACATTACTTAAAGGGATGATGGTGGATAGGCAATGGCAAACATTTAAAGAGCACATTGGGTGAACTGCATCAGTAGTTTATTCCTGTCTGGTGCAAAAGTAAAACAGAAATGGTGGCCAAACCATGGCTTACAAGGGAAATTAGAGATAGTATTAGATGCAAGGAAGAGGCATACAAATTGGCCAGAAAAAGCAACAAGCCTGAGGATTGGGAGCACTTTAGAATTCAGCAAAGGAGGACCAAGGGATTGATTAAGAAGGGGAAAATAGAGTATGAGAGTAAGCTTACGGGGAACATAAAAACTGACTGTAAAAGTTTCTATAGGTATGTGAAGAGAAAAAGATTGATGAAGACAAATGTAGGTCCCTTACAATCAGAAACAGGGGAATTTATAATGGGGAACAAAGAAATGGCTGACCAACTAAATACATACTTTGGTTCTGTCTTCACAAAGGAGGACACAAATAACATACCAGAAATGTTGGGGAACACAGGGTTTAGTAAGAGGGAGGAACTGAAAGAAATCAGTATTAGTAGGGAAATGGTGTTGAGGAAATTGATGAGATTGAAGGCCGATAAATCCCCAAGGCCTGATAATCTACATCCCAGAGTACTTAAGGAAGTGGCCCTAGAAATAGTGGATGCATTGGTGGTCATCTTCCGAGATTCTATAGACTCTGGAACAGTTCCTACAGATTGGAGGATAGCTAATGTAACCCCACTATTTAAAAAGGGAGGTAGAGAGAAAACATTATAAAAGATTTAATAGCTGAGCACATGGAAAACAGTGGCAGAATTGGACAGAGTCAGCATGGATTTATGAAAGGGAAATCATGCTTGACAAATCCATTGGAATTTTTCGAGGATGTAACTAGTAGAGTTGATGAGGATGTGGTTTATTTGGTCTTTCAGAAGACTTGACAAAGTCTCACATAAGAGATTGACGTGTAAAATTAAAGCGCATGGGATTGGGGGTAGTGTATTGAGATGGATAGAAAACTGGCTGGCAGACAGGAAACAAAGAGTAGGAATAAACGGGTCTTTTTCCAATTGGCAGTCAGTGACTAGTGGGGTACCGCAGGGATCGGTGCTGGGACTCGAATTATTCACAATATATATTAATGATTTAGATGAGGGAACTAAATGTAATGTCTCCAAATTTGCAGATGACACAAAGCTGGGTGGGAGGGTGAGCTGTGAAGAGGATGCAGAGATGCTTCAGTGTGATTTGGACAAGCTGAGTGAGTGGGCAAATGCATGGCAGATGCAGTATAATGTGGATAAGTGTGAGGTTATCCACTTTGATAGCAAAAACAGGAAAGCAGATTATTATCTGAATGGCTATAAATGGAGAGAGGGGAATGTGCAATGAGACTTGGGTGTCCTTGTACAGCAGTCGCTGAAGGTGCAGGTGCAGCAGGTGGTAAAGAAGGCAAATGGTATGTTGGCCTTCATAGCCAGAAGATTCGAGTACAGGAACAGGAATGTCTTGCTGCAATTGTACAGGGTCTTGGTGAGACCACACCTGGAATATTGTGTGCAGTTTTGGTCTCCTTATCTGAGGCTAATGCTATCAAGGGAATGCAGCGAAGGTTTACCAGACTGATTCCTGGGATGGCGGGACTGACATATGAGGAGAGATTGAGTTGGTTCGGATTATATTCGCTGGAGTTCAGAAGAATGAGGGGGAATCTCATAGAAACCTATAAAATTTTAACAAGACTAGACAAGGTAGATGCAGGAAGGATGTTCCCGACGGTGGGGGAGTCCAGAACCAGGGGTCACAGTCTGAGGATACGGGGTAGACTATTTAGGACTGAGAAGAGGAGAAATTTCTTCACCCAGAGAATGGTGAGCCTGTGGAATTCGCTGCCACAGAAAGTAGTTGAGGCCAAAGCACTGTATGTTTTCAAGAAGGAGTTAGATATAGCTCTTGGAGTGAAAGGGATCAAAGAATATGGGGAGAAAGCAGGAGCAGGCTATTGAGTTGGATGATCAGCCATGATCATAATGAATGCTGGAGCAGGCTCGAAGGGCCGAATGGCCTACTCCTGCTCCTAGTTTCAATGTTTCTATCTTCCTTTGTGCTAGGTAGGACTCCAACCAGCAGAGCGTTTTCCCCCTGATTCCCATTTACTTCAGTTTTGCTAGGGCTTCTTGATGCCACACTTGGTCAAACGCTGCCTTGATGTCAAGGGCAGTCACTCTCATCTCACCTCTGGAGTTCAGGTCTTTTGTCCATGTTTGAACCAAGGCTGCAATGAGGTCAGAAGCTGAGTGATCCTGGTGGATCCCAAACCCAGCATCAGTGAGCAGGTTATTGCTAAACAAGTGCCACTTTATAGCACTGTTGATGAGTCCTTCCATTACTTTACTGATGATCAAGAGTAGACTGGGGCAGTAATTGGCTGGGTTGGATTTGTCCTGCTTTTTGTGTACAAGACATACCTGGGCAATTTCCCACATTGCTGGGTAGATGCCAGTGTTGTAGATGTACTGGAGCAGTTTGGCTAGGGGCATGGCAAGTTCTGGAGCACAAGAACTATTGCCAGAATATTGTCAGGGCCCATATCCTTTGCAGTATCCAGCACCCTCAGCCATTATAAACAAAAAGCTAAAAGCTACTGCGGATGCTGGAAATCCAAAACAAAAACAGAATTACCTGGAAAAACTTACCTGAAGAAATCTTCTCCACCGATGCTGCCAGACCTGCTGAGTTTTTCCAGGTAATTCTGTTTTTACCCTCACGTGGAATGAATCTAATTAGCTGAAGACTGGCACCTGTGATGCTGATAACCTCCAGAAAAGGCTGAGATGGATCATCCACTTGGCGTTTCTGGCTGAAGATTGTTGCAAATGCTTCAGGCTTATCTTTTGCACTGATGTGCTGGGCTCCCCCATCATTGAAGATGGGGATATTTGTGGCGCCTCCTCCTCCAATGAGTTGTTTATGCCCTCTAAACAAGGGCAATTAGGGATGGGCAATAAATGCTGGCCTAGGTAGTGATGCCCACATCCCATGAACGAATAAAAAAAATTGTCCACTCCCATTCACGACTGGGTGTGGCAGGACTGCAGAGCTTAGATTTGATCCGTTGGCTGTGCAATCGCTTAGCTTTGTCTACCACTTGCTGCTTATGCTGTTTGGCACGCAAATAGCCCTGTGTTGTAGCTTCAAAAGGTTGACACCTCATTTTTAGGTATGCCTGATTCTGCTCCTGGCATGCCCTCCTGCATTCTTCATTGAACCAGGGTTGATTAACTGGCTTGGTGGTAATGGTGGAGTTGGGGATATGCCAGGCTAAGAACATAAGAACTAGGAGCAGGAGTTGGCAATTCAGCCCCTCGAGCCTGCCCCACCATTCAATACGATCGTGGCTAATCTCATTTCGGTCTCAACTTCAATTTCCCGCCCTCTCCTCATAACCTTTCAACCCGTTACTAATTAAAAATCTACCTCCTTAAATTTATTCAGCGTCCCGGCATCCACTGCACTCTGAGGTAGTGAATTCCATAGATTCATGACCCTTTGAGAAAAGTAATTCCTCCTCATCTCTGATTTAAATCTACCACCCCTTAGTCTAAAACTAAGGCCATGAGGTTACAGATTGTGGTTGAGTACAATTCTGCTGCTGTTGATGGTCCATAGCACCTCACAGTTGCCCATTCTTGAATTGCTAGAACTGTTCGAAATCTATCCCATTTAGCATGGTAGTGCCACACATGATTGAGGATACCCTCCATGTGAAAACTTTGTTTCCACAAGCACTGTGCTGTGGTCACTCCTCCCGATACTGTCATGGACAGATGCATCTGTGACAGGCAGGTTGGTAAGGATGAGATCAAGTATGTTGTTGCCTCTTGTTGCCTCACCACCTGCTGCAGACACAGCCTAATAGCTACGTCCTTTAGGATTCGGCCAGCTCAGTCTGTAGTGGTGCTACCGAGCCACTTTTGGTGGTGGACATTGGAGTCCCCCATACAGATTTCCCCACATTAAAATCCCCCACAGCCTCAGTGCTTCTTCCAAGTTGTGTCCAACTTGGAGGAGCACTGATGCATCAGCTGACGGGGGACCCACGTTTGACCTGGTGCCCTGTGACTTCATGGGGTGCAGAGTCGATGTTGAGGACTCCCAGGACAAGTCCCTCCCGCGTGTATATCTCTGTGCCACCACCTCTGCTGGGTATATCCTGCTGGTGGGACAGGACACACCCAGGTATGGTGAAGGTGGTGTCTCGTTCTGAGAGTATGACTGTTAGGCTGTTGCTGTTGTGAGACAGCTCCCCCAATTTTGCCACAAGCCCCCAGATGTTGATAAGGAGAACTTTGCAGGGTCGACAGCGCTGAGTTCGCCATTGTCATTTACGGTGCCTAGGTCGATGCCTGCTGGTCTGTCCAGTTTCATTCCTCATTGGCTTGTTTTTAGTGTCTTCCCCAGAGCATTACCCTGGGTCTCTGGATTACTAGTCTAGTGACAATACCACTATGCCATCGCCTCTATCTCAGAGGGTTGTATCTACAGAAGGTTACAGAGATAGGGAGGTCTATGGAGGCACTTGAAAACAAGGGTGGGAATTTTAAAATTGAGGCCATTCTTAACCAGGGGCCAATATAGGTAAGCAAGCACAGGGGTAATGGATGAACTGGATGTAGCATATAAGATCCAGAGGGGGATTTGACTCGTGGTGGAGACTAGAACCAATAGACACAGTTTAAGAATAAGAGCTCTCCCATTTATGGCTGAGACGAGGAGAATATTTTTCTCACAGAGGATTAGTCTGTGGAATTCTCTACCCCAGAAGGGAGTGGAGGCTGGGTCATTGAATTTATTCAAAGCAGAGATAAGACAGATTTTTGATCGACAATGGAGTCAAGGGTTATGGGGGGCAGACAGGAAAGTGGGGTTGAGATCACAACCAGATCAGCCGTGATCTTATTGAATGGCAAAGCAGGCTCAAAAGACTGAACATTCTGCTCCTGCTCCTTAGTCCTATATTGCAGGGCTTGTGCAATTTAAGACACAAACAGCAGAGTTTTCCATAACCTCATGTTTACAGAGGATAGAACATCAAAGACTAGTCAGCCCTACCGTGGAATGGTTGAGACTAGAGGTAATAAAGGAATGGGTGAGGGTTTCAGCAGCAACCAAGCTGAGGCAGGGGCAGAATTGGACGATTTAATGGCAGCAGAAATAGGCAGCCTTATTGATGACACAAATATGCTGGCAGAAGCTCATCTCAGGGTCAAATAAGACAGCAAGGTTGCAAACCATCTGGTTCAGCCTCTGACAGTTGCCAGGGAGAGGGATGGGTTTGGTAGCTAGGGAACGGAGATTGTAACAAGGGAAGAAGACAATGGCTTTGGTTTTCCCAGTTTTAGATGGAGGGTATCTCACCATCAAGATCCTTGGTAGATACATATTCTGTACAATTTGGTCAAATAGGAAGCCATCAGGAGCACTGGCTGGTAAAGGGCTATTAAGCTTAACGGAATGGTCAGGGTTCAGGGTGAATGAATTGATGTAAGTAGATGTAACCACGGAATGATTAAAAATCATTCTACATTTTAATTTAGCTCCCTCCAATTGTCAGAGTCAGAATACTTTACTTCCAATAAAATATATTAGGTGATATCTTCAGCATTTACTGTATTTGGCTTAACTACACATTTTAAAAACTTATGTAAAAATTGTGAATGTATCTTCTAATTATTGCTGAAAAGAAAGACATGTTGTCGAAGCTTTTTCAACTTGTACTCATTAGGACAAATGCAAGAATACCAAATTTCAAACAATCACAACAATTTGTACTACAGGAGAAAAGGGTGATTCTCTCTCCATTTAAATTATATTCCGCTTCTCTATTCTTCCTGCCGAAGTAGGGAAGCTCACATTTTCCCACATTATAATCCATCCGCCAAATTTTTGCCCGTTCACTTAACCTATTTAAATCCTTCTGTAGACTGTGTCCTACACACAACTTGCTACCCTACCTATCTGTGCCATCAGCATATTTAGCTACCATCATCCAAGTCATTAGTATAGTTGAGGTGTCTGCACTGATCACCCCCCACTGGTTGCAGTTTGCCAACCTGAAAAGGATCCACTTATTCTTCCAGTTAGCTAACCAATCCTCTATCTATGCTAATATGTTTCCCCTAACACCACAAACTCTTATCTTGTGTAGTAACCTTTTATGTGGCACCTTATCAAATGCCTGTTGGAAATCCAAATCTACTGGTTCCCCATTATCCACACTGCTTGTTACTTCCTCAAAGAGCTCTAATAAATTAGTCAAACACAATTTCCCTTTCACAAAACTATGTTGACTCTGCCCGATTGTATTACGATTTTCTAAATGTCTAGCTATTACCTCTTAATAATGGATTGTGGCATTTTCCCTATGACAGATGTTAGGCTAACTGGCCTATAGTTTCCTGCTTTCTGTCTTCTTCCTTTCTTGAGCAGAGGTGTCACATTTGTGATTTTCCAATCCACTAAGACCCTTCCAGAATCTAGGGAATTTTGGAAGATTACAGTCAATGCATCCACTATCTCTGCGACCACCTCTTTTGAGATCCTAGGATGCAGGGGACTGGTCAGCCTTTAATCCCATTAGTCTTCCTGTGACTTTTTCTCTAGTGATAGTTTTTAAATTCCTCCCTGCCTTTTCTTTCCCTTGACTTTCAACTAATCTTGGGATTATTTTTGTGTCTTCTACAGTGAAGACTGATAGAAAATACCTATTTAGCGCTTGTGCCATTTAATTCTCCAGTTTCACCCTCTAATGGACCAACACTCACTTTAGTTATTTTTTTCCTTTTTATATAGCTGTAGAAGCTCCTAGGCCAGGATTTCACCACCCTGCTGTGGCGCGTTTCCCCCAGGTGGATGCAACGGGCCATTTAATTCTCCATTCTGTTCAGCGGGACCATAATATCCCGCCGTAAAATCCTGGCCCTACTGTTTTTAAATTTCTCACTAGCTTTTTTTCATACTTTAATTTCTCCTTCCTTTGTTTTTTTTAGTCTTTCTTTTCTGGTTTCTAAAATTTGACCAATTTTCTGACCTACCACTAATCTTTGCAGTATTGTACATCTTTTCTTTCAATTTGATACCATTCTTAACTTCCTTAGCCACAGGTGGTGCATCCTTTGCATTGTCCTGCTTTCTCAATGGATACTTCTTTCTTCATGTATACGGTGTAGCTACTGTTAAGGGCCCTATAAACTACTCCGACAAGTGACTTCTTTCCTTTGCTATTTCTTATCTCCACCCAATTCTACCATCTTGCTTTTCTAAACCAAGATCATTTCAGACTGCTGTACTAATCTCATTGTTTAATTACAGAGCTACCCCACCACCTTTTCCTTTCTTCCTGTCCTTCTGAAATGTCAAACACCCTTGAATATTTAGATCCCAGCCTTGGTCACCTTGCAACCACATCTCTCTAATAGCTCTCAGATCATACTTATTTAATTCTATTTGTGTTATCAATTCATCTATCATCGTTAATAATTCTGTGTGCATTCAGATACAGAATCTTTAATTCTGTCTTTTTACTGTTCTTCCACACTTTTACGCTATCTGCTGCACCCTTCATTATGTTCACACTGTCCCTTCCTGTCACACTGGTTATCATTTCCCAAGTCGCTATCCTGTTATCACTTTCCAATCACTACCCGCTCTTCTTCTTTCTCTTCAACTTACCAAATCTACCCTCACATGATCCCTCCCCTCCATTATTTAAAGTCCCCTTTATGGCCCCAGTTATACCATTCTTCAGGACACTGGTCGAATGGATGAAGGAAGAAGTGCAATTGGAGAGCGAATGTTCAAGAAAATATTGAAAAGATTATTAAGACATTAAAATAAATCATTTCAGCAAGTGAAGTAAATACAAGATTAATCAGAGCCAGTCCAACACCCAAGATAGGAAATAAGAACTGCATGGAATGAAAATATTGTTCCTCAGAGAATTTAAGTAATAAAAACAAACAAATTGAAAATAAACAGGAATCAAATATGCTAAATACAAATTAATGCTCATACTCAATTTGGTTGTAATATTTTAATGAAGTTGTCAGTGTTTAAGGTTATTTAAGAACATTTAATGGTGGCAATTAATAGTTGATCTTTTAGAAATTCTAGGTGCAGAGGTCCAAATCTTGAGGCCAGCTCTGCCCTTTAACATTAAAAGTAGAACCAAGCTTTATGTCTGTTTGGTTAGATGTAGAAATCTGAACTGTCCAAGAAGATCGGCAGATTTTCATACAACTGCTGGCAAGATTCCGTAAGGTCACCCAGTGACCCCACTGCCTCACAACTCAGCGTCAGACACACACACACACTCAAAGTTTCATAGCATGACCCACTGTGACACCAACCACACAATGTGGCCCAACTATAACCTACACTACTATTTTCAATGGCATGGTATACTTAGCAATCATCCATAACATTTTTACCTTTCTCTGCATGCCCCCCACCCCCCGCACCGACTCCATGGCTACTAATAAGCCAGAGTCTCAGTTTTACCTGGTGTGATTTGACTTTCACAGATGCACACTCAAAAAATGCACTAAGAAAACATTTGCATCCCGTACAAATCTGTCTCCAGTTCACAGGTCTGCAAAAAATTCACAACTGAGCCAAAACCTCTGTCTCTTCCACTTCTGTCTTCCCTGCCCCATTGCTTTCCAAACCTCTATCCAGGTTTTGAGAGTCACAAACGTTGGTGAATATGATCAGTCTGGCTGGTTTAATATTTACTATGTACATCGAATTTAACTGGATGAAACTGTGCCTAGATGCACAAAATTGTGCAGAATGGGAGTTCAGCTCTTCGTACAGGAATTAAGTGAGTCGATAACAGAAATAACTTGTTCAGAGGGTTGAAAGCTAGTGACCCAGCCACAGGTGTTGTGCCAAGGAAGGTCGTGGGGTAAAGGCGATGACCTCACTGTTGACTGGGAGGATATCACAGATTGTCCATCATGGCCAGGAGGTCATCCCCCTTACTGCAGCTGTGCCTGGGCTGCTCCTGGACATGGAACTCTCCCATTATTCGAGCTAACTCTTCATGCTGTTGCTGGTCCTGCAGAGGGAGACAACACATATCATCTAACCAGCTGTCTTCTGTTTTTTATTAATAAATCAATTGATTGATTGGGTAAATACCTGTGTGTGTGGCATGATATTATTTGGTTTACAGGGGGTTACAAGGGGAGGAGTTCCTGGTGAGAAAGTCATACCAAACATCATGTCAAGATCTGACACAATCTCTTAATTCATCAGGACCTGAATATCATCGGCCTTCGCAAAGTGAGTGGTTTGGGTCTGGAATGCACTGCCTGGAAGTTCAATTGAGGCATTCAAGAGGGTAATAGGTGATTATTTAATTAGAAACAATGTGCAGGAATACGAGAAAAAGGCAGGAGAATGGACACTGGGCCCGGAGGCTGGACCCCCTGAGTCTGTTGCTGGGCAGGCCCTTCTCAGCAGAGTACAAGACAACTGACTTCACTGTTGATATAGGTCATAAACCAGCTGGAGTCCCTCTAGTGCCTCTGGACACTCTCTGGTGAGTGTGCATGGGTACAAGACAGGATTGGGCTTGTATGTAATGACCAACACCCTTTCACCAGGCATATGGTTGAATAGAATCATGTGCCCATTTAGCTGAATTAGCAAAGGGTTGCTGGTGCCCACAGGTATTAAAATCTTTGTTGATTCAGTGAGAAAGCTGGAGGGAAGGAGTGGGGAGAATCACAGATGCATACATTCATTAAAAAGTAAGGTGTAGCTGCTGCAAATAGCGATCCAATGACATTCTGCTCACCTTAGAAACCTGTATGTTGATCACTTCATCCAAAAGGTCTGGAGGCCTTATGGCCGCTGCAAGGCTATAAGACAAAAATAGGTCAAAGTATGACTTGCTGTGGCTAACAGACTGCCTCATTCTATAGAACAGATCAAACTTCAACAAACAACTCTTCTCTGTTCACATAACAAACTAAGGAGCTGAGCTTCTGTTCCCGCTGTACTTGGTTAATGTTGTTGTATTACGGTATGTTTCAGTATCTTATTGCCAATGTTTTATGGTCATACTGTGTTACTGCTGCCTCCACTGGACAAAGATCTGAAGGCCTGTTTTAAGTTGAGGCCTTGATGTAGCATCATGGCAATCATCTTGGATTTCCCTCTCAAAGAGACACTGTCCCTGTGATCTCCCTGCATAGTGTAACACCAACACAACAATTCCTGTGTGTGGAGGATTAATACTTTCCAAGTTTTATTATTTCCTGCCCTAATTTTGGGTTAACCCATACCATGCATCATTTCCCAGTTGAGAATATAAACAGTAACACTGCTTCTGGGCCTCTGCAACACTTAAGGGTGCCACTAGAAGGTGCAAGGCACCAGTTCAAGCTGACTCTCAGTATTAACATTCTTGCTGTAGGGATATATCAGAGGCATGGTGAGATGTGAAAAAAATCATTTTCATCGAAATTTACAGGAGTCAATTCTGCAATTCATGCCTGTGAGTATGTGCACAGTGGGGTGTGTGCATTTGGGTATATGTGAGAGAAAGTATATGAATATGGATGTGTGCATGAAGGAGAGTCGAGTGTGAGTACATGTACATGGGTATGTGTGAGAGGGTGCATCTGAATGTACAAGGGTGTCTGTGGGAAGGGACATGTGAATGTGTGTGCATGCGTGCAGTTATAAACCTTGTTCCTGCAAAAGACACACAACTAGATAAACAGCAGTCAACTTACTCTTCCTCCTCATCTGTGCAAAACAGATTCAGCCGAAATCCTGGGTCAGTGCCCACAGGCTTCTTGATCTCTAGACCGCCCATTAACAGTGCTAGCAGGTTCAGCTCCTCCTTAGCCAGTGGGTTGGGGGCTGCATTCTCCTGGAATGAAGGACAGGAGGTAATGAAATGTCAAAAAATAAAGCAAAACAAGCAAGAGAGTGATAGATTATCCCAAGGCATTTTATAAATATATTAAGGGCAAATGGATAACCAAGGAAAGAGTAGGGCCCATTAGGGATCAAAGTGGCAATCTGTGCATGGAGCCGGAGGACATAGGTGAGGTTTCAAATTATTACTTTTCATCTGTATTCACTATGGAGAAGGATGATGTAGGTGTAGAAATCAGGGAGGGGGACTGTGATATACTAGAAAGTTGCATTGGAATGGAGGAGGTATTAACGGTTTTAGCAGGCCTAAAAGTGGATAAATCCCCAGGCCCACATGAGATGTATCCCAGGCTGCTATGTGATTGAGGCAAGGGAGGAGATTGCAGGGGCTCTGACACTCATTTTCAAATCCTCTCTGGCCACAGGAAAGGTGCCAGAGATCTGGAGGACAGCGAATATGGTACCATTATTCAAGAAGGGTATTAGGGATAAACCAGGTAACCACATGCCAGTCAGTTTAACATCAGTGGTAGGGAAACTATTGAAACAAATTCTGAGGGACAGGGTTAATCTCCACTTGGAGAGGCAGGGACTAATCAGGGATAGTCAGCATGGCTTTGTCAAAGGGATACCATATCTAACAAATTTGATTTAATTTTTTGAGGTGGTGACTAGTTGTGTAGATGAGGGTAGTGCAGTTGATGTGGTCTACATGGACTTCAGTAAGGCTTTTGACAAGGCTCCACATGGGAGAATGTCAAGAAGGTAAGAGCCCATGGGATCCAGGGCAATTTGGCAAATTGAATCCAAAATTGGCTTAGTGGCAGGAGGCAGAGGGTGATGGTCAAAGGTTGTTTTTGCGATTGGAAGCCTATGATGAGTGGTGTACCGCAGGGATTGGTGCTGGGATCCTTGCTGTTTGTAGTGTACAATGATGATTTCAACATGAATATAGGAGGTATGATCAGTAAGTTCGCAGATGACACGAAAATTGGTGGTGTCGTAAATAATGAGGACGAAAGCCTTAGATTACAGGACGATATAGATGGGCTGGTAAGATGGGCAGAGCAGTGGCAAATGGAATTTAATCCTGAGAAGTGTGAGGTGGTGCATTTTGGGAGGACTAACACAGCAAGGGAATACACAATGAATGGTAGGACCCTAGGAAGTACAGAGGAAAAGAGGGACCTTAGTATACATGTCTACAGGATGTTTAGATCCCTGAAGGCAGCAGCACAGGTAGATAAGGTGCTTAAGAAGGCATATGGGATATTTGCCTTTATTAGCTGAGGCATAGGATATAAGAGCAAGGAGGTTATGTTGGAGCCGTATAAAACGCTAGTTCAGCCACAGCTGGAGTACTGTGTGCAGTTCTTGTCACCACTCTATAGGAAGGATGTGATTGCACTGGAGAGGATGCGGAGAAGATTCACCAGGATGTTGCCTGGGCTGGAGCATTTCAGCTATGGAGAGAGACTGGATAGGCTAGGGTCATTTTCCTCAGAGCAGAGAAGGCTGAAGTGGGGTAAATAATAGAAGTATAGAAAATTATGAGGGGCACAGATAGGGTAGGAAGAAACTTTTCCCCTTAGCAGAGGTGTCAATAACCAGGGGGCATAGATTTAAGGTAAGGGGCAGGAGGTTTAGAGGCGATTTAAGGAAAACATTTTTCGCCCAGCGGGTGGTTGGAATCTGAAACACACTGCCTGAGGGGCTGGTAGAGGCTGGAACCCTCACAACATTTAGGAAGTATTTAGATGAGCTCTTGAAATGCCAGAGCATACAGGGCTACAGGCCGAGTGCTGGAAAATGGGATTAAAATAGATAGGTGCTTGATGGCTGGCGCAAACATGATGGGCCAAAAGGCCTGTTTCTGTGCTGTATAACTCCATGACTCTATGACTGATTATAGGTAGAAATCTGACAGAGTAAACTGTCATGACAGCATCAGTATCTAACTGTCAAGCCAAAGTGCCAATGTTAAATGGACTGATTTTGGATTCACAGCAGAGGGATCATCTGGTACTCATTAGTAACAGGATTCTAAACAGGGATGTAGTGGAATAAATCCAAACATTGGCAAAGAGAGAAAAAAGAACAAACTTTTTAGTGCCGTTTATGACCTCACAGCTCCCAAAGCCAAGTAGGTACTTTCGAAATGTAGTGAACATTTGTTATAACTTTAAATATGTTTATTTTAAGCATATTTCTGTCAAATTAAAACAAGTAAAGAATAGGTTGGTGCTGTAAGTTTTGCTTTTCTGGTTAAGGGTTTGTTTTTCTAGAAACAAAACTGATGGGATGATGGAATCAACATCCTGGGGGTTACCATTGACCAGAATCTGAACTGGACCAGCCACATAAATACTGTGGCTACAAGAGCAGGTCAGAGATTGGGAATTCTGCAGAGAGTAACTCACCTCCTGACTCTCCAAAGCCTGTCCACCATCTACAAGGCTCAAGTCAGGAGTGTGATGGAATACTCTCCATTTGCCTGGATGAGTGCAGCTCCAACAACACTCAAGAAGATCAACTCCGTTCAAGCAGCCCGCTTGATTGGCACCTCATCCACCACCTTAAACATTCACTCCCTCCACTATTGATGCACAATGTACTGCAGCAACTCACCAAGGCTCCTTTGGAGCACCTTCTAAACCCATGACCTTTACCACCTAAGAGGACAAAGACAACAGATGCACGAGAACACCATCGCCTGAAAATTCCCCTCCAAGCCACACACCATCCGGACGTGGAACTATGTTGCCGTTCCTTCACTGCTGCTGGGTCAAAATCCTGGAACTCCTTTCCTAACATCACTGAGGGTGTACCTACATGCACTGCAGCAGTCAAAAAGGCAGCTCACCACCACTCTCTCAAGAGCAACTGGGATGGGCAATAAATGCTGGCCTAGCCAGTGACACCCATGCCCTGTGAGAAAATTGTTAAAAAGGTGATAACAGCTGTAGCTAGCCCAAGAAGGGGTGATGGTCAGATGAGGTCTCTGCAATAGTGGAAGGACAACTGGGTAGATAATTAAAACAAATAACCATATTACAAAACTAGTGTTAGGCTCTTCACTTAATCTTACTTAGTTCAGATGTTTGTGAAATGTGTAAGTTAATTAGTGTGTAGAAGTAGAATATGAGTTACTTTAATGAACAACACTATGGTTCAACAGTCTGATAAGAAATAAGAACAACTTGTTAACAGGCCTTATGAAGATCATTGGGCATATATAAATGGTGATGGGGCAGATATGAATAAATGAAGCTTCTGAGAATTAGTTTGGCAGTCAAAGATGGAATGTCCCTGGCAAGGTGCAATAAAGTAAATCCTTATAGGGCAATAAGGTTTGTCAATAATCAATCCATGTCTAGCCCTGAAAAAAAAGGTAAAAAGAAAGAGACTTTGGGAGACCTGTTACAATTATGAGGTTGACAGGATTATTATGTTTGGAACTGTTGTCTTTAAATTTAGGGTAAATGGAAGGGGATCTTGTAACCTGTTCTGGAGTCTGCCTGACAGTAAGCCTGGGTGGTTAAACTGTTAGAGATCAAAGGAAGGCTTAGGTTGTTTTACTGAGAAGAAGGTGCAAGGTACTTACACTTGGAGACAATGGCAGCAGTTTCTGAGCTTACAATGAGTAGACCCTGGATCTCTCGAAGTCCCAGGAAGGTATTGTTGGAATCGGGTTGTAAATAGTGGTTCTATTACATATCCATTTATTTCTAAGTTGCTAGCTTTTTTTATTCATTCACAGGATGTGGGCTTCGTTGGCAGGGCCAGCATTTATTGCTATCCCTAATTTATTGCATATCCTTAATTGCCCCCGAGGTGGTGGTGAGCTGCCTTCTTGAACTGCTGCAGTCCATGTGGTGTAGGTACACCCACAGTGCTGTTAGAGAGTTCTAGGATTTTGACCCAGTGACAGTGAAGGAACAGCAATATATTTTCAAGTCAGGATGGTGAGTGACTTGGAGGGGAACTTCCAGGTATTGGTGTTCCCATGTATCTGCTGCTCTTGTCCTTCTAGGTGGTAGTGGTCATAGGTTTGGAAGGTGCTGTCTAAGGAGCCTTGGTGAATTGGAATCAATGATAGCTAATGAGCAATTCAGCCTGGATGCAAGATTAATGTGCTTCATATTGCCACAAGGTAGAGGGGAGGGAAAGCCATTTTTGAGATCAGATTACAGGCCTCCCTCCAAATCAAGTATCATAAATAGACAGCAGTTTGTTTTGGGGTAGACTGCAGCCATCTGAGAGATAGAGGCAGCCAGTCCTGCATTTGAAGCAGAGAAGATGCTGAATCTATTGTTTATCAGTCAATGTGTGTGGAAGCTCACAGTCAGATTGAAGGCGCCGAGTTTGTGGGGACTTAAAGGAGGCTGGAAGATTCGCCTAGCTTGGGCTAGAGGAAAGCAGTCTCCAGTCCAACTTTCATAGCAAAAGTCAGTTCTAGGATTAGAAGTTATAAGGCTGGCAATGTTAAAAGGAAGCAACACGTCGGAAGCTGGGAGCAATTATGGACTGTTTGCTATAAGGATTGTAATTCTGCGGAGAGTACAATGTGCGGTAAGTATAAAAGGGGAATGTTCCTCTGTGTAGTTTAAAGTATAAGTTGCAACAAAAAGAAAAAAGTGCTTAGTCAGTAGCGCTTTTAATCATTTGTAACAACACAAAACTTCATGTTATTCTTTTAGCTAGTAATTGGAAGTTTGAACCTGTAGCTGTTTTCCTTGGAGAAGTTGAAAGGGTATTTAATAGAGGTATTCAAAATCATGAGGGGTCTGGACAGAGTAGATAGGAACAAATCTCCCATTGATGGGAGCATTGAGAACCAGAGGATACTGATGTAAGGTGATTGGCAAAACAAGCAATGGTGACATGAGAAAAAACTTTTCCACGCAGAGTGTGGTTACTATCTGGAATGTAGTCCTGAGAGTGTAGTTGAGACAGATTCAATAGTGGCTTTCAAAAGAGAATTGGATCATTATCCGAAGAGAAAATATTTGCAGGAAAAAATGCAGGGCAGTGGCACTAGTTGAATTGTTCTTGCAGAGAGCTGACACGGACACAATGGGCCGAATGGCCCCCTTGTGCTGTAACCATTCTATGATTCTACAACATGCCAATAATTTAGAATTAGCAGCACTCCTGCAAATGAATATGGAATGTTATTGCATGAGGTGATCTACAGGTGTAGAGTATTAACCCAAGTAGATAGTGATTAGGGATCACATTTTAGTAGCTAGATTTTTACCGAACTATAACCGATAACGAGTATTTAACACAAATTCCACATTTCTCACCACCCAAAGTGATTGGGAGCTGTGGAAAGAGGAAACTAAACTCTATAAAACTACGTTAAACAAATTATGTGCAGATCACCCCACTCATAGGTGAGAGAAAGAATGAGTGAGTGGTAAAGAATAACAATGAGACATGGATCGAGGGAAAATCTTGTCTTGTCCCTTTCAATTATTCTACTGTCGTAATTCCAAATTGCCTTCTCTGCTATGTGATAGTTCTCCTGCTCTGGAAGGTACTACAATTAGTTCAATTTTTTTTGCACATTTGAATGCTTTACATGCAGGGAGACAGGCTTTCATCAAGGCTGAGGTCTCAGAAAATTCAGAAAGCTCTGAGGCATCATATAAGGCCTTTTGGGACAGAATTTAATTCAGGAGATTCGGTGTATTAAAAAAGGGAAGGCCACGGAATGGAAAGACCTTGGTAAGGTAATAGGCCATGATGGTAAGACAGTATTTATCAAACCGTTAAGGTTCATTTCTCATGATTAATTAGAATTAGTTGTCAGACTCTGAGCAGCTGATAGTAAATGAGGCACCTTGTATCTCGAGTGCTCATATGTTTTGTGATAAAGTTCCTGAGGAGCAGAATACAGTGGGTTAAGGGGATGAATAGTGGTCAAAAGAGTGATCATGACACACAGGACAGAACTATCCCATCCAAAGGCCAATTATCCTGAGTGGGTACTCGGGTGAAATATATTCCATAAATGGAAGGATGCAACAATTATGGGATATGCACTGTCTAAACTTTTCCCCTTCTTTCTGAAAGTAACTTCCCATTCGTTGTTCTCTTCCTGTCTCTATTACTTACCCTCTTTCTCTTATCACCAAATCATACCTTGGTCTGTCCCCCTACTCCTCTGGTACCTTCTCCTCCTTTAAGGATCTCATCATGTTCTACCTCTCCCAGAGGTTTTGTGTCAAATATTGTCTGTTAACCCTCCCGTGAAGCATCTTGAGACATTTTACTATGTTAAAGGTATTCTATAAATTCAAGTTGTCATTGTTGTTGTTTAACCTCTGAGGGGACTAGGACCTCACCGTGTATTTTTTTATATAAAATATATAAAGATATCCTCATGGCTATATCTAAAATTTTAAAAACTGGACAAAGATCTTTTAAAACGGCTGATGCTATGTCTGTCTGTGACACTCAAACAAAACTACTATGGCAATATCAAAGAAACTTGTACCTCGTTATCTCTGAAGACACAAAAACAACGCCCCCCCACCATGGGCTGCGAAGACCAAATTCAAAGAGAGCTATACAAAGGCCATCTGCATTTCATAACCCAGGTTGGTCAACCGGAGTCTACTCGTCTGCTTGGACAAAGCGTCCCATAACCTTCCTTTCAATTATTAATAGTTGGGACATTTAATAATCTCGGGAACCCAGACCAGGGATATGCAACCCTTGTCAAAGACAAAGGAGAGAGGTGGGAGTCATGTGACGTGGACCTTTTGAGCCTGCTCCATCATTCATTAAGATCATGGCTGACCTGGTTGTGGTCTCAGCTCCACTTTCCTCTCTGCCCTCATAACCTTCGACTCCCTTGTCTAACAAAAATCTAACTCAGTCTTGAATAAATTTAATGGCTCAACCTCCACTACCTTCTGGGGAAGAGAACTCTACACTCTAATGACCCTCAGAGAAAAAAAATTTCTCCTCATCTCTCTCTTAAACTTATTCTTAAACTATGCCCCTGAATTCTAGTTTCCCCCACAAGAGGAAACATCCTCCCAGTATCCACCCTATCCAGCCCCCTTAAGATCTTAGCAGGTCTGACATCATCTGTGGAGAGAAAAACAAAGTTGACATTTTGAGTCCATATGATCCTTCTTCAAAGTATAAATCTTCTTCAGAGCATATATTGAGTCATAGGGACTCGAAACGTCAGCTCTGTTTTTCTCTCCACAGATTTTTTCCCACCTATTTATTATTATTTAAAAAATTTATTTCCATTCATTGTTTTATCCCCACCTTTTAGCCTATTGCGATCCCCTCCCCCACTAGGGCCATCTGTCACTTGCTCATCCTGCTTTCTACTCTTAATGTCATCATTAGCACATCCTTTAGCCAGTATCACCACCATCCATACCCCTTTTGTTTATGACATCTTTTGCAATCTCTCCTTTGCCTCCACCTATCACTGTCCTTCTATCCAGCTTCACCTGTTCCAACCCCCTTAAACAGTATATATTTCACCACATTTCTACTTCTCTTTAGTTCTGAAGAAGAATCATACGGATTTGAAACATTAACTCTGTCTTTCTCTCCACAGATGCTGTCAGACCTGCTTGGTTTTTCCAGTATTTCGCTTTTGTTTCAGATTTCCAGCATCCACAGTATTTTGCTTTTATCCCCTCAAGATCTTATATGTTTCAATAGATCACCTCTCATTTTTATAAACTCCAATGGGTATAGGCCCATTATGCTCAACCTTTCTTTATAAAAGATGCCCTTCATCCCAGGAATGAGTTAAGTGGATCTTCTCTGAAGTGCTTCTAAAGCAATTATATACTTTTTAAATAAAGAGACCAAAACTGTACACAGTATTCCAGATGTGGTCTCACCGAAGCTCTGTACAGCTGCAGTAAAACTTCCCCACTTTTACATTCCATTCCCCTTGCAATAAACACAACATTCCATTTGTCTTCCTAATCACTCACTATATCTGCATACTAACTTTGTGTGATTCATGTACCAGGACACCCAGAACCCTCTGAACTGAGTTCTGCAATCTCTCCCCATTTAAGTTGAATACTGCTTTTCTATTCTTTCTGCTAAAATGGACAAGTTCACACTTACTCATGTTATACTGACATAACAATATAATTTAGTTTGGGTTTGTGGGAGAGAAATGAAAAGAAAATGGGAATAGCCAATAAAAGTTAGAGGAAACTAGAAACAGCAACGACCACTGTGTGCTGGAAAGAGCACTGACCTTTATGTGTGCAGCCGAGCTCTTTAATGTCCCTGACATGTGTGTTTCCACGGGCCGTGAAACACTGTACCTGTGACCATTGAGACAATACATAAGTTTTAGTAAAAAGGCACAAAACACAACATCAATAATAATAATAAAAACAGTCTGGTGTCTTTGGTGCAAATCTTCAGAAGCAAAACTTATTTAGTGAGTGGGCACCACTGGCAGTTCCCTGAAACAATGATCACAAAAGCACAATCCTCCGCACCCACTGACTAAAGTGCAGGTAAATCATTGCTTATTCTGTCTTTGTTGTTTTCTTGAATTTATAGGAATCAGTAACACATGAAATGAAATAATTGTTCTATTAGTAGCACAAACGAGTCCTATTATTAACTACATTAATAGCAATAGGTGTGGGAGCCTGCCATCAATTTCATCCCGTTTATTCCCTTAGTGTGTGCATGACATTTTTAAAGGTGTCATTTTTGCATGTGTTGGTTTGAAGAATGAACACTCACAAAGTCATGAACTGATTCATGTTAGTAAACAGAACTGTGATGACAATAGAACCTTGTACATGGCATTTCTCTCACCATCACTGCTTTCAGAATCTAAAGGCCAAACATTAGTGGCCTTGTTAAACAAGCTACCTTGTATGTTTTCCCCTTTTTTCTGAATTCATGCTTTCGGCTACGGTACTACTCTTCCACAAAAGTCTGGATGTCCTACATAAACCAGTTAAGTGGTCACTTCATGTGCAAGTCTGGGCAGCAGCAAGGGTTGGCAGGTCATGAGGGGCATCACAGCTCAGTCAACCAATACACTTTCCTGAAGAGGCGTTATCAGGAGTGAAAACCCTGGCTGGGTTCTCCCCTCTCTGATTGTGGTCAATTATAAAATTCCAGTTTAGATATAAACTGACTCAGCACACATACAGATGGAGCCAGGGTCTGGTTTGTATGGCTCAATTATACATCAGACAATACCCTATCTGGACCCCACACTGTGGCTCTATTACCTGAAGATTGGGTAGGAGGTTTTTTTCATTCATTCATGAGATGTGGGCATTGTTGGCTGGGCCAGCATTTATTGAGCATCCCTAACTGCCTTCGAAAAGGTGCAATATAAGTGGCTGTCATGCCTTCAAGGCTGACAAACAAACTAGCAGTGGTACCTGAAGCACAGGCACCATGGCACAGTAGGCAGTGAGATTAATAGTGCATGTATGTTGAAGTGATTTAGTTGAAGTAACAGCCGCTGAAGTTCCTTGGGGCGAATGATGACCCAATGCAGCTCAGTCACAGTGCTTTCAAATTATTCGTTCAATTGCTTCTTAATTCATCACTTAAAGGAATCATACGACATTAATCACCTACCTCATGCAAAACTTAAACATACCACTTTGGTTCAAACATGGACAAAAAGCTTAATTGCAGAGGTGAGGTGACAGTGACTGCCCTTGACATCAAGACAGCATTAGAACGAATGTGGCATCAAGGAACCCTGGCAAATTGAAGTCAATGGAAATTAGAAGTAAACCTCTCTACTTGCTGCAGACATACCATGTACAAAGGAAGATGGTTGTGGTTGTTGGACATCAATCATCTCAGTCCCAGGACATCACTGCAGGAGTTCCTTAGGGCAATGCCATAGGCCCAACCATCTTCAGCTGTTTCATCAATAACCTTCCCTAAAACCCAAGGTCAGAAGTGGGGATTTTGGCAGATGATTGCACAGTATTCAATTCCATTCACAACTCCTCGGATACTGCAGTAGTCTGTGCCCACAAGCAGCAACAACATTCAGCCTTGGGCTGATTAGTGGCAAGTAAATTTTGCATCACACAAGTGCCAGGCAAAGACCATCTCCAACAACAGATAATCTGTCGACCTCCCCTTGACATTCAATAGCATTAACATCACTGCTTATGGCTCGATGAAGAGTCTTCTCTTTATGTATAAATTAAACAGTGGGTGTTGGCAGGATATTCACCAGTTGGAGGATATCACAGTGAATCAAATTTATGACCTTTTGATCTACATTGCTGAGTGCTATAACAGCAACAACTCGCATTTATATAGTGCCTTTAATGTAAAAAAATCATTCTGAGTGTTTCACAGGCATTATAAAATTAAATATGACATCAAGCCACATAAGATGGTATGAGGATGACCAAAAGCTTGGTCAAAAAACGAAACTTAAAGGATTGTCTTAAAGGAGGAAAGTGAGGTGGAGAAGTGGGGAGGTTTAGGGATGGAATTCCAGAGTCCAAACAACTAAAGCATGGCCACCAGTGGTGGAGGAACTTCAATCAGGGATGCTCAAGAGGCAGGAATTAGAGGAATGCTGATATTTTGGAGACTTATGGGGCTGGAATAGACTACAGAGATCAGGAGGGCCTGGCCATGGGAGGGATTTAAAAACAAGAATGAGAATTTTAACTTTGAAGCATTATTTAATTGGGAGTCAATGTAGGTCAGATAGCAAAGGGATGATGGGTGAACAGCATTTGGTGAAAGTTAGGACTTTACTGACCAAGCAATCGAGAATGCCAAATGAATCATTTTCAAATAACACTTCTTGGTGCTTAGTTCATTCCAGAGTGGTCTATTGTAAGGCAGATCGGGAGAGTTGATTGAGCTTACACCTTCTGGGACTGGCACCATGAGATCCTTAGAGAGTGGATATGGGATACTTACATATTAGTGCCAAGCTTAATGACTCTGTCGCCAAAGAGGTCAAAGGATCCTTCTGTCAGCACACTGGTGTAACTGCCGCTGGCTACAAAAGTTGCTCGCTTCACCTCTTCTCCATCATAGTTAAACATTCTGTAACAAGTGAAGAAAGACCAGAAGTTGATATTTTCCTTGGGCTGTGTTTGCTGACAATGCCGTGCATGCGCAGTTAGAACCATAGTTTAACCATAGTTAAACAGCTTTATTCTGATGTCATTGCAACGCCACAGTGAACTTAATCACAATGGTCAGATTAACTCAAAACATTTAACTAGGTGCTTCGTCAAATAATAGGTGGTAAATAAACATTATGTAGACTGCATATTGCTCCATCTTACAGCTTTTTAAAATGCAAACAAACATTTCCCCAACAAAAGCTGATAGTGTCTTGCGGTAACTGGGATCTTAATTTGATCTTTAGTGATTTTGCTTCAGATTTGATTGCAGACTGAACTCCTTTTTTAAAAAAAGACACACATTCAGTGTTGCTGCTGCCACCTAACATGTACATTCACCTTTTTAAAACAATCTGTGTTTCAGTGCCTACCAACTCATTTTCAGCTAGAACCGGAGGTGTACAGGGTGTGGCGCTGGGTGGGGTACAGTGCTTTAGCAAAACATTACCACAGCAATCCTTCCATTGGTGTCTGAGTTACGGGGCATCCAGCAGCTGGCTGGATAAGCATCAATATTGGGAACAATGTGCAAGACTAGCAGGGAAGCCAGCCACTTTGAATTATCTGCACACAATTAAAGGCAATTCCAAAGAGGTCACAGGTGAACAGAAAAGAATCCAAATCTCTTCCAACCTGAAACTAAAGGCGGCAATACCAATTACACAGAGCAAAAAAAAAGTTTTTGTTCAGGACCACAGGACAGAATCAGCTCTGCAATTAAGGTGGCAGGCTGCGGTTAAATAAACTGAGGCATACACTGAGGCTCAGCGTTATTTGTTTTCAGCACATGCACAGACCAGTGCGCATGCGCAGATGTGCATCAGCTGCTATCTTGTTGGCAGGCAACAGCGGTTTCTTTGTGTAAAAAGTTGCAATTAAACATTGCATTAATTCCAAACATTAAATTCCTATTCATTTTTATTACTGTGCTCTGATGGATGCTTATATCTTTTTTGGATTATGCAGGAGAGGATTCGTGTAAAGTCTGATGTTCTGTAAAAGCTGGCTTTAAACATCATAACATGTACAGCTCATGCATATCCATACATTCATTGCAACAATAAATCTATCTAGGGGACAGATTTGTCTAGGGGATAAGTGTTTTTTAAGCACTGTGGAGATAGAAGGAAAAAAGCTGCAAATGCTGGAAGCACAGGAAAGCCAGCATCTAATAAAAGACGGTAATATTTTGGGTGAACAGTCTTCATTAATTTTAAATTAATCCAAGCCAGATGGTGAAGTACGAAACAAGCCAATTCTTTTTCATGGTAGTAGGTTCATTCACAGGTTGCAGCCTTACAGCTCGCTGCCTCCTAACTACCACCTCAGTGTCCCAGCTGACTCTTTATTTGTGATCCCAGTTCTTAATCAAACAATGCCCATTATCTGTGTATCCTTAACAACATAATCAACAAACCAGTAACAATTAAGGCGATTCCCACAAAGACACACAGAATACTGTGAACAGTTTTGGTCCTCTTATCTAAGCAAAGATATACTGGCATTGGAGGCAGTCCAGAGAAGGTTCACTAGGTTGATCCTGGGTAGGGAGGGATTTCCTTATGAGGAGAGGTTGAGTACGTTGGGCCTGTACTCATTGGGGTTTATAATAATGAGAGGCAGCCTTATTGTAACATATAAGATTCTTAGGGGGTTTGACAGGATAGATGCTGAGAGGTTGTTTCCCCTTGTGGGACAGTCTAGTACCAGAGGGCATAATCTCAGAGTAAGGGGTAGCCCATTTACGACAGAGATGAAGGGGAATTTCTTCTCTGAGGATAGTGAATCTGTGAAATTCTTTACCGCAAAGGGCTGTAGAGGCTGGGTCGTTGAGTATATTCAAGGCTGAGATAGACAGATTTTTAATCAGTAAGGGAATCAAGGATTATGGGGAAAGGCAGGAAAGTAGAATTGAGGATTGTCAGATGAGCAATGATCTCATTGAATGGCGGAGCAGACTCGATGGGCCGAATGGCCTACTTCTGCTCCGATGTTTTATGGCACCTCAGTATGGAAGGCTTACCTATTTTATCAGATGCTAACCTCCCTGATATGTAGTTCCAGCAATTTCTCTACCGTTAAGTTTAGACAATTCAGTCAGTCATTGCTGCTAATGTATGAAATGAACATCTCTCAGGGCCTGTTCTTGTATGTGCAGAATTAGAATGTATATGTGAAAGAGTTACATTAGCAGTGTGCCAACATGGGAAAAAAACTCCCTTTAAGCCAATACACTTACAGATCTGGCGCTGGTACTGAAACATGAAACATGAGGCGTGCAGTACAAGTTGGTTCTTCACTTTTATTATCTGTGAAGTGATGGACTTAGACACACAAAGTTCTGTGAAATTGGCCATGAAGCTGGTTGACCCACATCATTTGTTAAAGGTCTATCTTACATAGCCTTGCAAATTAAGTTATTTAAAAATAACGGAACCTATCCTAACGTTTGGAAATGTTAGATGATAGTTGGGGAAGTTTTCCATTCCTAGCTCTAGAACGGAAAGCCTTCCCATTTGGTTACACAGAGGGAGACTGGTGTTTCTATTGCCTTATTTGCATCCAAGATCAGGATATTAGTGGAACGACAATCGTATGGCATCAAGAACACCTGTTGGTTTGCCCATTCTGATTTTGGGCGAACCTTAATTTCCCAGAATCTCACAATTGTTACAGCACAGGAGGAGGCCATTTGACATATTGTATCTATGCTAGCTCTCCTTAGGAGCAATTTACCTAGTGCCATTCCCCCACCTTTTCCTGTAGTCCTCCATATTTTTCCTTTTCAGATAACATTCCAATTCCCTCTTTAAACACCTGTGCCCAATTGTTCTCGATCCTTCCACCAATGCTTTTCCCTATCCACTCTGTCCAGACCCCCAAGAACCAGAGGCGACAGATTTAGGGTAGTTGGAAAAAGAAGCAATGACAACATGAGGGCAAACTTGTCATGCAGCGAGTAGTTGAGATCTGAGATGCACCGCCTGAATGTGTGGTGGAGACAGGTTCAATTGAAGTATTCAAGAGGGAAGTAGATTATTATCTGAAAAGGAAGAATGTGCAGGGTTATGGGGAGAAGGTGGGGAAATGGCACTAGCTGAATTGCTCCTTCAGAGAGCCAACACAAACACAGGCTAAATGTCCTCCTTCTGTATGGTAACCATTCTGAGATTCTGTAACCTATATGAACAAGCCCATTACAATATACTGAACAAATCTTAGTTACTATAGAAGTCTGACATCAGTCTAACATGATTACCTGGTACAATAATAGAAACAACCAGAAGAAAAACTAACTGCATGCAAATAACCATCACCTGCAAGTTCCCCTCCAAGCCATACACCATCCTGACTTGGAACTAGATCACCTTCACTGTTGCTGGATCAAAATACTGGAACTCCCTCCCTAACAGCACCGTGGGTATACCTATGCCACATGGACTGCAGCAGTTCAAGAAGGTGGCTCACCACCACCACCTTCTCAAGGACAATTAGTGATGGGCAACAAATTCTGGCCTTACAAGCAACACCAACATCCCATGAAAGGATAAAAAAAATTCAATAAGATAGAAGTAAAATATTGTGGATGCTGGAAGTCTGAAATAGTCTGAAAGGTTGGAAAGCAGTAGAGATTAAATGACAAAAGCCAAAGCAAAAGACAGAAAGCAAATGATTCAAGATTCTGCTATTCACAACTCCTGACAAATGATTATGTTTCTTTCGTTGTCCCACTCACTTTGGTCTTGTACCATCAATCCTTTAATCACTCCAAGCTATCATAGACCTTCCCTTTTGTTCTTCTTCCCACCTTCCTCTCTTTCACTTGCTTGAAACCTATTACACTTCTAACATTTCCCAGTTCCGGCGAACAGTCATTGGTCTGAAAAATTAAGTCTGTTTCTCTACAAATGCTGCCCGATTGACAGAATATTTCCAGTATTTTCTGTTTTTAATCTTTGCCAATTGGCACTGAGCTTCTGAAAACAAGTCATTAATGCAAATTAAAACCAGTAAGGGCGTCACCAATGATCCCCGTAGCAGTCTCATTACCACCTCTCTTCACCCTGACTTAACTCCGCTGACTACTATTCACTGCTTTCCAGGTTGCAGCTAAGTTTTTATCTGAGGCCCCATTGCTTTTCTAGCAACCCTTGTGGGGCGTTTTGTCACAGGTTTTCTGGAAGTCTAGATACATTACATCATAGGATGTGCAATAGTCCTATTTGCATGTTACCTCCCAAGGAAGACCAAGCAATTGGTCAGGCAGGATCTTCCCCCTTCTGAATTGAAGTTGGCTGCTGTTTACTAAGCTATCATCGTACAGGTAACCCTTGAGTTTGCTCTTGGCAATTTAGTACATTATTTTATGCAGATATTAGAAGAACTTCTACATACAAAGAGTGATAACTATTTGGAATGGTCTTTGGGGTAGGGTAGTGAAAACAAAAATCTTGGATTCATTTAAAGGACAACTCCAATGATATAATGTGAAAATACAAGTTTCTTTTCATAGATGGTGAACTAAGGATGGACCAGATGGTTTCTCATCTATATCTGTCTTGTGATGTTGTGTCTGCTCCATAGAAAGATGACTAAGCAACAGTCAACAAAGACCTATAGTGAAAAATTGCCATAAAACTAAACAGGTCACTTATTTGCTGCCTATGGCCATGGAAAGAATTTGGAGAGAAGCAAGGAATAAGAGATCATAAACAATTGAAGCAAACAGTTTTCCTTCTTCCACAATAAAGATCAAAGCCAAACTGATGGGAGTGTGTATAGGGAATCGTGAATGCAAAAAGTTATAGTGAGCAGACAGCTGTGGGATTGAGACTATTTAACTTACTTAATCAGTCCAGGGATCTCTGTTCCCCAAGGAACAGGCCCAGAAATTGGCAGCACAAATCGGCCATTAGAATTCTGAACTTTATCCTTCAGAAAGATGGACACCTGTGGAGATAAATTATGGCCTGGTAAATAATGATGGTTGATAAATGTTAAATAGCGATGAAATCACATCTGCAAGCATACACTGCATAGGATAACGTAAGATAAATGGCACATTTAGCCCTACCAGTTAATGCCATGTTTAAGTTGGACTTGAGACTCCTCCCACCTTTGCTCATCCAAATCTATCACTGTACTCCTCTATTCCTTTCACCTTCATTTGCTTGTCTAGCTTCCCCTTAAATGTATCTGTACCAGTGCTTCCCAAACTATGTTCCAATACAACTCATTGTAACACTTGAAATTTAATACAATCCCAGGTGCCAAAGGTAACTTGGCAATACAGCAGAATAGTAACACTCAGTATATAATTATTAAAGTTCGTGTATTATAGATCAACATATAACATCACATGAACAAAAAAGTGAGATTGCCGGTCGCTAAATCAGTGTCTGCCTCCATACTGCCTTTCTGGGGAACTTCTAACACATAGATGTAGATGCATAGTTATGTTAAAGCATGCCTGATCAGAGTAGCCTCAGTTAATAAAAAGTGTCTAACTCTGTGGGTTCGTCTTGTGATTGGTTCAGAGTGTAGCTGACTAACAGAGTGAAGACTTGGAGTTTGGTGAAAGGAGAGTTCTGTGAAGGGGGAGAAGGAGTTGTTCATTTCCTCTTCCTATCATTCTCACCTGATAGAAGTTGGTCCTTGCTCTACTACAGGGAAAGGAGCTAGCTGTTTGGTGGGTGTCTGGCAAGTGGGTAAGTTCTATTCTATCCCTAAGGTTTAAAATGGTACACATTTGGTGTTAATAAAGTTAATAAAATATATAGGAAAGCAACATAAATAAGTGATTAATATAATTGAGTAATTATTTAAAACACATTAAGGATGTTAGAATATGTGATGCATCGAGGCTGCAGCATGTGGGAGCTCCTGGATAACATTGTGATCCAGGGCAAACACGTCTGCAATAAGTGTTTGCAGCTTGAGGTACTTTGGCTCAGAGTCATTGAGTTGGAGGCTGAGCTGCAGACTCTGTGACATATGAGGGAGGGGGAAAGTTACCTGGATGCTTTATACCAGGAGGCAGTCATACTACTTAGGATAGGGTCTTCTGATTTGGTCAGTGGCCAGGGACAGGAGGGTGTGACTGCGAGTGAGGCAGGTAAGAGGACCCAGAGGGCAGGAGAGCAGGAATGTGAGCTTCTGCAATTGTCCAACAGGTTTGAGGTTCTCTCAGCTTGTTTCGATCAGACTGGGGGCTGGAGTGTGGATGAGCAAACTGACAATGGCACCATGGTACAGGAAGCCATCCAAGTTGGGGGAGCAAAAAGGAATGTAGTGGCAGTAGGGGACAGTATAGTAAGGGGGATTGACACTGTTCTCTGTAGCAAAGAGCGAGAGTCCTGGCTGCTTTGTTGCCTGCCCAGTGCCAGGGCTTGGGGCATCTGCTCAGGGCTGGAAAGGAACTTGCAGTGAAAGGGGGGAGGATCCAGTGGCCGTGGTCCATGAAGGTAGCAACGACATAGGCTGGATGAGGAAGGAGGCTCTGCATAGTCAGTATGACGAGCTAGGCACCAAATTAAGAAGCAGAACCTCAAAGGTAATAATTACTGGATTATTACCTGAGCCACGTGCAAATTGGCATAGGTCAAATAAGATTAGAGAAATGAATGCATGGCTCAAAGACTGGTGTGGCAGAAGTCGGTTCCTGTTCGCGGGGCACTGGCACCAGTAATGGGGAAAGTGGGATTTGTAACATTGGGACAGTCTACACCTGTTCCATGCTGGGGTTTGTGTTCTCGCGAGCTACATAACTAGGGAAGTAGAGGGGGCTTTAAACTGAATAGTGCGGGCAAGGGATCAAATTTGGGAAGATGTGGTAAACCGAATAAGGGAAATGATAAACAGGCTGTGACAGGGTCAGAGAGTACAAATCTAAGAGTAAATCAGCAGATAAGGCTAGATGCCACAAAATTTATAAAAGGACAAAACTAAAGGCTCTGTATCTAAATGAATGTGGCATTCAAAGCAAAACAGATGAACTGAACAGAATGTGAACTGAAAAGAGCAAATAGAAATAAATAAGTACGATCTGATAGCCATTACAGAGACATGGCTACAGGATGACATAAACTGGGACCTGAATATTGAAGGGTATGTGACATTTAGGAAGGACAGGAAGTTAGGAAAAGGTGGAGGGATGGCTCTGTTAATTAAAGATGGTATTAGCATATAAGAGAGGGATGACCTAAGTTCAGGAAACCAGGAACCTAAGTTCAGGAAACCAGGATGTAGAAGTGGTTTGGGTTGATATGAGGAATGATAAAGCAAGAAGTCACTTTTGGGAATGGTGTACAGGCCCCCTAATTGTAACTACACAGTAGGACAGAGTATAAAAGAAGAGATAATGTGAGCTTGCCAGAAAGGTAAGCAATAATCATGGGGGAATTTTAATCAACAAAAAGATTGGAAAAATCAGATGGGCAAAGGTAGCATAGAAGAGGAGTTCATGGAATGTTTTTGGGATAGTTTCTTAGAACAGCACATTCTGCAGCCAACTAGAGAGCAGGCTATACTAGACCTGGTATTGAGCAACGAGATGGGATTAATTGATAACCTTCTAGTGAAGGCACCCCTAGGTAATAGCGATCATAATATGATTGAATTTTACATACATTTTGAGGGAGAAACGAGTGCTTCCAAGACTCGTATTTTAAACTTAAATAAGGGCAATTATTAGGACATGAAAGCAGAGTGAACTGGCAAATGAGGTTAAGGGATATGTCAACAGAAGTTTAGTGGCAGACATTTAAAGGGATATTTCAGAATACACAGAATATATACATCCCAATAAGAAAGAAAAACTCCAAGGTTAGGGCCTGCCATCCGTGGTTAACTAAAAAAGTTAAAGACAGTATCAAACTCAAAGAAAAAGCATATGATTACGCAAAGACAGGTGGCAGGTCAGAAGATTGGAGAGAATATAAAGAACAGCAAAGAATGACAAAAAGATTAATAAGGAGGGAAAAATTAGAGTATGAGAGAAAGCTAGCTGGTAATATAAAGATGGATAGTAAAAGTTTCTATAGATATTTAAATAAGAGTTAACAAAGTGAGCATTGGTCCTACTGAGTTTGCGTCTGGGGAATTGTTAATGGAAAGTAGGGAGGTAGCAGATGAATTGAACAGGTATTTTGCTTTGGTGTTCACTGTGGAGGACACAAGTAACATCCTGGAAAGAGCTGTAAATCAGGAAATGGAAGAGAGGGAGGAACTTGGGAAAATTACAATCACCAAGGAAGTGGTGTTAAGCAAATTGTTGGGGCCGAGGGCTGACAAATCCCCAGGTCCAGATGGACTTCACCTAAGGTCTTGAAAGAAGTGGCTAGTGAGGTAGTTGATGCACTGGTTTTAATTTTCTAAAATTCCCTAGATTCGGGGAAAGTTCCATTAGATTGGAAAATAGCAAATATAACTCCTTTATTTAAAAAAGGGGAGGGAGAAAACCGGAAACTATAGGCCAGTTAGCCTAACATCTGTCACAGGGAAAATGTTAGAAGCTATTATGAAAGGTGTTATATAAGGGCACTTAGAAAAAATCAAGTCAGCATGGTTTTTCAAACGGGAAATCATGTTTAACCAATTTATTGGAGTTCTTTGAAGGAGTCACACGTGCTGTGGTTAAAGGGGAACCAGTGGATATATTGCACTTAGATTTCCAGAAGGCATTTGATAAAGTACCACATCAAAGGTTATTGCAGAAAATAAAAGCTCATGGTGTAGGAGGTAACATATTGGTTTGGATAGAAGATTGACTAGCTAACAGTAAGCAGAAAGTTGGCATAAGTGGGTCTTTTTCTGCTTGTCAGGATGTGATGAATGGTGTGCCACAGGGGTCAGTGCTGGGGCCTCAACATTTTACAATTCATATAAATGACTTGGATGAAGGAACCGAAGGAATGGTTGCCAAATTTGCTGATGACAAAGATAGGTAGGAAAGTAAATTGTGAATGGGAAATAAGGAGGCTACAAAGTGACATAGACAGGTTAAGTGAGTGGGCAAAGATTTGGCAAATGGAGTATAATGTGGGCAAATGTGAAATCATTCATTTTGGCAGGAAGAATAAAAAAAGGTTATTACCTAAACGGTGAGAGATTGCAGAGCTCTGAGATTCAGAGAGATCTGGGTGTTCTAGTGCATGAATCACAAACGGTTACTATGCAGGTACAGCAGGTAATTAGGAAAGCTAATAGGATGTTATAATTTATTGTGAGGGGAATTGATTACAAAAGCAGGGAGGTTATGCTTCAGTTCTACAGGGCATTGATGAGACCACATCTGGAGTAGTGTGTACAGTACTGGTCTCCTTATTTAAATACATTAGAAGCAGGTCAGAGAATACCAGGAATGGGCAGGTTGTCTCATGAGGAAAGGCTGGGCAGGTTAGGCTTGTTTCCACTTGAATTTAGAAGTGTAAGAGGCGACTTAATTGAAACCTTTAAGATTCTGAGGGGTCTTGACAGGGTGGATGTGGAGAGGGTGTTTCCTCTTGTGGGAGAATATAGGACTAGGGGGTCACTGTTTAAAAATAAGGGGTTTTCCATTTAAAACAGAGCTGAGAAGAAATTTTTATTTCAGAGGGTTGAAAGTCTTTGGAACTCTCTTCCTCAAATGGCAGTGGAAGCAGAGTCTTTGGATATTTTTAAGGCAGAGCTAGATAGATTCTTGATTAACAGGGTGTGAAAGGTTATCAGAAGTAGGCAGGAATGTGGGTTGAGATTACATTCGGATCAGCCATGATCTTACTGAACGGCAGAGCTGGCGCGAGGGGCCAAGTGGCCTACTCCTGCTCCTAATTCATATGTTTGTATGTGGTTACTTGCCACTGCTGGAATAACATGAGGGGGTGGGAAATTAACTTGATTTTATTTATCACGACCCCTTTGCTGTTTCTGCAACTTCAATTGTGGTGGCAACCCACACTTTGGGAACCGCTGATTTATACTATTCACTTCAACCACTCTCATCACTATTTGGGTAACGAAGTTTCTTTTGAATTCCCTATTGGCTATCTTATACGGGTGCCCACCAGTTATGCACTTCCCCACAAGGGAATACATTTTCTCATCTGTCGTGAAGCACTATCAATGTATATAATATTTTGGAAAATATTTTTCCTTTAAAACAGAGGCTTGGTCTGCGAGGATGTCTTAATTAGGTTAAAGCCAGCTAGACTGGGTGCTTTGCTATGTAAGAGATAGCGTGCATTTGCATTTTTTGAACAGAGCATTCAAGAAGTGGGGTGAAAACTTGACGCCTTTCTAGCAGCTACCAAGCAATATGTTTATATTACTAATAAAATTGGTACAATGAATGGGATTTCATTGTTAAAAGGTAAAGTTCAAAGACGTTGTTGATACAATGAGAATTAACATTCAATGGGGCTGGTAGGTATAACCTCAGTAGTTTCCGGGTGTGCAGGCAGAGGCAATGAAAGATCAAAAGGCAGCTGCAAGCCTCCAACTAGCTCAACAATGGAAAGAACCTCGATTTGAGTTTGTAAGGTGAAAATGCTTTGCCTGGTGTTTTGGTTAAGTCTATGGGTTGCTGTTGCCTTAATGGAGATTAGCTTGGGAATTTGTTAAAAGTTATGATAGTAGTAATTTGTAGCCACGTGTACACATATTTTAACCTGTGTAAATTAATAAAATGTTTCAATTAGTTAATGTAAAGGCTCGAGAACTGGTGGTCTGATTCCTGAGTTTAGAGTTGCATCTCAAACACAACACTTAAAATGATTGGTTACGACAGTTGTTTAAAGTTTCCCTCTAGGATTTTTAAAATAACTCCGCTTTACCAACTGCATGGGTCATAACAATTGGGGGCTCGTCTGGGATAAATTATATTTCTAATTCCTCGATTGGTTAGGAATTGGTGGATCGTAAAGCTTACGAGTACGAGGTGTACTTTGAATTCAGGAATTGGTGAGGTATTCTAGAGGTGGTGAGACTGCAAGATGGCTTTGGCAATTGCTAAGGCTTGTCTGGGAGTAGAGGAGATAGCTCTCAGTGGGTTGGAGAAAATAACCAAAAGTAAGTTAACAGAGTTGGCAGTAAATTACAATTGGGGTTACCTGCAGGAGCTAGGAAAGCTGATATAGTTAAAGGTATAGCACAATATCTACAGTTGGAAGTGAAATGTGACACTAGTGAGTCACAGCTGGAGGTAGTGAGACTTCAATTGCAAACGAAAAAGCTTGAATTAGAAGCAAAGGACAGAGAAATGGCTTTTAAAAGGGAATTAGAAATTGTTAAGATGGAGGAGGAGGAAAGAGAAAGACAGAGAAAGAGAATTCCAACTGAAAATGCTGGCAGTTAAAAAAGAGATGTCAGTAGGTGAGGAAGGATTTATCTCTAGAGTAGAACCCAGTAGGGATATGTTTAAATTTGTACAAGCTCTTCCAAAGTTTGAGGAAACAGATATTGAAGCATTCTTTATTTAATTTGAAAAGCCAGCAAAACAGATGAAATGGCCACAGGAAAACTGGACATTATTATTACAATCTAAGTTATTAGGTAGGGGGCTTGAGGTATATGCTTCACTTCCAGAAGAAATGTCGGTGAATTATGATGTGGTGAAAAAAGCTATTTTGAGTGCACTTGAGTTGGTTCCTGAAGCAAACAGGCAGAAATTTAGAAATATGTGAAAACAGACTGGGTAAACTTATATGGAGTTTGAAAGAGTAAAACATAGTAATTTGGACCGGTGGATACAGGCGTTAAAAATATAGACAACATTTGCAGCTCTTAGGGAAATCCTTTTTTTGGAAGGATTTAAAGATTCAATCCCTTCGGTAGTGAGAACTCATGTGGAAGAAGAGGGTTGATTCTGTATGACAAGCAGCAGAGATAGCTGATGATTATTAGTTAGTTCATAGAGCTAAACCTTTATTCCGTCACCCTTTCAATTTGGAAAAGGATTAAAAAGTGGGAAGGTGAAAGGAAGGCAAGTAGTTAGGGAAGAGAAGGAGTAGCTGGAAGTTCCCAGGAAGTTTTTCTCAGAACAAAAAGGAAGGTGCTGGAGGTAGAAGTGACATTCAAAAATTGAGGTGTTTTCATTGTAATAAAGTGGGGTGCACAAAGTCAGTGTGTTGGAGGTTGCAGGAAAAGTCTGTAGGAATTATTGGGGTACAGAAAAACTCTGGAAGTAAAAGTACTGTGGGTTCTGAGGTTCAGGCAGAGGAGAAACCAGTGGTTTGTGGCCAGGTGAAACAGGGAGAATCAGTGAAAGGTAAAGAAGTGGGAATGTGTTCACAGTTTATTCAAGAGAATTCTGAGGAGCAGGTTGCAGGAATGTTTAAAGATTTTGTGTGTGTGAAGGGAAAGTCTTTCCATGTGTACAGGGTGGAGTAGGTAAAGATGTTAAAATATTAAGAGACACAGGGGCTAGTCAATCCTTAATGTTGTGGGATAGTGATATTTATTGTTCAGAGGGAGTGTTGCAGGAGGAGGTAATATTAAGGGGGGTTCATGGAGATGCTAAAGCTATTCAGTTGTGGAAGGTAAATTTAAAGAGCAAATGGAAGAATGGTGAAGTTATGGTCGGAGTGGTGGAAAAATTGCCCATTGCAGGGGTTCAATTTATTCTGGGTAATAATATAGCTGGATCGCAAATGTGGGTGATGCCTGTGGTAGTTGAGCAGCCTGTAGAAGTGTTTTCAACAGAAGTACTGAGAAGGAACATCCTGGATTGTTCCAGTGAAGCTCAAGGCAAACTGCAGGAACAGCACCTCATCTTCCGACTAGGCACTTTACAGCCTTCCGGACTGAATATGGAGTTCAACAATTTTAGATCATGAACTCTCTCCTCCATCCCTACCCCCTTTTGCCCAATAATTTATATAGATTTTTCTTTTCCCACCTATTTCCATTATTTTTAAATGTATTTCCATCCATTGTTTTATCTTTACCTTTTAGCCTATTTCGATCCCTTCCCTTCACCCCACCCCCACTAGGGCTATCTGTACCTTGCCTGTCCTGCTTTCTACCCTTAATTAGCACATTCCTCAGATAATATCACCACCTTCAACGCCTCTTTGTCCTTTTGTCTATGACATCTTTTGGCTATCTCCACCTATCACTGGCCCTCTATCCAGCTCTACCTGTCCCCCCCACCCCTTAAACCAGCTTATATTTCACCTCTTTTCTATTTTTCCTTAGTTCTGTTGAAGAGTCATACGGACTCGAAACGTTAACTGTGTTCATCTCCGCAGATGCTGCCAGACCTGCTGAGTTTTTCCAGGTATTTTTAGTTTTGTTTTGGATTTCCAACATCTGCAGTTTTTTGCTTTTATCCTGGATTCTTTCCTGATTGTGTTATAACAAGATAAAAGGCCCATCGGGAAGAACAAAATAAACAAGATAAGCAGGCAGTTCAAAGGCAAGAAGAAAGTGTCAAAATCCAATTAGCTGGCACTGTATTTGATAACATTGCTCAGGAGGAAGGAATGCAGTTCAGTTCAGCTGATAAAAACAAAAAGCTAAAAGCTACTGCGGATGCTGGAAATCCAAAACAAAAACAGAATTACCTGGAAAAACTCAGCAGGTCTAGCAACATCGGTGGAGAAGAAATCAGTTACGTTTCGCGTCTTCACGACACTTCGACAGAACTGAGTATAGTTAGGAGAAAGGTGAAATATAAGCTGGTCTAAGGTGGGGGGGCGGGGGGAGAGAGAAGTTGAGGGTGTGGTGATTGTGGAGATAAGCAAGCAGTGATAGGAGCAGATAATCAAAAGATGTCACAGACAAAAGGATCAAAGAGGTGTTGAAGGTGGTGATATTGTCTAAGAAAAGTGCTAATTAAGACTGGAAGACAGGATACTCAAGGTACAGCTCTAATGGGGGTGGGGTGGAAAGACTAACAAAGTTTTAGTTTTAGATTTAAAAATAATGGAAATAGGTGGGAAAAGAAGAATCTATATAAATTATTGAAAAAAAAGGGAGGGGGGAGAAACGGAGTGGGGATGGGGGGAGGGGGAAGTTTAAGATCTAAAGTTGTTGAATTCAATATTCAGCCTGGAAGGCTGTAAAGTGCCTAGTCGGAAGATGAGGTGCTGTTCCTCCAGTTTGCGTTGGGCTTCACTGGAACAATGCAGCAAGCCAAGGACAGACATGTGGGCAAGAGAACAGGGTGGAGTGTTAAAATGGCAAGCGACAGGGAGGTTTGGGTCTTTCTTGCAGACAGACCGCAGGTGTTCTGCAAAGCGGTCGCCCAGTTTGCGTTTGGTCTCTCCAATGTAGAGGAGACCGCATTGGGAGCAACGAATGCAGTAGACTAAGTTGAGGGAAATGCAAGTGAAATGCTGCTTCACTTGAAAGGAGTGTTTGGGCCCTTGGACGGTGAGGAGAGAGGAAGTGAAGGGGCAGGTGTTGCATCTTCTGCGAGGGCATGGGGAGGTGCCATAGGTGGGGGTTGAGGAGTAGGGGGTGATGGAGGAGTGGACCAGGGTGTCCCGGAGGGAACGATCCCTACGGAATGCCGTCAGGGGGGGTGAAGGGAAGATGTGTTTGGTGGTGGCATCATGCTGGAGTTGGCGGAAATGGCGGAGGATGATCCTTTGAATGCGGAGGCTGGTGGGGTGATAAGTGAGGACAAGGGGGACCCTATCATGTTTCTGGGAAGGAGGAGAAGGCGTGAGGGAGGATGCGTGGGATATGGGCCGGACACGGTTGAGGGCCCTGTCAACGACTGTGGGTGGAAAACCTCGGTGAAGGAAGGAGGACGACATGTCAGAGGAGCTGTTTTTGAAGGTAGCGTCATCAGAACAGATGCGACGGAGGCGAAGGAACTGAGAGAATGGGATGGAGTCCTTACAGGAAGCGAGGTGTGAGGAGCTGTAGTCGAGGTAGCTGTGGGAGTCGGTAGGCTTGTAGTGGATATTGGTGGACAGTCTATCATCAGAAATTGAGACAGAGAGGTCAAGGAAGGGAAGAGAAGTGTCAGAGATGGACCATGTGAAAATGATGGAGGGGTGGAGATTGGAAGCAAAATTAATAAATTTTTCCAGGTCCCGACGAGAGCATGAAGCAGCACCGAAGTAATCATCGATGTACCGGAGAAAGAGTTGTGGGAGGGGGCCGGAGTAGGACTGGAAGAAGGAATGTTCCACATACCCCATAAAGAGACAGGCATAACTGGGGCCCATGCGGGTACCCATAACCACACCTTTTATTTGGAGGAAGTGAGAGGAGTTAAAGGAGAAATTGTAGCTTTTAGCTTTTTGTTTTTATCTCTGTGTTTAATTGACTGCCACCTCTCTTCAAGAAATGCCCTCTCTGAAGAAGTATGGTTCTGTTCTCCGACAGGATTTCCGCCTGTCTCTTCTGCCCTGCTCACCTTCATTGCTTTCCATTTCTCTCCTGGTGTTTGACAAGGTGTTTACTAAAACCCGCTTTCACAGCCATATCTCCTTTCTCAGTGACTGTCTCCGTCTCCGACTCACCCCACGTGGATTTCAACTGAAATTCCATCCCTCTTGTTTCGAACCCACCCAGGATTACAGGTATCTCCGGGACATAAAACGTTTCTCGGACTGCTGTTCCCGTCGCATTCTGAGATCCACACTCAGTGCCATGCGCCGCCATATGAACACACTCGACCTCTCCCTCCAGCAGCACCGCCGCACCCATTTTCAAAGCTGCGCGTGCCCCCAGTTTCATTTTATTCTCCGCCTCATCCGTCGCCTCAACAAGAAACTTTTTCTCTTTCTCTCAAGTGCTAAGGAACGCAAGCTCCAACAACTCATCGACACCAATACCCATCTGGGACCCTCCACCCCTGCTTGTCCCTCCGTCCCCACCCCATCTTCCAATCCCAGCCCCAGCCGCGTATTCACTATACCCCCTGACCTTCCCCTCTCCGATGCTGAACGTTCAGTGCTCAGCAAAGGACTTAGTTTCATACCCTTCGCCCTCATCTCAATGAATTTCGGGCTCGGCATGATGCTGAACTCTTCTTCCGCCGTCTTCGTCTCCGTGCTCACTTCTTTGGGCAGGAGTCCTCTCCCCGTTCAACGGATCCTCTTACCCACCTCCAATATTCTCCCTCCACCTGGACCCCTCCCTCTGGATTTTTACCTTCTCTTGACCTTTTCATTCAGAACTGTCGGCGTGACATTAGCCGTCTCAATTTCTCTGCTCCTCTCACCCATTCTAATCTGTCTCTCTCTGAACTCACTGCACTCCGTTCTCTCTGAACTCACTGCACTCCGTTCTCTCTGAACTCACTGCACTCCGTTCTCTCTGAACTCACTGCACTCCGTTCTCTCTGAACTCACTGCACTCCGTTCTCTCTGAACTCACTGCACTCCGTTCTCTCTGAACTCACTGCACTCCGTTCTCTCTGAACTCACTGCACTCCGTTCTCTCTGAACTCACTGCACTCCGTTCTCTCTGAACTCACTGCTCTCCGTTCTCTCTGAACTCACTGCTCTCCGTTCTCTCTGAACTCACTGCACTCCGTTCTCTCTGAACTCACTGCACTCCGTTCTCTCTGAACTCACTGCACTCCGTTCTCTCTGAACTCACTGCACTCCGTTCTCTCTGAACTCACTGCACTCCGTTCTCTCTGAACTCACTGCACTCCGTTCTCTCTGAACTCACTGCACTCCGTTCTCTCTGAACTCACTGCACTCCGTTCTCTCTGAACTCACTGCACTCCGTTCTCTCTGAACTCACTGCACTCCGTTCTCTCTGAACTCACTGCACTCCGTTCTCTCTGAACTCACTGCACTCCGTTCTCTCTGAACTCACTGCACTCCGTTCTCTCTGAACTCACTGCACTCCGTTCTCTCTGAACTCACTGCACTCCGTTCTCTCTGAACTCACTGCACTCCGTTCTCTCTGAACTCACTGCACTCCGTTCTCTCTGAACTCACTGCACTCCGTTCTCTCTGAACTCACTGCACTCCGTTCTCTCTGAACTCACTGCACTCCGTTCTCTCTGAACTCACTGCACTCCGTTCTCTCTGAACTCACTGCACTCCGTTCTCTCTGAACTCACTGCACTCCGTTCTCTCTGAACTCACTGCACTCCGTTCTCTCTGAACTCACTGCACTCCGTTCTCTCTGAACTCACTGCACTCCGTTCTCTCTGAACTCACTGCACTCCGTTCTCTCTGAACTCACTGCACTCCGTTCTCTCTGAACTCACTGCACTCCGTTCTCTCTGAACTCACTGCACTCCGTTCTCTCTGAACTCACTGCACTCCGTTCTCTCTGAACTCACTGCACTCCGTTCTCTCTGAACTCACTGCACTCCGTTCTCTCTGAACTCACTGCACTCCGTTCTCTCTGAACTCACTGCACTCTGTCTCTCAACCCCAACATTGTCATCAAACCCACTGACAAGGGTGGTACTGTTGTTGTCTGGCGCATTGACCTCTACCTCGCGGAGGCTGAGCGTCAACTCGCAGACACTTCCTCCTACCTCTCCCTGGACCATGACCCCACCACAGAACATCAAGCCATTGTTTCCAGGACTGTCACTGACCTCATCTCCTCTGGAGATCTTCCTCCCACAGCTTCCAACTTGATAGTCGCCCAACCTCGGATGGCCCGCTTCTACCTCCTACCCAAAATCCACAAACAGAACTGTCCTGGCAGACCGATCGTGTCAGCCTGTTCCTGCCCCACGGAACTCATTTCTCGTTATCTTGACTCCCTTCTCTCTCCCCTTGTCCAGTCCCTTCCCACCTACATCCGTGATTCCTCTGACACCTTACGTCACATCAACAATTTCCAGTTCCCTGGCCCCAACCGCTTCCTCTTCACCATGGATGTCCAATCCCTCTACACCTCCATCCCCCACCAGGATGGTCTGAGGGCCCTTAGCTTCTTCCTTGAACAGAGGCCCCAACAATCCCCATACACCACTACTCTCCTCCGTCTGGCTGAACTTGTTCTCACACTGAACAATTTCTCCTTTAACTCCTCTCACTTCCTCCAAATAAAAGGTGTGGCTATGGGTACCCGCATGGGCCCCAGTTATGCCTGTCTCTGTATGGGGTATGTGGAACATTCCTTCTTCCAGTCCTACTCCGGCCCCCTCCCACAACTCTTTCTCCGGTACATCGATGATTACTTCGGTGCTGCTTCATGCTCTCGTCGGGACCTGGAAAAATTTATTAATTTTGCTTCCAATCTCCACCCCTCCATCATTTTCACATGGTCCATCTCTGACACTTCTCTTCCCTTCCTTGACCTCTCTGTCTCAATTTCTGATGATAGACTGTCCACCAATATCCATTACAAGCCTACCGACTCCCACAGCTACCTCGACTACAGTTCCTCACACCCCGCTTCCTGTAAGGACTCCATCCCATTCTCTCAGTTCCTTCGCCTCCGTCGCATCTGTTCTGATGACGCTACCTTCAAAAACAGCTCCTCTGACATGTCCTCCTTCTTCCTTCACCGAGGTTTTCCACCCACGGTCGTTGACAGGGCCCTCAACCGTGTCCGGCCCATATCCCACGCATCCTCCCTTACGCCTTCTCCTCCTTCCCAGAAACATGATAGGGTCCCCCTTGTCCTCACTTATCACCCCACCAGCCTCCGCATTCAAAGGATCATCCTCCGCCATTTCCGCCAACTCCAGCATGATGCCACCACCAAACACATCTTCCCTTCACCCCCCCCTGACGGCATTCCGTAGGGATCGTTCCCTCCGGGACACCCTGGTCCACTCCTCCATCACCCCCTACTCCTCAACCCCCACCTATGGCACCTCCCCATGCCCTCGCAGAAGATGCAACACCTGCCCCTTCACTTCCTCTCTCCTCACCGTCCAAGGGCCCAAACACTCCTTTCAAGTGAAGCAGCATTTCACTTGCATTTCCCTCAACTTAGTCTACTGCATTCGTTGCTCCCAATGCGGTCTCCTCTACATTGGAGAGACCAAACGCAAACTGGGCGACCGCTTTGCAGAACACCTGCGGTCTGTCCGCAAGACCCAAACCTCCCTGTCGCTTGCCATTTTAACACTCCACCCTGTTCTCTTGCCCACATGTCTATCCTTGGCTTGCTGCATTGTTCCAGTGAAGCCCAATGCAAACTGGAGGAACAGCACCTCATCTTCCGACTAGGCACTTTACAGCCTTCCAGGCTGAATATTGAATTCAACAACTTTAGATCTTAAACTCCCCCTCCCCCCATCCCCACCCCGTTTCTCCCCCCTCCCTTTTTTTTCAATAATTTATATAGATTCTTCTTTTCCCACCTATTTCCATTATTTTTAAATCTAAAACTAAAACTTTGTTTGTCTTTCCACCCCACCCCCACTAGAGCTGTACCTTGAGTATCCTGTCTTCCATTCTTAATTAGCACTTTTCTTAGACAATATCACCACCTTCAACACCTCTTTGATCCTTTTGTCTGTGACATCTTTTGATTATCTGCTCCTATCACTGCTTGCTTATCTCCACAATCACCACACCCTCAACTTCTCTCTCCCCCCGCCCCCCCACCTTAGACCAGCTTATATTTCACCTTTCTCCTAACTATACTCAGTTCTGCCGAAGTGTCGTGAAGACTCGAAACGTTAACTGATTTCTTCTCCACCGATGCTGCCAGACCTGCTGAGTTTTTCCAGGTAATTCTGTTTTTGTTTCAGTTCAGCTGAAGTGTTTAACTCAAAGAGGTTAGTGGAGTTACAGAAAAGTGATTTGCAATTAAAACAGTTATATCAGAAAGCTAATTCAGAGACCGAAGCAAAATGTATCCCAGTGTGTTATTATCTTCGAGGGAATATATTAATGAGAAAATGGCGATCGGATGACATCTCAGCAAATGAAAACTGGAGGGAGATGCAACAGGTTGTTATCCCATTATGTTATAGAAATGAGATTCTGAGGGTGGCTCATGGAATTCCAATGGGGAGACATTTAGGAATTAGAAAAACACAGGAAAAGATAGAGGTTTTTTTTTTTAGCCAGGATTGCGTAGGGATGTAGTCAAATTCTGTACAACCTGTCATATATGTCAAGTAACAGGAAAGGCACAAGCAGTGATTAAGCCTGTGCCTTTAATTCCAATACCAGCATTTGAAGAACCTTTCACTAGGGTCATGATTGATTGTGTAGGACCCCTCCCTAAGATTAATAGTGGAAATCAGTATTTTTGACAATAATGGATGTGTCTACTAGGTTTCCTGAAGCGATACCTTTAAGAAATATTACCATTAAGAAGATTGTGGAGGAGTTAATTAAATTTTTTTACAAGATATGATTGTACTTCATTAGGTAAATCAGATCAGGGGTCAAATTTTATCTCACAGCAAGTGATGGAAGTGAAAGCAGATAAGGCTAAAATTCACAGTTTTGTTCCTGGAGAGAAAGTATTAGTTTTATTACGAGTACCCGGGGATTCATTAAATGCAAGATTTAACAGACCTTACAGGATTGAGAAGAAATTGAGTGAAGCAAATTATTTAATAAATACTCCAGATAAAAGAAAGAAGCAAGAGGGTGTGTCATGTAAATATGCTTTAAAAAATACTTTGACAGGGAAGTGGAACAAAGAGGTATTAGTGATGGTGGATGATGAGAAAGGAGTAGAAGTGCAGGACTCTGAAATTGATTTTCCTCTAATCAAATTGGATAATGAGGGGGTGCTTGAAAATTTAAATGCAATATTAAGTTACCTTCCAAGCAAGTGTCAAAGTGACTTGGAAAAGCTATTGCAGTCACACAAACCTATTTGTGGAAATAAGTTGGGAAAGACACATTTCGCTCCACATGATGCGGTTTATATTGATGATCTAATTGTTTCTAGTCAGATGTGGGAGGAACATTTACAACATCTGGAAGAATTATTTACTTGACTACAAGAAGCTAATTTGGTGATGAACTTGGCTAAAAGTGAATTTGCAAAAGCGCAAGTTACATAACTAGGCCATACCATTGGACATGGTAAGGTGGCTCAGAGAGATGCGAAAGTCAAGGCTATCCTGGATTTCCCAGTGCCTACAACAAAATGAGAAGTTTTGAGATTTCTGGGCATGAGTGGGTTTTACCGGAAATTTGTACCAAACTTTAGCCAAGTGATTGCTTCACTGACTGAACTGTTAAAAAAGGACAAGAAGTTTCAATGGACACTAGAGTGTCAGAATTCATTAGATAGTTTGAAAACTGTATTAACTATGACACCAGTGTTGGTAGTACCCAATTATGCCAAGCAATTCAAGTTGGCCATTGACACAAGCGATATAGGCATTGGGGCTGCACTGTTATAAGATGACACTGGAATTGAAAAGCAAGGTATTTTTCACGGAAACTGAATTACAACAGAGAAGATATTCAACAATCAAAAAAGAGACTTTGAGTTTGATGTTAGCAATGCAGCATTTTGAAATTTATGTTGCAAATAATTCATCAGAAACAATTGTTTATACAGACCATAATCTTTTGAGGTTTTTGGTCAAATTTCGTGACAAAAGTGCAAGGCTTTTCAGATGGAGTCTATTATTACAACCATTTACTCTACGTAGAGAAAATCTGTTCGCAGATGCATTATCAGGAGTTTGAAACTTAAAGGAAATTGGGACATTTAAAAAAAAAACATGGACACTGAACTGGAGTGATTTCATTTGATACCAAGGACTTGTGCATATATATAATATATAGTTATGTTAATGCATGCATCTGGTAATGTAATAGTGTAATGAGTATAGGAGATGGTGTGAGATGGGTTATTAAAATGAAGCTATCTTTTAGAATTATGACGGTTCATTTTTCGATAAGGAGGGGTTGTCATGAAGCGTTATTAATGTATATAATATTTTGGAAAATAATTTTCTTTTAAAACAGAGGCTTGGTCTGCGGGTATGTCTTAATTGGATTAAAGCCAGCTAGTTTGGGTGCTTTGATATGTACTAGTTTTTATATGTAAGAGTGATAGCGTGCATATGCATTTTTTGAATAGAGCATCCAAGAAATGGGGTGAAAACTTGACGCCTTTCGAACAACTACCAAGCAATATGTTTATATTACTAATAAAATTGGTACAATGAATGGAGTTTCACTGTTAAAAGGTAAAGTTAAAAGAGGTTGTTGATACAATGAGAATTAACATTCAATGGGGCTGGTAGGTATAACTTCAGTAGTTTTCGGGTGTGCAGGCAGAGGCAATGTAAGATCAAAAGGCAGCTGCAAGCCTCCAACGGGCTCCACAGCAACCAAAACAGAAGAACTCATTTTGAATCCATAAAGTGAAAATGCCTTGCCTGGTGTTTTGGTTAAGTCTGTTGGTTGCTGTTGCCTTAATGGAGATTAGTTTGGGAATTTGTTAAAAGTTACGATAGTAGTAATTTGTAGCCACGTGTACATATATTTTAACCTATGTAAATTAATAAAATGTTTCAATTAGTTAACGTAAAGGCTCAAGAACTGGTGGTCTGATTCCTGAGTTTAGAATCGCATCTCAAACATAGCACTTAAAATTATAGGTTATGACAGTTGTTTAAAGTTTCCCTCTGGAATTTTTAAATAACTTCGCTTTATCAACTGCATGGGTCATAATACATCCACTCTATCAAAACTTTTCTGAAATTTTAAAGACCTGTATAGGTCATCTCTCAGCTGCCTTTTTTGAAGAGAAAAAAGAGACCAAGGCTGTTCATCCTTTCCTGACATGTATACGCATGCATTTCTGGTACCATTGTCATTATTATTTTTTCCTTCATTCCTCCTATCCTTTGGTTTCTGATTCTTGCTGCTGCACAGTAATCACTGTCCTCAACTATTCTGCCCTCACTCATTCTGAGGTAAGGAAATGAGTGTCAGAAGGATAGTCAACTACCGAAGCATCCAGAAAAAGTTAGGTTAGATGGCAAGGATTATTTCCTCGCACCGTCTCAACCTCTGGAATAGATCACCAAAACGTGTTCTAACTTGGTTCACTGCAGTCCTTCAGAATGGAGTGGAATGAGATATGAGGATGTTTTAAGGGATGTGTTAAGTTGGTCGATGGTGCGGGGGCAGGGGAGCTAGCAGAGATTGGTATTATCAGTTACCAGAATCACTTGGAGCTTGCTTGATTGGCTTGGGTGGGGTGGGCAGGAGGAGAGTGGGAGAGGAATTTCCCAGAGTTTCCTAAAGCTGGTTAGAATATTTTCTTGAAATAAAAGCAAAATACTGTGGTGTTTGAAATCTGAAATAAAAACAAATTACTGGAAATTACTCAGCAGGTCTGGCAACATCTGTGGAGAGAGAAAGAGTTTTGAGTTGAACACGACTCTTCTTCAGAACTCTTCTGGCACTTCCTGTTTATATTTTTGATACTTTCCTGTATTTTTGCCTCTGCCAAATTTCACAGCATCATAGAATTGTCACAGCGCAGGAGGAGGCCATTTGGCTCATCATGGTCAGCTCTCCAAATGAGCAATTCCCTTTGTGCCATTCTCCCATCTTCTCCCCACAACCCTGTACAGATTTCCTTTTCAGATAGCAGTCAAATTCCCTTTTGAATGCTTCAGCTGAACCTGCCTCCACCACACTCTCAGGCAGTGCATTCCTTAACCACTCGCTGTGTGAAAAAGTTTTCCCTCATGTCACTTTTTCTTCTTTTGTCAATTAGTTTAAATCTATGCCCTCTCATTCTCAATCCTTTCACTAGTGGGAACAGTTTCTCCCTATCTGCTCTGTCTAGACCCCTCAAGATTTTGAATACCTCTATCAAATCTCCTCTTAGCCTTCTCTGCTCCAAGGAAAAAAGAGTCCCAATTTCTCCAATCTATCTTCATATCTGAACTTTCTCATCCCTGGAACCATTCTCCTTAATCTTTCCTGCATCCTTTCATGAATCTTTTCGACTTCAATCAAAAGGAAAAATCAGGCCATGTGTATAAATAGCGGTCAATCCAATATTGCACATTTTACAATGGCCAAAGTTAAAATTACCCCCATTTCTCTATACGGACACTATGCTTCTATAGGTGTGAGGGCCCAAAAAACAGGCATAAAGTTCTCATCTACTCCTTGACTAGACAATAAACGCTTCTGCAATACAACTGTGAAGTTGCAGACTCAGTAAGTTCCACCCAGTTGCATACGTGGTGTATCACAGACCAAGCAGGGACTCAGTGCACTTACTCGGATATGGAGGTCCTGAAAGAAAACCAGCAGGGTTTGTCTGATGAGCTGAAACTCTCCTGCTGGTAGGCAGCTGTACGTCTGTCAATCAGAAAAAGGCAAAAGGTCATGCATTATATTCCAAAACTAGCAAATCAGAAACATGTAATCTGTTTCGCAGTACTAAACACAGTTGACTATACGTCCCAGCTAGACCAAGGCCCAAGACTGGCATTTGTGATGCTGCAGACCCCAGGAAGAGGCCAAGTGTCACATACGTGGTATTTCTGGCTGAAGATGATTACAAATGCTTCAACCTGGTCTTTTGCACTGATGTGCTGGGTTCCCCCATCATTGAGGATGGGAACAATTGTGGAACCTCCTCCTCCAGTTGGTTATTTAATTGTTCACCACCATTCACAACTTGATGTGGCAGGAGCTTAGAAATAGGAAAATAGCGCAGATGAATACGTGGCTTAAGAGGTGGTGCTGGAGGGAGGGTTTTAGATTCCTGGGACCGTTTCTGGGGAAGGTAGGACGTGTACAAGCAGGATGGTCTACATCTGAACCAGAGCGGGACTAACATCCTTGCCGGCTGGTTTGCTAGTGCTGTTGGGAGGAGTTTAAACTAATTTGGCAGGGGGAGGGGCCACAGAATGTTAGCAGAATAGGGACACATCATAATACAGTAAAACAATCAAGTCAGAGGGAGTACAGCTGTATTAAGTTTCAAGGGAGTAAGGCAAGGCTGGATGGCCTCTGCTTTAATGCCAGGAGTATTACAGGTAAAACGGATGAGTTAAGGGTGAGGATTGACACGTGGAATTGTGATATAGTAGCCATCACTGAGACGTGGTTGAGGGGGGGCAGGATTGGCAGCTCAATATTCCGGGATATAGAATCTTCAGGCGAGACAGGATGGGGTAAAAGAGGAGGAGGCATTGCTTTATTAGTTAAGGAGTCAGTTACTGCAGTAAGGAGAGATGATATCTTGGATGGGGCATCGAATGAAGCTTTGTGGATAGAGCTTAGGAATAAAAAAGGAGCAGCCACATTGTTAGGTGTTTATTATAGACTCCCAGATAGTCAGCGGGAAATTGAGGAGCAAATATGTGCACAATTTGCGGAGGTGTGTAAAAGCAATAAGAATAGGATAATTGTATTAGGTGATTTCAACTTTCCCAACATTAATTGGGATAGACATAGTGTTAAGGGCTTAGATGGAGTGGATTTCTTGAAATGTGTACAGGAGAACTTTTTAGGTCAATATGAGAGAGTCCAACAAGGGACGGCGCAGTGTTGGACCTAATTCTGGGGAATGAAGCCGGACAGGTGGCTGAGGTGGTGGTGGGGGAGCATTTTAGTGATTGCGGCCACAACACAGTACAGTTTAAGTTTGTTATGGACAAAGAAATAGACAAGTTGCAAAAAAATGTTTTGGATTGGGGGAGAATGGATTTTAGTAAAATAAGGCAGTATCTGGCCAAGGTAGACTGGGAACAGCTGCTTGTGGGGAAATCTACAGAGAAGCAGTGGGGGGCATTCAAAAAGGAAATGGGGAGGGTACAGGCTCAACATGTTCCCTCTAGGGTGATAGGAAGGAGTAACAAGCCCAGAGAACCATGGATGACCATAGGTATTCAGTTTACGATGAGAAGGAAAAGAGAGGCTTTTAGCAGGTACAAGGGAAGCAAATCAGCAGAGGCATTAGTGGAGTACAGAAAGTGCAGGGTGGAGCTTAAGAAAGCAATTAGGAGAGCAAAGGGGATATGAGAAAGCTCTGGCTGGTAAAAGCAGGGAAAATCCCAAGATATTCTATAAGTATATCAATGGGAAGAGGATCACCAGGGAAAGAGTAGGGCCCATAAGGGACCAAGGGGGCAATCTATGGGTGGAGCCAGAGGACATCGCTAGAGTGTTGAATGAATACTTCACATCCGTCTTTACCCAAGAGAATGAGGATGAAGGTATTGAACTCGGGGAGAGAGACTGCGAGGTTCTTGAGCAAATTGATATAGGGAGCGACAAGGTATTGGAGGTGTTGGCAGGCTTAAAAGTGGAAAAATCTCCAGGTCCAGATGATTTGTGTCCCAGATTGCTGCGGGAGGCAAGGGAGGAGATCGCAGGGGCCCTGACCCAAATTTTTAATTCCTCTCTGGCCACAGGGGAGGTGCCAGAGGACTGGAGAACAGCTAATGTGGTTCCGCTATTTAAGAAGTGTTGTAGAGATAAGCCAGAGAACTACAGGCCAGTGAGTCTCACGTCAGTGGTAGGGAAACTATTGGAGAAAATTCTGAAGGACAGAATCTATCTCCACTTGGAGAGGCAAGGTTTGATCAGGGATAGTCAGCATGGCTTTGTCAGAGGGCGGTCATGCCTAATAAATTTGACTGAAATTTTTGAGGAGGTGACCAGGTGTGTAGATGAGGGTAGTGCAGTTGTTATAGTTTATATGGATTTCAGCAAAGCCTTTGACAAGGTCCCACATGGGAGACTTATAAAGAAGGCAAATGCACATGGGATACAGAGTAATTTGATAAGGTGGATTCAAAATTGGCTTAGTTGTAGGAGACAGAGGGTATTGACAGAAGGGTGCTTTAGTGACTGGAAGCCAGTGTCCAGTGGCGTACCATAGGGATCTGTGCTTGGTCCCCTATTATTTGTCATTTATATAAACGACAGAGATGACTATGTGGGGGGTAGGATTAGTAAGTTTGCGGATAACACAAAGATTGGCCCGGTGGTTAATAGTGAGGTTGAGTATCTTGGGCTACATAGACGGGATGGTCAAATGGGCAGATAAGTGGCAGATGGAATTTAACCCTGAAAAGTGTAAGGTGATACACTTTGGAAGGAGTAATTTGACAAGGAAGTATTCAATGAACGGCATGACACTAGGAAGTTCTGAGGAACAAAAGGACCTTGGTGTGTGTGTCCATAGATCTCTGAAGGTGAAGGGGCATGTTAGTGGGGTGGTGAAAAAGGCATACGGGACACTTGCCTTTATCAATTGAGGCATAGATTACAAAAGTAGGGAGGTCATGTTGGAGTTGTATAGAACCTTGGTGAGGCCACAGCTGGAGTACTGTCTGCAGTTCTGGTCGACACATTATAGGAAGATTGTGATTGTGCTGGAGTGGGTGCAGAGGAGATTCGCCAGGATGTTGCCTGGGATGAAACATTTAAGTTATGAAGAGAGGTTGGATAGACTTGAGTTGTTTTCATTGGAGCAGAGAAGACTGAGGGGCGACCTGATCGCAGTGTACAAGATTATGAGGGGCATGGACAGGGTGGATAGGGAGCATCTGTTCTCCTTAGTTGAAGGGTCAGTCACGAGGGGACACGAGTTCAAGGTGAGGGGCAGGAGGTTTGGGTGGGGGGGGAATGTGAGGAATAACTTTTTTACCCAGAGGGTGGTGACGGTCTGGAATGCACTGCCTGGCAGAGTGGTGGAGGTGGGTTGCCTCGCATCCTTTAAAAAGTACCTGGATAAGCACTTGGCACATCATAACATTCAAGGCTATGGACCAAGTGCTGGTAAATGGGGTTAGGTAGGTCAGGTGTTTCTCACGTGTCAGTGCAGACTCGATGGGCCAAAGGGCCTCTTCTGCATGTTGTGGGATCACTTAGCTCTGTCTATAGCATGCTGCTTCTGCTGTTTAGCACGCATGTAATCATGTGCTGTAGATTCACTAAGTTGGCATCATATTTTTAGTTATGCCAAGGTGTTGCACACCCTTCAGTGAACCAGGGTTAATCCTCTGTCTTGATGGTAGAGTGAGGGACATGCCAGGCCATGAGGTTACAGATTGGATTCAAGTACAATTCTGCTGCTGCTGACAGCTCACAGCACCAGTTTTGAGCTGCTATATCTGTTTGAAATCTATACCATATTGCACGGTGGTAGTGCCACACAAGGTGTTGGATGTCCTCAATGTGAAGACAGGACTTTGTCTTCAACCGATACTGTCATGGACAAATGCATCTGCGGCTGGTAGATTAGTCAGAGTGCGATCAAGTAGGCTTTTTCTTCTTGTTGGTTCTCTCACCACTCCATCACACACCTCTCTTTGCCTTGCCTACCAAGCCAAACTTCCCCTAAGGTTCCCTCCTTGCTCTAATTCTGAACTTGCATCTTTCTCTAATTTCTCTCCAAATGTTCTGCATGGTGTCATGATCTCATCTTGAACTTATTCCCACCAAACTGTTGATCACCCAACTTGCCTTCTGAGTCCCCTGCTAGCTGATAATGTAAACCGTTCCCCTGTCTCAGGTACTGTCCCCTTTATTTTCTGCCATCATAACCCCACCTCCTCAAAATTCCTATCCTTGAGCACTCTTCCCAAGCTCTCTCATGTTGTCAAAGGAACCTGTCCCTGAAACAGTCCTTCCCACCATCAATCTCAATTACATCTGCTAGATAGTGCACATAATGATGCCTGCAGACCGGTGTTACAAGACATTCTTATTCACATGCCTCGTCCAAAATATGCCTTAGTTACATTGACTTATATCAAGCGAAGAAAACACTCACCTCGATCAGCTGTCGGAATGTCTCATCCACCTGGTTGAGAATGCTTGGAGAGTCACGTATAAATTCTTTAACTGCATCCATATGATTAAACGTGACCAATAAGATGTCTTTAGGCCGTGGACAGAGCAGCACTTGGTACTTGAATGCCATTGTCATCAGGTCATAGAGCTGGATATTATAGGGAAACAAAGCATAGATACCAAATATACATGGGGTTAAAATAAACAAACATTCTTTTCTGCAACCAAGAATCACCCTAGAATTCTTTCTTCCTCTTCCCACCCCTCCTGAGTAGTGACCTTTGGCTTTGGCAAGCAATGGTTTCTCCCACATGTTTTAATACGTGAAGCCAGTGCTTGAGCTAGGGGTGTGAATTTTCATTGATTGGATAGTTGAGAGTTTTGCAGGTCGCTGCTATTTTTTTTTTCCATCATACTGTTTAATACTCAGGCATCCAAAAGAGCATAGCTGTGAAGAATGCCTGCTTCCAACAGCTTGACTCAGGTCAGGGTTGTTAGGGGTGATTGCAAGCCATTTTTGTATTTGTATTTTTTGAATAAATCTACACTCTGTAGAAACCCAAAAGACTCCCATATTGCTGAGAGGATTAAACACTGCAATTACACTAGAGTGATCCATTCACCTTGTCCATGCTAGCCTGATTAAGTCTCATAATGGAGGCGTGAGCCAGTCGATCAAACACGGTTCTTAGGGCTTTCTTGGAATACAGTTCCTGAGATTTGAATAATTCCTCCATGAACTTCTTATTGAACATAGTACTTATAATGTCATTCATAACTGAAAAAAAGGAAGAAAGAATTATATATAATTTAATAAATAATCCATAAGTATCCCTTATATACCTAGCAGATAGAGACACTGCCCAGGGTAGACCTCAACCACATAGACCCAAGTTAATTAAGCTAGGCTGGGGTGACAGCTGAGGGTGCATCAATTATAATTAGCCTGATTACTGTATTTTACCTGATGGAAAGTGTGCATGTGATAGGGTCAAGTGCAGCTATGATATGCACATAATGAAAAGCCCTGCTAAGACTCAAAGTCTCAATGTAAAGAATGGTCACCGGAGGGGAACTATGTATCTGCGTGAGAGTCATCACCTTTAACAAAGGAAAGGGATAAATTGGATGAAGAAGAACCCAAAAGAAGAAGGTGAAGAGGTGCAGCACAGTGGCAATGTGTCTTGGAGCTCTGTGAGGTAGAACCCAGATTCATGTCTATCATTCCTCACCTGTCAATGTACCGAGCAGCTATCCTTGCAGGCTATTCAGGGAGTGAGGCAGACATAAAAATAACAGTTAAGTGCTACGTCCATGGGTCTTACAGCTAGCTTGGAAGCAAGCCAAATAGAGAGTGGAGAGTAGGTTATCTGCTCAGGAAATGTGTGTGACACAGGAGTAAGTAATAGATAAAAGAAAGAAGATCTTCTTTTAAAAATGTGAAGCACCAGGGTTCCAGTTCTATACACTTTGCTGACCAACAGCTTTTTTTGTATTTGCACAAGCGGACAAGGGTGAATTTTCTTCACACTCACAACACTGACTTCATGAGACGTTGATGGTGGGAGATTCAATGATAGTAATGTCATTTAATGTCAAGGGGAGATGGTTAGATTTTCTCTTTACAGTATATCTGTGAGGCATTATCAAATTATTGTATTAGTCCTTTCAATTGAGGCAAAACGTGAGCAACTATTCTTATAATTATGTCCATGTATAGTTACTTTTTTTGTTTTCTTATATTTTATTTTTCCGTGCTTATCAAGTTGAGGGGCATTTTGCCAGGTTTTAAACTTTTTATCTTAGTCACCTAGTGTCAGAAACATGTACTACAAAAAATGATTTATTTTCTAAATTTCTTCATAGTTGACAGCATTGTGTAAGTACTGGAAAGGAAATCATCAGTAATATCATATTATTCTACATTAAATATGAAAGAAGTACAGAGTTCCAAACAAAAAAGTTAACTTGTTGGTTATTGCTTATATATAGATTGTACCTTTTGAATTGGGTTGTTTACAGAATCAACAAGGTTAATGTATTAAGGACAAGGGAGTATGCCAATAGAACAAATGCCATGCAGCATCTAGGATTCTGACTGAGCACTGCATTGTTATCCTGAAACAATGATTCTGCTTAGAGGACATATTAGGCTGTATTGAAGGATTCCTCCCAGACTGAATGTCAAGATTCATAATCGCTTATAGCATGCTCTACACTCAAAGGGAAGTTATCTTTGAGCTGCCTGAGGAGGAAGATGTAGAGCAGGAAGACGAAAAAGGGGATCAGGAATGGGTGGATGCAGATGAAGAGCAAGACTCAGCAGTGCTACAAGAAGCTGTGAGGGCTATAATGCAGGAAGTGATTGAAGAGGCATTCTCCGGAATCATCTCTCCCTTGCCTGAAGCACCAAAACAGTCTCTCCTTCCATTTGACCCACTCCTGACACCACCATGTCAATGTGCTCAAACAGTCCAACCCCATGAAACAAAAACAGAAAATGCTGGAAAAAACTCAGCAGGTCCAGCAGCAGCTGTGGAGAGAGAAACAGAGTTAACGTTTTAAGTCTGTATTGAATCTTCTTCAAAGAAGGGGGTGGGGGGAGGGGGTCCGATGTCAAAAGGGAGGGAGAGGTTGGTGTGGGGATGTTGTCGGAGGTCGGGGGAAATTGAGGTGCCCCGTGGCGTCGATCTGGGTATTTACAATAGTTACCCAGAAGTTAAAAGAGGTTTTAATTCTTCTAACATTTTCTGGGTGACTATTGGTATAATCCTGGTGGAACTATCCAAAGTTTGCAACTTAAATCGCATTTTCAGGTGGTTCCCAGTGCAGCGCAATTGTCCTGAGGAAGTTTGCACTTCTGGACAATTGCTGTGCAAACCCTTGCCTGGGAACATGCCAGAGGGATTCCCCAGCGCATCTTTGGGGTACCCCCCCCAAATCCGACGTTGGGGGGCATGGAAGTTACGGGCCATTTTTTAAAATTAACTGTCCAAAACCTCACCCACGTGTGGATGAGGTTACGTTAAAAAGGCAAAAGCCGCCTGGCTTATTTGTCCGTCCGCCAACCAAACGGTTAGACGGGCAGCGAAAAATTCAATTTAATTAATTGATTAAGGGCTTTAATAGGCCTTTTAATTGTCGGCAGGCGCGCTGCCGCCTCTCTCGCGCATCCACCAAATGAAATATTACAAGAGTGCGCGATGACATCAGGACGCTCGCCCGAGGTCATCGCACATTATTTCATTCCTGTTTGGGTCGGACGCACGCCTGCTGATGGGATGAAAAATTCTACTCATGGATTTTAAAAGACCCAGGCAAAATAACACTATACCCTGAACAGCTGAATTCAAAGTGAGTTTTCTTCACTTCAGTTCGTTTAGACAGCAACATGAGGCTTAGAGGCTGGAGGCTTTTCACATTTGTTAGGTCTTAGAATGCTTTCTTCTTGTACATAAGCTCACCTCCTTTATACAGATGTTTCCCTTTTTAATGTAAATCCTATTGTCCCAATAGGTCTTTTCAACTCTACTTTTCTAATAATAAAAATCTTTCATAGTGCCAATTTTATCACTAAGATTTGGAAAAAATAAACACACTGTTTGGCTTCTTCTGGCTACGTGTAACATTTCACCGCCTCTTTTGAAACTCAAATTACTCTGGTTTATCTAAAAATACAATTTTTAAAGCTTCAGCCATGTTTATCTATTTAACAATTCAAACCTAGCTTCTCTTCTGACACATCAAAGCCTTCAGACCAGCTGTCTTTAATTCAATTAAGTCACAGACACACACAGGCACACACTATTCCTACCTTAGAATACATTCCAATAGCACAATGAGAATTATTATATTTTCCTGACACCCCATCATTACTAAAAATGACCCATCATCATTTAAAAAGACAGCTTCATTTTCTTAACCCATCTTACATTACCTCCTATACTGATTACACTATTACATACCAGGTGCATGCATTAACATAACAACATATATACAAGTCCTTAGTATCAAAAGAAATCATTCCAGTCCAGTGTCCAGGTTTTAAATGTCTAATTTTCCCTTCAAGCTTCAAACTTTTGACAATGCATCTGGCATCAGATTTTCTCATCCAGCCACATGTATAACCTGTAGATTAAATGGTTGTAGTAATAAACTCCATCTGAATAGCCCTGAACTTCTGTCTCAAAATTTGTCCAGGAACTTTAAAGGAGTGTGGTCTGCAGAAACAATTGTTTCTGACGAATTGATTACAACATAAATTTCAAGATGCTGCTGTGGTGGCCTAGACAAATAGGGAACCTACTTAGTACTGAAAGGGTTAATGGAGAAATTGAATTAAATGCTTAGGCCTAAGAGAAAAATACTGCAACCTTGAAGAACAATACCATCTTGTCTGACTACTGTAGGATGAGCCCTGAGACATCCCATGTGTCTCTCTCTCTCGGGCCAAATGTAATCAAAGTTGTGGTAACCAAGTGTGTAGGCACTGCACCTGTTGTGTAGGAATGGAAATTAACTAAAACATGGATTGGTCAGTTAACGTATGCAAATAAGTGGATTGAGATGTGCAAAATTTACTGATTGGTTGTAAAATGCTTTTAAGCAAGTGTTTGTGTATTCTGCTTGGAGACGGCACAATAGCTCTCGTTGTATTGTTCTCCCTTGTGCACAAGTAATAAATGGGGTTTCTATGTATTAATGATGCCTCGGTGTGATTAATCTCCGACAGTTTCTGGAGGTTCCACCAAGATGACTAACCCCTGGGGTTGAGTCACGGAGCGCCAGCGTCAGGACCTCGCGGTTCAAGGACTCCTCAGTCCGCGGCAGACCCATTTGGGCTTCTGGGGTTCGTTGACCTGCGATCTGCCTTCGCCTGCCTGTGGCTGACTCTCAGGGTAAGTCGTCTATTTAAATATTTGGGAGATTAATTTGGCCAGTAGTTTAGTGTAAGTTAGTAGTAATATACCCAGGGGTTCGAGTCCCCTGGAGGTGAAAAAGTAGTAGTAGTATTCCCAGGGGTTCGAGTCCCCTGGAGGTGAAAAGTAGTAGTAGTATTCCCAGGGGTTCGAGTGCCCTGGAGGTGAAAAAGTAGTAGTTGTATACCCAGGGGTTCGAGTCCCCTGGAGGTGAAAAGTAGTAGCAGTATTCCCAGGGGTTCGAGTCCCCTGGAGGTGAAAAGTAATAATAGTATTCCCAGGGGTTCGAGTCCCCTAGAGGTGAAAAAGTAGTAGTAGTATACTCAGGGGTTCGAGTCCCCTGGAGGTGAAAAGTAAGTAATTTCTGTGTTTTCTTTTGTGTATATTATTAAGTAAAAATGGGAAATATGGCATCAAAGAAACCCCAGGTTCCCCCTTTGAAGAGAACCCCAAATGCTTATATGTATGTCCATTACGGTCCTGAAATTGTCAAATATGTTTCTGATTGGGTTAAATGGACTCAAAGTAAAGGAGAGAGCTTCCCACCAGGTGGAACTTTTAATCGGGACAGATTTGAGCGTTTATAATATGTTTTAAGGGAGGTAGATAGTCCGCTACTGAATTTTCTGTAACTTAAGAAAAAATGAATTGATGTAAGTTACAAGAGCTGTTTGTGCTGGAGAGAGAGAGAGAGAGAGAGAGGTACCCCTAGGGGGTTAATGAGCAATTGACAAGCAGCAGAGGGAAAATGTGAGCTTTCGTCAGTTTGAAGGTCCCTATAGGTGGAGCCTTCAAGATCCCTTTATTCCCCCACTGCTTCTCGAAGCTTCGTTTAGAGTTAAGTTCAATATTATAGGAGTATCGATACGTACCTTTATCTATGTGTTTGTTTCTGTGCAATGAAGCATTTGTATGTGAGCTTTAATGTGTTTTCTTCCCTGAATTGTATTTTGTTGAGCACTTCAGAGTCAAAAGCCTCATATTAGATTAAAGGAAAGGTTTATTCAAATATTCCAAAATTTTGAGTATAAGGTTTGAGTTGAGATTTCTGGCAAAAATCGTAATTTGAAGGTTGTGTAAAGATAAAACAGGGCTTGCCTTTGTTTGAGATGAACCAACCCTTGTACCACCCCCTTGCAGACTAGTAGGGAATAACCCTCATCATCAGCTTCATCATACATACGAGTTCGTATTCTAAAATTCTGAGGAAAAAAAATTACTTGAAATTCAGAAAGATTCTAGGAAAACCAAAAGACATAAACTCAAGGTCTAGGTGGTTCCAATGGGTAAAAAGGGGTTTCTTATGAAGAGATGAATTAAATATTAAAGGAAACCTGCTTTCCAAAAGCACTGGAATTTGAATTTCGGACAATCTTGAGATGTAAAGTTCAGTGTAATTTAACAGGTTACTTTGAATAACGAGGATGCTATCTAAAGATAAAGAATGTGTCGATAGACATACGGAAATTATAACTTGGATACAAATCGTTACACATGAAAAACAGGTTATTTTAATTTTGATAGTGCAAATTACAGTTCTTACAAAGTTTAAAAATTTGAGGTTTGGTTCTTGATAAAGTTCTCAAAAGGGAATTTTCATTTTAAAAAGGTTTGACAACAATTGGCACTAATTCAAATGCTGCAAGCTTTTGTACTTGTAAGTCTGTTCCCAAAACGTGAAGTTAAGCTCAAGACTGTGACAAAGTTTGACAGAAATCCATTTTTTGGCTGAGTTAATGAATCTGGGATAAAGCAAAAAAAAGTCAGACATAATTTAGTGGGACAATAAGATGTTGTTTGAGAAGAAGATAAGGAAGCAAAACATGTCAATGCTTGACTTCTGTTTTAAAATTGTTGTGAGAATATTTTCTTTATTTTAAAGTCTCTCCAGGCAACCTGAACAAGATAAGATGGTATCTGTTGCATGTGTAAAATGGTATGAGGCAAGTAGGAGAATGAGTTAGGGAAAGAGGACATAATGTACAAACTGTTTTAAGGGAAATGAATTTGATAGTCTGGCCATCAACTGAGACATTAGAACTGCACAGGGGGAGATAAGCAAAGATCTAGAGACAGAGATCCTCGTTGAAATGGAATAGTTAATATGGCCTAAAGAGTAAGGAAACATTTTAAACAATCAAGACAATAGAGAAACTGACTTCAAGAGAATCAAGATGATCATGGTCAGGGAAAAAACTTAGAGGTAAAACTATGTGGAATCTGTAGTTCAGGAATTGAAATGCAAGGAGAAATAATACTTAACAACAATTTACCACAAGATGGATACAGGTAAAGGGAAAGCTGGAAAAAGGCTAAATAATTGTATTACTGATTATATTAATGTGCCTGTGAGCTACAAAAAGTAAAACCACAGGATTAACACCTTGATGACAGGCAGAGTTAAGCGGTTCTCAGAGAGAACCATCACTGGAAGTGAAGATACTGAGCCATTGAAAGATAGGATAAGAAGGTGTAGAGTTGTTTAAGGAATTGAGGTCTGACATGAGACAGCAGCAGGAGAGAGTAAACTGGAAGGAGTGGGAGTGCCGACCCAGATGGATTCAGAACAGGGAACTCATTTCACTGGGAGAGTCATTAAAGAAGTGTGTAATCTTATGGAGATTAAACAGAAATTCCATATTCCTTACCACCCCCAGAGTCCAGGGATGGTGGAAAGGATGAACTGAACTTTAAAAACATCTATAGCCTAAGCAATTCAGGAGACAGGCAACAACTGGGCCACAGTATTGCCCAGCATTCTGATGCGCCTTAGGGCTACACCAAATTGGACTACCAGGTTCACCGCATTGAAATGATAACAGGAATGGCCATGCAATTACCTGAAGGCATTATGGTAGGAGGTGTAGGGCCACTGAAAGGAAAAATACAGGACAATGTAAGGGAATTAAGTAGGCAATTACATGAGTTGAGAGAAGAAGTTAGAGACTGACAGATGATTAAGGATATGGAAACAGGCAAATCCAAAGAGCAACAACGGACACCCCAAAGTGGGGAATAAGGTGATGGTCAGGGTGAGCTCAGAGCGAACAGGCATGGACCATACGAGGTAATTATGACAGGTGATACACGCGCACTTGTAGATATGAGAACCAGTGCCGATGTTAATGTCTCCACAGGTCTACGATCCTGGTCGAGGGCGTATCAGTACTGGCAACAAGGTCGGGGATCATCACTGCTCATCCCGCACCACAGGAGGAACTTTGGTACAGCATGGAGAGTGCCGAATGCGACACGCAACGGGGAATGATAAATGTAACAGTAGGAGAACAAGTGCTTTCAAATTGTAGTAAGGGTTTGCTTCGGATCGGGCATGGGAGGTCCGCACTACCCAGCCACCTCCCACCTCTACTTTCACAGTCCGAGTACAGATAATTGAAGACCCTCAAACCACACCAACTGACCCATCTTGTCCGATTATGCATCCAGGACTGGCGAATGGTTTGGTACTGGTTAATCAGAAGTTTTGAATGAAATGTACACCATGAGCTGGTACCCGTAGTCTTGAATGTATCCGAAATTGTCCTGCCCCAGTGGTGGTCAACCCATACCCAAGCACTCTATACGGCTCTGACGCGCCAATTGATGACTGAAGCAGTTCAGTTCAATGGCGAGATGCGATCAGGCTTGGGAGGGAACCGTGTTAAGCGCAGCCTGGTAAATGATGCTGCTACGATATTCAATTTAGGAACATCATTGGTTAATCCAAAGCCTGGCTACCGTGCTCGAAAGTCATACGGGGACTATCAATAAATTAATTGAAATAGGCAAAAAATATTTCAGACGAAACGAGCAGAAATGATGTATGCAGCACCTATGGACAAGAATCATGACTTGACCGGTTGCCAGCTCAGAGGTTTAACAAGTGTATATAGAATGAATGTTGAATGTATAGTGAATAGTAATATGCTAATAGGCATTGTATTAGTAATACCTGTTATACCTATGTCAATGACATAACCCAGGCAAGATGCTCACAGTGACTGCTGGTACGGGACCCCAGCCATGGGGCCCGTTTGTACACTTACAAATGGACTTTAGACAGATGCCTAAATGTTTGGGACATAATTATGTTTTAGTTATCATATGTTTGTTCTCGCGATGGGTGGAGGCGTATCCCACCGAACGAAATTATGCTGTTGTTGTTGTAAAATTGTTGTTGTGTGAATACACACCCAGATTTGGGATACCAGAGTTTTTATCGAGTGGTAATGGGCCTTATTTTACCGCTAAAGTGATAAAGGAACTGTTGAAGGCCTTACAATGCAACCATCACCTTTCCTGCCCGTACCACCCCTAGTCTACTGGGGCGGTGGAAAGACAAAATGGTATTCTGAAAAACAAACTAGCTAAATTATGTGAAGAAACTGGTTTGAAATGGCCTGAAGCTCTACCCTTGGCACTCATGACTATGCGCTCTCACCCTAACCGTACCACCTCCCTCTCTCCTTATGAAGTTGTAATGGGACATCCTATGCGCCTCCCACCTTTGTCTGCTAGGGAAATGGACATCCACGCTATGGATGAGGGAATGATTACATACTGTATAGCACTCACTAATTCTCTCAAGAGCTTGCATATACAGGTAGTAGAAGCTCAGAAAAAGCCCACTATTGAAGATCGCCATCAATACCAGCCCGGGGACCTAGTCCTGGTAAAGACCTTCAGGAGAAAAAAACTGTTTGGAACCTTGATGGGAAGGACCTTTCCAAGTCCTGCTCACCACCCATACGGCCATGAAGGTTGAAGGACGACCCTTGTGGATCCACACATCGCATGTCAAGCGGACGCTGACCTCGGACGGAAATGCTTGTGCAAGAACTTTAACTGAGCCGTCAGAGTGCTGACTCTGATTTGGATCCTGTCCTGCGTGGTCCTTGCGGGGGCATGGAATACCAATTCTGCGGTTCAACGAATGCAGGCCGTAGCCTAGCAAGTTAATCGGACTAAATTTGGATTTGTACTCATTTTCTTGTTAACCCCTCCTCCTCAGAGATGCGTTTTCTGGCTTTCCCCTCAGATTCCGCATGGTCCCTAGGTAATACAGGGGCCCTCATTCAGCAACCGCCCATTTGGAGACAGGAGCCCACCTTCTTGGCTCTTAAGGGGGAGGCCTGGCTATGCATCAGGAGAAATTATACCAAGGGTAGTACTCGGGTGGGTGAGTTGCCATTGGGTTCCTGTGCCTACCTTGCTGATTCAAACCAGCTATCTATCCCCTCCCTTTCCTCTGAAATCAGGATTCCACTGAGGAAGAAGCTCGGCGACTAGGATACATAGAACTTGGCTAAGGGTGGTGGATTGTCATTTTAGGACAAAAGGGGGGAAGTGTGGTGGCCTAGACAAATAGGGAACCCACTTAGTACTGAAAGGGTTAATGGAGAAATTGAATTAAATGCTTAGGCCTAAGAGAAAAATACTGCAACCTTGAAGAACAATACCATCTTGTCTGACTATTGTAGGATGAGCCCTGAGACATCCGATGTGTCTCTCTCTCTCGGGCCAAATGTAATCAAAGTTGTGATAACCAAGTGTGTAGGCACTACACCTGCTGTGTAGGAATAGAAATTAACTAAAACATGGATTGGTCAGTTAACGTATGCAAATAAGTGGATTGAGATGTGCAAAATTTACTGATTGGTTGTAAAATGTTTTTAAGCAAGTGTTTGTGTATTCTGCTTGGAGACGGCACAATAGCTCTCGTTGTATTGTTCTCCCTTGTGCACAAGTAATAAATGGGGTTTCTATGTATTAATGATGCCTCGGTGTGATTAATCTCCGACAGTTTCAATGCTAACACCCAAAGTTTCCTTTTTGATTGTTGAATATCTTCTGTTGTACATTCAACTTTCGTGAAAAACACCCTACCGGTTTTTCAATTCCATTTTCATCATCACCAACTTAAATTGCTCGGCATAATTGGGTATTGCCAAGTTAATACTGTCTTCAAACTGTCAAATGCCTTCTGACACTCCTGTGTCCATTGAAACTTCTTGTTCTTTTTTAATAGTTCAGTCAATGGAGCAACTACACTGTTAAAATTTGGTACAAATTTCTGGTAAAACCCACTCATGCCCAGAAATCTCAAAACTTCTCTTTTGTTGTAGGCACAAGGAAATCCATGATAGCCTTGACTTCCACATCTCTCGAGCCACCTTACCATGTCCAATAGTATGGCCTAGATACGTAACTTTCACTTTTGCTAATTCATCTTTGGCCAAGCTAATCAACAAATTAGCTTCTTGTGATCGACAAAACAATTCTTCCAGATGCTGTAAATGCTCCTCCCATGTCCGACTGAAAACTATCAAGTCGTCAATATAAACAGCACAAATTGCTCAGACCTTACTTTGTTTGTCAGTCTTTGAAATGCTGCAGGTGTGCTTTTCATACCAAATGGCATGACTTTAAACTGATATAGTTCATCTGGCCGATGAAAGCCTATATCTCCTTTGCTCTCTCCGATAACGTACTTGCCAATATCCTCTTAGCAAGTCAATTTTTGTGATAAATTTTGATTGCCCCACTTTCTCAATGCAATCTTCCAACCGTGGTATAGGATATGAATCTACTTTTGTCACTGCATTCATCTTTCAATAGCCTACACACAGTCTTTGTCATCCATCTGATTTCGGTACCATCACAATAGGCAAACTCCAATTACTGCAACTAAGACTCAATGATATCATTTTGAAGCATAAATTCGATTTCTTTCTGTACTTATGGATTAAATCGGCAAAGTTATCACAAGGATAATGCCTTATTGAAGATGAAACTGCTACACACACATCATGTGTAGCTAAATTTGTCCTCCCCAGCTTATTCCCACAAATAGCTTTGTGTGGCTGCAATAGCATCCCCAAATCACTTTGACGCTTATCTGGAAGGTAACTCAATATTACATTTAAATTTTCATGTATCCCTCATTATCCAATTTGATCAGAGGAAAATCAATTTCAGAATCCTACATTTTTACCTCTTTCTCATTACCTACCACCACTAATACCTCCTTTTGGTCCTCTTCCCTTTCAAAGTACTTTTTAAGCATATTTACACGACACTACCTCTGCTTCTTTCTTCTCTCTGGAATATTTATTAAATAATTTACTTCACTTAGTTTTTTTTCAATCCTATAAGGCCCACTAAACCTTGCCTTTAACGAGTCACCCAGTACTGGTAACAGAACTAGCACTTTCTCCCCAGCAACAAAACTGTGAGCTGTAGCTTTCCTGTCTGCCCCACTTTCATCACTTGCTGTGATATCTTTAAATGCTCCCTAGCCAACTCACATGTTCTGTCCAATCTCTCTCTGAAGTTTGATACATAATCCAGGGGAGTAGTTACTGAATTTTGACCCACCAATTTCTCATGATCCCCTTACCTCATGACCATAAACTAGTTCAAAAGGACTGAAACCAGTCGATGCATTAGGAGCATCCCTAATACTAAACAACAAGAATGGAATTCCTCTATCACAATCCTATACACCCTCATCATAGTTTTTAGAGTTTGATGCCATCTTTCCAAAGCCCAATGTGGCTCAAGGGTGTGATGATAAGCTGTTGACTTAAATTGTTTTATCCCCAATCTGTTCATTACTTCCTTAAACAGCTGTGACATGAAATTTGAACCCTGATCTGATTGTATTTCTTTTGGTAAACTATATCTTATAAAAAATTTAGTTAACTCTTCCACAATTTTCTTTGTTGTAATATTTCTCAAAGGTATCGTTTTAGGAAACCTTGTAGATACATCCATTATTGTCAGTAAGTACTGATTTCCATTTTTGGTCTTTTGGATTACACAATTAATCATGACCCTAGTAAAAGGTTCTTCAAATGCTGGAATTGGAATTAAAGGTGCCGGCTTAATCACTACTTGTGGTTTCCCCATCACCTGACATGCATGTGACTACATCCCTATGTAATCCAGGCCAAAAAAAATGTTTTTGTACTTTTGCCTGTATCTTTTTAATTCCGAAATGTCCCCCATTGGAGCTTCATGAGTTATTCCCAGAATCTCATTTCTATATCCAAATGGTAGTACAATCTGATGCATCTTCCTCTACTTCCATTTGCTGAAGCATGATAAGGCCTCAATTTTCTCATTAAAACATTACCCTTAAGGTAATAAGATTCTGGAATACATTCTGTCTCTGTTTCTGAGAAAGCTGTCTGATATAACTGTTTTATTTGCGAATCCTTTTTCTGTAACTCAAGGCAGTTAGTGGAGTTAAACCTCTCAGCTGCATTGTCCTCCATTTCATCCTCCTGAACAATGTTATCAAACACAGTCTCAGCTAGTTGGATTTCCACGCCTTCTCCCTGCCTTTGAACTTCCTGTTCTTCTTGTTTCAACCTGTGAGCCTGTGGTCTTGTTATCACACAATCTGGAAACAAGCCAGGATGCTCTCCCTGCAACACTTCTGAAAACACCTCTACAGGCTGCTCAACTACCATAGGCATCACCCACATCTGTGACCCAGCTATATCATTACCCAGAATAAACTGAACCCCTGCAATGGGCAATTTTCCACTCCTCCAACAATCACTTCGCCTGTTTTCCACTTACTTCTTAAATTTACCTTCCACAATAGAATAAGTTTAGCATCTCCATGAACCCCACTTATTATCACCCAGTCCTGCAATACTCCCTCTAAACAACAAATGTCACTATCCTAAAATATCAAAGGATTGACTAGCCCGTGTCTCTTAAAATGTTAAGATCTTTACTTACTCCACCCTGTACACATGGAAAGACTTCCCCTTCACATACAAAATATTTAAATATTTCAACCACCTGCTCCTCAGAATTCTCTTGGGTATATTGTGAACACATTCCCATTTCTTTACCTATCACTGATTCTTCCTGTTTTACCTGTACACAAATCAGTTTTTTTTCCTGTGCCTGAACCTCAGAAACCACAGTAATTTTACTTCCAAATCTTTTCTGCACCCCAATAATCTCAACAGATTTCCCCTGTAATTTTCAACACAGACTTTGTGTATCTAACTTTATTATAATGAAAACACCTCAATCTTTGAATGTCACTTCTACCCTCAGCACCTTCCTTTTTATTCTGAAAAAAAAACTTTGTGAATTTCCAACTACTCCTTCCCTTTCCACCTTCCTTTCACCTTCCTACTTTCTATCCTTCTGATTTAAAAGAGTGATGGAAAAAAGGTTTAGCTCTATGAACTAACTCATAATCATCACCTATCTCTGCTGCTTGTCTTACTGTTTCAACCCTCTGTTCCTCCACATGAGTTCTCACTCCCAAAGGAATTGAATCTTTAAATTCTTCCAAAAGAATTACTTCTCTAAGAGTTGCATATGTCATCTCTATCTTTAATGTCCGTATCCACCGGTCAAAATTACTTCGTTTTACTCTTTCAAACTCAATATAAGTTTGCCCAGGCTTTTTTCTCATATTCCGAAATTTCTGCCTGCATTCTTCAGGAACCAACTCATATGCACTCAAAATAGCATTTTTTAACCACGTCATAGTTCACCGACATTTCTTCTGACAATGAAGCATAAATCTCATGTGTTCTACCCACCAACTTGGATTGTAACAACAATGTCCAGGTTTCTTGCGGCCATTTCATCTATTTAGCTATTTTCTCAAATGAAATAAAGTATGCTTCAACATCTCTTTCCTCAAACATTGGAAGAACTTTGTACAAGTTTAAACATCTCCCCACTGGGTTCTAATCTGGAAATAAGTCCTTCCTCACCTCTTGGTGTCTCTTTCTTAACTGCCAGCATTTTAAGCTGGAATTCTATGTCTCTCTCTCACTTTTTCTCTTTCCTCCCTTTCTGCCTGGCCCCTTTGAAATATCCTTTCTCTTTCCTTTTCTTTTTCTGCTGCCTCTAGCTCAAGTTTTTTCATTTGCAACTGAATTTGAGCCCATTCCAATGAACCACCCCTTGAAGAACTCAGTCTCTCAGGTATTCCTTCCAATTTCAAATGCTGCACTATACCTTCAATTATGTCTGATTTCCTTATACCTGCAAGTAACCCATATTGTAACTTATCTGTCAATTCCATTAACTTAGCTTTATTTGCCTTTTATAAGCCAACTAAAGTTATAACTTCAACTCCCAGGCAAGTCTCAGCAACTGCCAAAGCCATATTGCAGTCTCACTACTTTAAAAAACCTCACATGTACTCCTGAATTCAAAGTGCTTCTTGTACTCATAACCTTAAGATTCACCAACTCCAAACCAATCCAGGAATTTCAAATATATCTCGCAAAGAGCCCCCAATTTTGTTCCGGCACAGCGGATGGTAAATGCGGAGCTGCTCAAATCCCAAAGGGAAATTTGAAACAACTGCCACAACTATTTTAAAATCTGTGTTTATTTAGAGATGCATGCCTTGAATTCAGCAGTAATAGGATCACTGAGTCTTATAGGTTTCTTACAAAACTAAATTAAACCTTTTGTTAATAAAAAAAATTTTAAACACATACATATGTTTACAAATTACTACTATGATAACTCCTAGTTCCCCTAATTATTCTAACTCCCAGTTACACCTCCGTTAAGGCAGCAGTAAAACGCAGATATTTTAACAGACCCAGGTAAAGTAACACAATGCCTTGAACAGTCTAATTCAAAGCGAGTTTTCTTCACTTCAGTTCGCATAGACAACAACTTGAGGCTTAGAGGATTTTCGCACTAGTTGGATCTTTGAATGCTTTCCTCTTACACATAAGATCATCTCCTTTATACAGGTTTCTCCCTTTTTAATCTAAATCCTTTTGTCTCAATATGTCTTTTCAACTCTACTATTCTAATAATAAAAATATTTCATGGTACCCATCTTTATCAGTAAGCTATGGGAAAAATTAACACACTGTTTGGCTCCTTCTAGCTAAGTGTAACATTTCACCACCTCTTTTGAAATTCATATTACTCTGCTTTATCTAAAAATGCAAATTTTCCCTTTACACCTCACATTCTAAAACTTCAGCCATGTTTATCTATTTAACATTTCAAACCTAGCCTCTCTTCTGACACACCAAAGCTGTCTTTAATTCAATTAAACCACCCCCCGCACACAGACACACACTATACTGACCTTATAATAAATTTCAATAACATAAAGAAAATTATTATATTTTCCTGACAACACACAGATGCACTTCCACAGGGTCTATAGAGCAGTCAGGATCAGGCACTCAACCTGATAGTTTCCCTCTAATATCAATTACATTAAGGTCAACTGAAGAACTCAAAACATCTTGGCTAAGATCAACTAACTCAACACAAATACAGACTAGGAGTTATGCGCACCAACTTCACTAATGCGGGAAACTCCATTGTGACAAGATTGTAATCGTATTTTGAATAAAATACTTTTAACGGGGTGTGAAAATGCCATTGTTCTTCATTTCCAAAAGGAGTTTGCTCCTAGTTAAGAAATAAATATTACATTTCACAACCACCAGACATCTCAAGGCACTTTACAGCCAATTAAGTACTTTTGACGTGTACTCACTGTTGTAATATAGGAATCCCAATGCCCAATTTGCACACAGCAAGCTCCCACAAATGGCAATGTGAGACCAGATAATCTGTTTTCTTTTAAATGATTTTGGTTGAGGAATAAATATTGGCGAGGACACCAGGGATACCTCCCCTGTACTTCTTTGAAATAATGTCATGGAAGCTTTTACATCCAACCGAGAGGGCAGACAGAGCCTCACTTTAACATTTCATCTGAAAGATTGCATTCCTGACAATGCCGTGTTCCTTCAGTTCACCAAGGATCAACTTTGACATTTTATGTTTACATCCTGGACTGACTTGAACCCAGAACTTACCATTTAAGGCTGGGATAGACAGATTTTGGTCTTGGAGGGAATTGAGGGATATTGGGAGTGGGGAGAAAATGGAATGGAGGCCTAAGATCAGACATGATCATATTGAATGGCAGCCCAATGAGCCTACTCCATGTGGTCTAATCCTGCCTACTGTTACTCCTATTTCTTGTGTTCTTCTGGCTCAGAGATGAGTGTACCAACAATTGAACCATGGATGACACTGAAAACTGTAACAGCTGTTATTCTTTTACAAATAGAGGCACATCAAAAGGAATTCCTATCTTCTGACAAATCAATGCATCGTTGTTTGCCTTATATGCGTGTAAAGGATATATCATCCCTGGAGTTTAGAAGTATATTTCATTGAAACATATGAGATTATGAGAGAGATTAACAATGCAGATGCTGAAAGGATCTTTCCCCTGGCTGGAGAGTTGAGAACTAGAGTCACAATCTCAGGACAAGGGGTTGGCCATTCCAGGTCGAGATGAAGAGAAATTCTTTTCACTCAGAGGAATTTGAATCTTTGGAATTCTCTACCTTAGGGGTCTGTGGTTGCTCATTGAGTATATACAAGATTAAGGTTGAGAGATTTTTGGACTCTAAGGCAATCACAGGACATGGAGATCAGACAGAGGAGTTGAGATTGTGAATCAGCCATGATCTTACTGAATGGCACAACAGGCTGGAAGAGACCATATGGCCTATTCCTATTTCTTATTTTAAGTTATGCAAGTAGAATTAATGGAGAAACAAGTTACATTTTGACAGCATTTATATTAGCCAATGGTTCTTGGTAGCAAATCCCCACTTTCTGCAAACTGGTCAGAATTTCTTGAAGGGATGTGGACTGTGGCCCAGCAATGTTATAATGATATCTGAAAATGAAATGATCTTGATGTGAACTCATCACATTTGAACAGCGCTGCATTTGTTATAATATGATTAAGCCATGATTAAGATTAACTATTTCATTATCTTACTAATTCCTTGCATAAAGTCCGAGTCTTATAGGCTGTCCATAATTATCAACATTTTCATAAGGTTGCAATGCGTACCTGCAGGAGGGAAAATTTACTTGTCCATTTATACATAAATTACTACCTGTCAGTTTTAGATTATTTGTACAATACACTTTTGGCGAGGCAGAAGGAAGGAAGATTCCTTTCTGCCCTCCTGGAACAAAGACAACCATTATGAAAGTTTCCGTTCCATAATCTGCTATCCCTCTTGAAGGAGGCTACCAGGATCACATGGGAACAGAATAAAGAGGAGCATGACCTGAAAGCACCAAAATTACACCAAGCTTCCAAAACATACTTTGTAAATAAGCATGTGAGGAGCAGCCAGCCCATTTCAGAACTGCAAACTCCACTCTGTATATTTAGGCTTGAAGCATAGGTGCAGGGTATAGAAGCTTGAAAAGGTTTCAAACCAAAAGTAATATTTTGCTTCAATTCTCCAGTAAGACTAGATGGATCAGAAGTCCCACCACTTTATAATCCATTCTCACTATTTTAAGATTGATTGTTTCAGTATACAGGCCTGCACATTCAGCCTTGCTCCTTATCAATAACTCCAAAGAATCTAATGCACATTACACATTTGGCTAACTTAACACATTTTGGTTTTCATTATGTTCATGCATCAAGAAGCCTGCTTTGCTTCTAAAGATGCAGCCTCACCAATTGGTGGAGCTGATCTTTTGTTTCACGAGTCCATTTCTAGATAACGCTGTGGTGTTGCGACATTAAATCACTGTGGATCCCAGCGTTGCCTCTCAAGGACAAGTGAGACCTCACCAAAGCATAAATACACCCATCGCACGACTGATGAGCGACAGGCAGATGGCCATGGACTTCCTTGTGCAGTAGCTCGCTGGCATGATTAGTGCATTAGTTCTATTCTACTTTCAAAGCCGAACAGAAAACAGGATTTGTTTTCTCATGACTATCAGCCCTGTCCCCTTCCTCTGGGGGGAAAAAAAAGAGTAAAGTCCAGGGCTGAGGGAGTGATGCTTTTTCTGCAATGCTATGTGCCTATTTAGAAGGAGAGGTGAGGTGGAGCAGCACAGTATGCAACTATGCAGCTAAATGGAACAAAGTACAATACCTCGTTGTCGGTCTGCCTCTTGCCAATCATCTACAAGGTGCATAAGAAAAAAGTGACAATGATTTTTTTTTAAAAAATTAATTATGATTATTTGCAACCTGCAGTAGCCTGGTGGTTTACATTTCACAGATTACTAACGCAGAAAGTTATGTACAAAGAAACATTTTTGCAACACATTAGTACTTACATCAATTGAACTGTGAAAAATACCAGCAACACAATTAAAGATTTTGTCCTTTCAGATTAGAAAAAAAGAGTCTAGAGAGAGCCATTTGAGCTGTGTAATATTATGGTGAAGAACTGGTGTTCAAATCCTCTCTCACACTACATCTCAATTGTCCAAAACTCTAATCATCACCAACTACCCAGCACCCCCAAACTTCCATCCTCATTGCATTGAATTCAAAAATCTTCATCCTGGTTTACAAATCCTTCCCTGTCTTCGCCCCATTTAATCTCCTCCAACTGCATATCTGATATTGCATCCTATCTTCCAATTCTGACCTTCTCTAGACAATGCTCAATTCTATAATCAGTAGTTGAGCCTAAAGCTATCTTGGCCCTAAACTCTCACTTTATTGGCTGCCACTTTCCAAAGCTTCCTTAAAGGCTTTCTCTTCAACTTTGCCTTCAACCATGTCCCCTAGATCCTTTTCTAATACCATGCACTTCTTTATGCTGTACAAATTTCTTTGGTATGTTCATTTCCTAAAGCTGCTAAATAAATGCAAGTTGTTGGTGGCACTGGTTAGAGGTGCTGTAATGGTGGTATATTACTGGGAGCAATTTAAGGTGACGAGTTAAAGACTATCACAACATTAAACTGTACTATCGCTATCTTACTCCATAGATAGTGGTATAGTTACATTCAGTGAAACCATTACTTGAAAAACAAAAGCAGCTTTGTAGTTTCTGGGTAATCAATGTTTAAAAAGTGTGTTAAAGTCAAGTGAATGTGCTTTAAGGAATAAAATACACCAAATGGTTGATGTTAGATTTAGCTGTGCACAACTAATTTAACATGGATACCAAGAATAATAGGCAAACTGTGAAGTGATGCACTTTAGTAGGACAAACAGAAACATTATCTACACGTTAGAAAATAAGAAATTGAATGGGGCAGAAGGGCAAAGGGATCGAAGAATACAGGTGAACAAACCATTAAAAATAGAATCACGGGTCAGGGGAGAACCCAAAACTAGGGGCCATAAATATAAGATAGTTATTAATAAATCCAATAGTGAAGCAAGGATACATTTCTTTATTCAGAGAGTGGTTCAAAAACACAATTCACTACCGGAGAAAGTGATTGAAGCCAATAGATTAGATGCTTTCAACAAGAAGGTGGACAACTAAAGAAAAAGGAGTAGAAAGATATGCAGAAAGGTTGAAATGAGGAAGGTGGAATGGAAAGAGACTTGCGTGAAGTGACTAACTAAGGAAGTTAAAGATAGTATCAAATTGAAAGAAAAAGTGTACAATTCTACAAAGGTCAGAGGCAGATCAGGAGTTTGGACAGACTATAAAGAGATTGATACGCAAGGAGAAAGTAGAGTACAAGAGAGAGCTAGCTAGAAATATAAAAGCAGATAAAGTAAGAGTTTCTGCAGGTATTTAAAAAGAAAAAGAGTAAGTAAAGTGAACGTTGATCCTCCAAAGTGAGTCTGGGGAATTGACAATGGAAAATAAGGAAATGGCAGATAAATTGAACAGTATTTTGCATCTGCCTTCACTGTAGAGGATATAAATAACATCCCAGAAATAATTGCAAATCAGGAGGTGAAAGGGAGGGAGGAACCTAAAACAATTACCATCATCAAGGCAACTGTACAGAGAAAATTATTAGAACTAAAAGCTGACAAGTCCCCAGGTCCTGCATGACTTCACCCTTGAGTCTTAAAAGAAGTGGCTGCTGAGATAGTAGATACATCAGTTTTTATTTTCCAAAATTTGCTACATCCTGGAAAGGTCCCATCAAGTTGGAAAATAGTGAATGCAACTGCTCTGTTCAAGAAACGAGGGAGTCAGAAAGCAAGAAACTATAGGTCAGTTAGCTTAACATCTGTCACAGGGAAATGCTGGAAATGTTAAAAAATCTCAATGCAATCACAAAACTATGTTGACTTTGCTTGAAAGGGAATCATGTTTGACTAATTTATTGGAGTTCTCTGAGGAAGTAACAAGCAGCGTGGATAAAGGGGAATCTGTGAATGTACTGTACTTAAATTTCCAGAAGGAATACGATAAAGTGCCACATCAAAGGTTACTGCACAAAATAAGAGCTCATGGTGTAGAGGTTAATGTACTAGCATGGATAGAAGATTGGTTAGCTAACAGGAGACAGAGTAGGCATAAATGGGTCATTTTTGGTTTGGCAAGATGTGATGAGTGGTGTACCACATGGATCAATGCTGGAGTCTCAACTATTTACAATTTGTATCAATGAGATAGATGAAGAGACCGAATATATGGTTGCTAAATTTACATATGAACAAAGAGCTGGAGCAGGAGTAGGCCATTCAGCCCCTTGAGCCTGCCCCATCATTTAATAAGATCATGGCTGATCTGATAGTAACCTCAAATCGACCCCTGATAACCTATCACTCTCTTGTTAATCAAGAATCTATCCACCTCTGCCTTAAAAATATTCAAAGACTCTGAGCCTTTTCAGGAAGAGAGTTCCAAAGAATCACGACCCTCAGAAAAAATTTCTTCTCATCTTCGTTATAAATGGGTGACCCCTTATCTTTAAACATCTACCCCTAGTTCGAGATTCTCCCACAAGAGGAAATACCCTCTCCACATCCACCCTGTCAAGACTCCTCAGGATGGTATATATTTCAATCAAGTCGCCTCTTACTCTTCTAAACTCCAGCGGATACAAGCCTAGCCTGTCCAACTTTTCCTCTTAAGACAAGCCGCCCATTCCAGGTATTAGTCTGGTAAACCTTCTCTGAACTGCTTTCAACGCATTTACATCCTTCCTTAAATAAGGTGACCAATACGGTACACAGTACTCCAGATGTGGTCTCACTAGTGCTCCGTATAACTGAAGCATAACCTCCCTATTTTTGTATTCAATTCCCCTTGCAATAAATGATAACATTCCATTAGCTTTCCTAATTACTTGCTGTACCTGCATACTAGCCTTTTGTGATTCATGCACTAAGACACCCAGATCCCTCTGCATCTCAGAACTCTGCAATCTCTCACCATTTAGATAATATGCTTCCCTTTTATTCTTCCTGCCAAAATGGACAATTTCACATTTGCCACATTATACTCCATTTGTCAGATCTTTGCCCACTCAGTTAACCTTGTCAGATCTTTGCCCACTCACTTAACCTATCTACACCTTTTTGTTGCCTCCTTATGTCCTCTTCACAGCTTACTTTCCTACCTATCTTTGTGTCATCAGCAAATTTGTCAACCATCCCATCATCGAAGTCATTTATATAAATTGTAAACAGTTGAGGTCCCAGCACTGATCCCTGTGCACGCTACTCGTTACATCTTGCCAACCTGAAAAAGACCAATTTATACCTACTCTACTTCCTGTTAGCCAGCCAATCTTCTATCTATGCCAATACGTTATTCCTTTTACCATGAGTTTTATTTTCCATGATAACCTTTGATGTGGTACTTTATGAAATGCTTTCTGCTGATGACACAAAAATAAGTAGTTGTGAAGAGGACATAAGGAGTCTGCAAAGGGATATAGATAGGTTAGGTGAGTGGGCAAAAAACTGGCAAATGGAGTATAGTGTGGGAAAATGTGAACTTGTACATTTTGGCAGGAAGAATAGAAAAATAGCATATTATTTAAATGGAGACAGATTGCAGAGCTCTGAGCTACATAGGGATCTGGATGTCCTGGTACATGAAAGACAAAAAGTTAGTTTGTAGGTACAGCAAGTGATTAGGAAGGCAAATGGATTGTTCTTGTTTCTTGCAAGGTGAATGGAATATATAAGTAGGGAAGGTTTGCTACAATTGTACAGAGAATTGGAGACACCACATCTAGAATACTGTGTACAATTTTAGTCTCCTTACTTAAAGGATATAAATGCCTTAGAAGCAGCTCAGGGAAGGTTTACTTGATTGATACCTGGGATGGGGGGGGAAGGTTATCTTAAGAGGAGGGGTTGGAAAGGCTGGGCCTGTATCCAATGGAACTTAAAAGAATGAGGAGTGACCTTATTGGAACATATGAGATCCTGAGGAAACTTGACAGGGTGGATGCTGAAAGGATGTTTCTCCTTGTGGGAGAGTCTAGAACTAGGGGATGCAGTTTAAAAATAAAGGGCCTCTCATTTAAGACATAGATGAGGAGAAGTCTTTTCTCTGAGTGTCGTGAGTCTTTAGAACTCCCTTCCCCAGAAAGCGGTGGAGCAAGGGTCAATGAATAGTTTTAAGGCAGAGGTAGATAGATTCTTGACTAACAAGGCAGTCAAAGGTTATCGGGGCAGGCAGAAATGTGTAGTTGAGGCCACAATCAGATCAGCCAGGATTGTATCGAATGATGGAGCAGAATCAAGGGACCGAATGACCTACTCCTGCTTGTAATTCATATGTTTGTACCTATGTTCGTAACACCAACACAAACAAGTTGGGCCAAATGGCCTATTCCTGTGCCGTTCATCCCATTTAATTCCCTGTAAAGAAGAAGAACAACTTGCATTTATAAAACATCTTTGATATTGTAAAGCACCCCAGGGGATTCTTATATGCATCAGCTGATAAATTTGATACTGAGCCACATAAGATGATGTTAAAACAGGTGCTTGGTCAAAGAGAAGCTGCAGCGAACATCTTAAAGGAGCAGATACATGGAGGTGAGAAAGGTGGAGAAGTGGAGAGGTATAGAGTGTACCGGGTCAAGCTTTTATTTATCTCTTGTTTCTGTAGTTTACTCCTGTTGTTCTAAAGACAGGAGTTCATACGCTCAAGTCAGTGGCTCGTTCGTGCCCCACTTAAGTGGCTTTCATGATGTGGCCAGGTATTTGACCAGGAGACAGTGGAGGGCACATCCCAGCCTCATCCTGTCCTTAACGTCTTCACACCCATAACACTTCCAGTCGGATCAGAGAGCAAACAGCTGTGATGTCCTCATGAACCACATGTGATGACTTGATGACTAGCACAATTATTCCCACAACACAAGTTAAAAGCTTAGAAGGGCAAGAGGAGAAAACCGACAGAGGATATTCCAACTAAATAAATACAACCGCCCAACAGTTTCAGGGTCTGCTTTAGACATGAAATCAGCTGGCCCATTTCACAACTTTGGCACATTGAACTATTCTGATGGCACAATTATCGGCAGTTAAGTGAGCGGACAAGAACGTGACAGATGGAATGTAATGTGGAGAAATGTAAAGTTATCAATTTTGGTAAGATAAATAAAATAGCTGGATTTTTTTAAAATGGTGAGAGACTGGATAATGTTTGGTTTCAGAGTGATCTGGAAGTCCATGTATACAGAAAGCTAACATGCAGGTACAACAAACAATTAGGAAAGCAAATGTCATGTTAGCTTTTACTACAAAGGGAATAGAATATAACAGAAGAAAAGTCTTACAACTGTATAGCGCCTTGGTGACACACGCCTGGAGTACTGGGTACAGGTTTGGTCTCCTTATCTAAAGAAGGATAGACTTACCTTAGAAGAAGTGCAACAAAAGTTCACTTTTATGAATAGCTGGGATGTGGGGATTGCCCAACCAGACACTGAGTAGGGATCGTTCCCTCCGGGACATCCTGGTCCACTCCTCCATCACCCCTTACACCTCAACCCCCTCCCACGGCACCTTCCCATGCAACTGCAGAAGGTGCAACACCTGCCCCTTTACTTCCCCCCTCCTCATCGTCCAAGGGCCCAAACACTCCTTTCAGGTGAAGCAGCATTTCACTTGTACTTCCCTCAATTTAATTTACTGCATTCACTGCACCCAATGCGGTCTCCTCTATATTGGAGAGACCAAACGCAGACTGGGTGACCGATTTGTGGAACACCTTCAGTCTGTCCGCATGACCCAGACCTCCCTGTCGCTTGCCATTTAAACACACCACCCTGCTCTCATGCCCACATGTCCGTCCTTGGCCTGCTGCAATGTTCCAGTGAAGCTCAACGCAAACTGAAGGAATAGCAACTCATCTTCCAACTAGGCACTTTACAGCCTTCCAGACTTAATATTGAGTTCAACAACTTTAGATCATGAACTCTCTCCTCTATCCCCGCCCCCTTTCCGATCCCCTTTTTCCCCAATAATTTATAATTTTAAATATTTTTTATATATATATTTTTCTTTTCCTATTTCCATTATTTTTAAATGTATTTCCATCCATTGTTTTCTTTACCTTTTAGCTTATTTCGATCCCTTCCCCCCCACCCCACCCCCACTAGGGCTATCTGTCACTTGCTTGTCCTGCTTTCTACCCTTAGTGTCATCATTAGCACATTCCTCAGCTAATATCACCACCGTCAACACCCCTTTGTCCTTTTGTCTATAACATCTTTGGCAATCTCTTCATTGCCTCCACCTATCAATGGCCCTCTATCCAGCTCTACCTGTCCCAACCCGCTTTCAACCAGCTTATATTCCACCTCATTTCTATATTTCTTAGTGCTGATGAAGAGTCATACGGACTCGAAATGTTAACTCTGTCCCTCTCTGCAGATGCTGCCAGACCTGCTGAGTTTTTCCAGGGATTTTTGTTTTTGTGGCTGAGTAGACCAGGTCTATTTTCCTTGAGTTCAAAAGGATAAGACGCGATCTCATTGAAACACAAAATCCTTAAGGCGTTTGACAGGGTAGATGGTTGGAGGATGTTTCCATGGCTGGGAGAGTATAGAACTAAGGAGTCACAGTATAGGAATAAGGAGTTGGCCATTTAGTACTGAGATGAGGAAACAATTCTTCATTCAAAAAGTTGTGAACCTTTGGAATTCTCCACCACAAAGCACTGCAGATGCTCAGTCATCGATTACATACAAGCCAGAGACTGACAGATTTTTTGACACTAAGGGAAGCAAGGGATATGGGGATAATTGAGGAAGGTATAGCTGAGGAGCAAGGGGAGTACGGGGGGGGGGGGAGGGTGGGGGCGAGGGGAAGGGGGGGGGGCGAGGGGAAAGGGGAGGGGCGAGGGGAAAGGGGAGGGGCGAGGGGAAAGGGGAGGGGCGAGGGGAAAGGGGATGGTTCGGGTTGGACTCGCTCCATTTGACTGCACTCAGTGCCTCAGGCCCCCAGCTTCCCCTCCCCCCTCTCTCGGTACCTTTCTTGGCCTTGTCGCTCGGGATGTTCTGGGCTCGGAGCCGCTGGTCCAGGATGTAGAGCATCTCCCCGCCCAGGTTTATAAAGAGGAGCGGCAGCGTCCGCAGCGACATTCCGGCCCCGGTCTCTGGGCGTCTCTCCTTCTCTGTGTCTGTCTGTCCCGAGCCCTGATCCGCCCGTTGCCTGGACGCTCCGGTTGCCAGGTCAGTGACGCAATTCCTTTTACACCAATCAGCATCACTCTCACTGCCAAGTGCGATTAAAGGGATTAATTAAAGGTATGGGCAGTTTCACCGATTTGTATTCAGCCAACCATAAATCTCTCCAAGGCTCCTTCCACAGCACCTTCCAAACCCACCACCACTACCATCTAAAAGGACTTGATTTCTCCCTTGTTTTTTGTTAATTTAGTTTATTGTTTTGACTCAAAAGAGTTACCATCTAAAAGGACAAGGGCAGCAGATAGATGGGAACACCACCACCTGGAAGTTCCCCTCCAAGTCACTCGCCATCCTGACTCGTCTTCTGCTCGGATCCGCTGTCGGTGCGCAGACTGATGCACGTCTGCGACCAGTTCGAACTGGCCTCGGGAGCCAAGGTAAATCGTGGGAAGAGCGAGGCCATGTTCTTTGGGAACTGGGCTGACCGATCCTTTGTCCCCTTCACTGTCAGGGCTGACGGCCTGAAGGTGCTGGGGATATGGTTCGGAGGGACCGGGGCATGCGTTAGAAACTGGAAGGAGCGAGTGGCTATGGTGAAAAGGAAACTGGGCATGTGGGAGCGACGCTCCCTCTCCATTGCGGGTAAGAACCTGGTCATCAGGTGTGAGGTACTCTCGCTGTTGCTGTACGTGGCGCAGGTCTGGCCCATTCCACACTCCTGCGCGATGGCGATCACTCGAGCCATCTTCCGCTTTATCTGGAGGTCGAAAATGGATCGTGTCTGCAGGGACGCGATGTACAAGCCTCTAGATAAAGGGGGAAAAAACGTGCCCAACATCGCCCTCATACTGATGGCCACCTTTGTGTGTGGCTGCATCAAGCGGTGCGTAGACCCTCAGTACGCAAACACCAAGTGTCACTACGTGCTGAGGTTCTACCTGTCCCCGGTGTTGCGAAGGATGGGTCTGGCCACGCTGCCGCGGAACGCTCCAAGTAGTTGGACCGTGCCGTACCACCTGTCCCTGGTGGAAAAATTTATGCAGAAAAACACCTTTGACCACAAGTCCATCAGGCAGTGGTCAGCACGTAACGTCCTAGAGGCCCTGAGGGATAAGGAGAGGGTGGACCCTGTGGGATGGTTCCCCGAGCAGACTGTCAAAGTCATTTGGCAGAATGCCTCATCGCCAGAACTTTCCAACAAGCACCAAGACGTAGCTTGGCTGGTGGTGAGAAAGGCCCTCCCCGTCAGATCCTTCCTACACGCCAGGAGTCTCACCCCCTCTGCACGATGCCCTCGAGGTGGCTGTGGTGGGGAAGAGACCGTTGTTCACCTCCTTGTGGATTGTGCCTTTGCAAAGAAAGTCTGGAGAGAGATGCAGTGGTTGCTGTCGAGGTTCATCCCGAGCAGTTCTGTGACACAGGACTCTGTGCTCTACGGGCTGTTCCCAGGGACACACACCGAGACAAACATCAACTGCAGCTGGAGGATCATCAACTCGGTGAAAGACGCGCTTTGGTCTGCCCGAAACTTGTTGGTCTTCCAGCACAAAGAGTTGTCCCCGACCGATTGTTGCGGACTGGCACAATCCAAAGTCCAGGACTACGTGCTGAGGGACGCACTAAAGCTTGGGGCAGCTGCCGCAAAGGCGCAATGGGGAAGGGCCGCTGTCTAAGACCTTTCTACCACAGCGCACCGAGAGACTGGGAACTGTTTAGAGCCCCTCGGGCTGTACAGATCAAAATGAAAGGCTGTAAATGACTGTAATATTGTTTGTACTGATGCACCTGGTGATACATTTTGTAAAAGTTTAACCTGGATTGTACCCTTGTAATGTTGTTTTTGAAATGGTTTTGAATGTGATTGAAGATTTTTATGAATAAAGTATATTTTTACAAAAAAAAAGACTTGGAAATATATCGCGGCGCGCGCCTGTTATCCGGCGACTCGGAGGCTGAGGCTATCGGATTGCTTGAGGCCAGGAGTTCTGGGCTGCTGCGGACTATGCCGATCAGGTGTCCTCACTAAGCTGGGCATCGATATGGTGTCCCCGGAGGAATCCGGGATCACCAGGTCGAGTAAAGAGGGGTGAATCGGCCCAGGTCGGAAACGGAGCAGGTCAAAGCCCCCGTGCCTATCAGTAGTCGGATCGCGCCTGTGAATAGACGTTGCAGTGCAGCCTGGTTGACACAGTGAAACATAGACTTGGAAATATATCGCCGTTCCTTCACTGTTGCTGGGTCAAAATCCTGGAACTCCCTCCCTAACAGCACTGTGGGTGTACCTACACCACATGGACTGCAGCGATTCAAGAAGGCAGCTCACCACCACCTTCTCAAGGGCAATTAGGGATGGGCAATAAATGCTGGCCTAGCCAGCGACACCCACATCCCGTGAATGAATAAAAGAAAGTTTTGCTGCTCCATGGCCACCCAGCAGCTGGCCTTCATTCTCCTGTCTTAACTCACACCAACTCCCATTTCCCTATCATCCCCTGTGCTCACTGACCTACAGCTCCCAGTCAAAGCAATATCTTGATTTCAAAATTCTTATCCTGGTTTTCAAACCTCTCCATGGCCTTGTCACATATCTCTGTAGTCTCCTCCAGCCCCACAGCCCTTTCAGATATTTGTGTTTCTCTAATTCTGGCCTCTTGTGCATCCCCAATCATAATTGCTCCCAGAATGACCAACCGTCCTGGGACCATCCCATATTTGAGGCACTCGCCCCACCTCCTGGATTGTCTGCATCCGGGATGCTGTTTGTCTGGATCATTTAATTACCTGCACATGCACACCATGTTCCCCTCCCAGTGCCTTGCTCCCATGCTCCACCACAACCTGCCAAGCCCCCAATCCCCTGTGCTCTGGTACAGACCTGGCACAACGCCCCCTGCCCCGCCCTTCCTCGACAGGTCCACCAGAACCTGCACTACACCTCCCCCCTCCTCCCCCATCTCGACTGTCCACCATTCACTCCACCATTGGTGGTCATGCCTTCATTTGCTGAGGCCCCAAACTTAGGGCGACCAGACATCCTAGTTGTGCTAGGAAAGTCCCAGATTTTCATTAAACATCCAGGTGGCCTGACAATTTCCTCAAAATTGTCCAAATGTCCCGGGTTTCTGCTTTTCTCTTTGTGGACATCTTTAAATGATAACAACTGGCAAAATTTAAACCGGTATATTTTTTACGATCAATCCCATCAAATAGTAAACAGAATGAATATACAGGTAATCCTGAAATTATGTTTAACACAGTAATGCGTACAGTGTGCTGTGTATACTGGTTGGAGTATGCATGGCTTCATTCAGTCAAGGAGGAGAGATTTTGTGAGCACCATGTTTTTCCTCCCACTCAAAAATTATTCTTATTTACTTCTTAGCAGACGCTCTTATCTGGATAAATGTATATTTTATTACTTTTTATTGTATATTTTCTTCAACTTTCAATAAAAACAAGAAAAAGCCAACTAGCAACAAAAAAAGATGCCTAAACAAAAATGTTCATTCAGGGAGGAGTTACAGAGAGCATTCTCATTTTTGCATAAAGTAGGGAAGAGTGAAAGTGATGTGTACTACAAATCAATATTCTCTACATTGGTTACAAGAGCAGGTCAGAAGTTAGGAATTCTGCAGTGCATAACTCACCCTGACTCCCCAAAGCCTGTTGACCATCCCCAAGGTGTAAGTTAGGAGCAGGATGAAATACTCCCCACTTGCCTGGACCAATGCAGCTCCAACAACACTCAAGACGCTCAGCATCATCCAAGACAAAGCAGCATGCTTGATTGGCCCACCATCCACCACCTTAAACACTCACTCCCTCCACCACTGATGCACAGTGGCAACATCGTGTACCATCTACAAGATGCATTGCAGCAACTCACCAAAGATCTTTTGACAGCACCTTCCAACCCGCGTCCTCTACCATCTTGAAGGACAAGGGCAGCAGATGCATGGGAACACCACCACCTGCAAGTGCCAAGACACTCAACATCCTGATTTAGAAATATATCGCCGTTCCTTCACTGTCACTGGGTCAAAATCCTGGAACTCTCTCCCTAACAGCACTATGGGTGTACCTACACCACATGGACTGCAGCACTTCAGGAAGGCAGCTCACCACCACCTTCTCAAGGGCAATTAAGGATAGGCAGTAAATGCTGGCCTTGCCAGCAACTCCCACACCACGCGAAAGAATAAATTAAGATGAAATTCTCGATTAGTCATGGTGGAAAGGCAGATTTAAATGACCATATTCAAACAAAAAAACACAAATCGTGGGTCGGATCTGGAAGCAGCAGCACTGAAAATATTTTTGGGAAGGCAGCACCTAGAAGGACTGAATTTAATAGGGCTGCAGCTGTAGGCACGTTTGCATATCATGTTGCAAAGCACCACCACAGCTTTTGTTCAATGGCCCCTACATCTCGATTGATTCGAAAATTGTACAATGAAAGATTCTACTGTGCTTGGGCAAAGACCAAAATCTTGGTCACTAACATATTAGTGTCTCTGGCAATGGACGACCAAAAGAGTGACACGAGCAACATTGATCATATATCTATTTCGATTGATGTTTCTAATACGAAAGATGTGAAGTTGAAATCTATGTAATTTGTTATCACAAGCACTATGAAGAAGTGAAAGTGAACATTTTAGAGTTTGCCTCAGTTCCCAGTGGAAACCCTGCTATACTTTTCAAAGAACTGCAGCAGGCCCTGGGAAAGTACAGTCTGCAGGAAATAGTGATTGGATTTTGTGCGAACAATACGAACAATTTGTGGGGAAGTTCAGAGCAAGAAAATACATCACCTGCAGACTCAGCAAAATAATCACCGACAGTAACGTAATTGGAGTGAGGTATGCACACTTTGTTCACGACGCCATACAAACCACTGCCGACAGCCTGCCCCTTGAGTCAGTTGTTGTAAAGATTTTCAAATGCTTCCATATCTACACCGTTTGAACAGAACAATTGAAAGAATTCAAAAACAAAAATACCTGGAAAAACTCAGCAGGTCTGGCAGCATCTGCGGAGAGGAGCACAGTTAACGTTTCGAGTCCGAATGACCCTTCAACAGAACTAAGTAAAAATAGAAGAGAGGTGAAATAAAAGCTGGTTTAAGGGGTGGGGGGAGGGGGGGTGGTGGTTGGGACAAGTAGAGCTCGATAGAGGGCCAGTGATAGGTGGAGATAACCAAAAGATGTCACAGACAAAAGGACAAAGAGGTGTTGAAGGTGGTGATATTATCTAAGGAATGTGCTAATTAAGGGTAGAAAGCAGGACAAGCAAGGTACAGATAGCCAAAACAAAAACAAAATTACCTGGAAAAACTCAGCAGGTCTGGCAGCATCGGCGGAGAAGAAAAGAGTTGACGTTTTGAGTCCTCATGACCCTTCAGCAGAACTGAGTAAAGTTAGGAGAGGGGTGAAATATAAGCTGGTTTAAGGTGGGGGGTGGGGGAAAGAAGTTGGAGGGGGGTGGTTGTAGGGACAAGCAAGCAGTGATAGGAGCAGATAATCAAAAGATGTCACAGACAAAAGGAACAAAGAGGTGTTAAAGGTGGTTATATTATCTAAGAAAATGTGCTAATTAAGAATGGATGGCAGAACACTCAAGGTACAGCTCTAGTTGAGGTGGGGTGGAAAGACTGACAGGGTATTACAGTTATAGATTTAAAAATAATGGAAATAGGTGGGAAAAGAAAAATCTATATAATTATTGGAAAAAACAAAAGGGATGGGGAAGAAACGGAAAAGGGGTGGGGATGGGGGAGGGAATTTAAGATCTAAAGTTGTTGAATTCAATATTCAGCCCGGAAGGCTGTAAAGTGCCTAGTCGGAAGATGAGGTGCTGTTCCTCCAGTTTGCGTTGGGCTTCACTGGAACAATGCAGCAAGCCAAGGACAGACATGTGGGCAAGAGAGCAGGGTGGAGTGTTAAAATGGCAAGCGACAGGGAGGTTTGGGTCTTTCTTGCAGACAGACCGCAGGTGTTCTGCAAAGCGGTCGCCCAGTTTGCGTTTGGTCTCTCCAATGTAGAGGAGACCGCATTGGGAGCAACGAATGCAGTAGACTAAGTTAGAGGAAATGCAAGTGAAATGCTGCTTCACTTGAAAGGAGTGTTTGGGCCCTTGGACGGTGAGGAGAGAGGAAGTGAAGGGGCAGGTGTTGCATCTTCTGCGAGGGCATGGGGAGGTGCCATAGGTGGGGGTTGAGGAGTAGGGGGTGATGGAGGAGTGGACCAGGGTGTCCTGGAGGGAACGATCCCTTTGGAATGCCGCCATGTTGGGTGAAGGGAAGATGTGTTTGGTGGTGGCATCATGCTGGAGTTGGCGGAAATGGCGGAGGATGATCCTTTGAATGCGGAGGCTGGTGGGGTGATAAGTGAGGACAAGGGGGACCCTATCATGTTTCTGGGAGGGAGGAGAAGGCGTGAGGGCGGATGCGCGGGAGATGGGCCGGACATGGTTGAGGGCCCTGTCAATGACCGTGGGTGGAAAACCTCGGTTAAGGAAGAAGGAGGACATGTCAGAGGAACTGTTTTTGAAGGTAGCATCATCAGAACAGATGCGACGGAGGCGAAGGAACTGAGAGAATGGGATGGAGTCCTTACAGGAAGCGGGGTGTGAGGAACTGTAGTCGAGGTAGCTGTGGGAGTCGGTAGGCTTGTAATGGATATTGGTGGACAGTCTATCACCAGAAATTGAGACAGAGAGGTCAAGGAAGGGAAGGGAAGTGTCAGAGATGGACCATATGAAAATGATGGAGGGGTGGAGATTGGAAGCAAAATTAATAAATTTTTCCAGGTCCCGACGAGAGCATGAAGCAGCACCGAAGTAATCATCGATGTACCGGAGAAAGAGTTGTGGGAGGGGGCCGGAGTAGGACTGGAAGAAGGAATGTTCCACATACCCCATAAAGAGACAGGCATAGCTGGGGCCCATGCGGGTACCCATAGCCACATCTTTTATTTGGAGGAAGTGAGAGGAGTTAAAGGAGAAATTGTTCAGTGTGAGAACAAGTTCAGCCAGACAGAGGAGAGTAGTGGTGGATGGGGATTGTTGGGGCCTCTGTTCAAGGAAGAAGCTAAGGGCCCTCAGACCATCCTGGTGGGGGATGGAGGTGTAGAGGGATTGGACGTCCATGGTGAAGAGGAAGTGGTTGGGGCCAGGGAACTGGAAGTTGTTGATGTGACGTAAGGTGTCAGAGGAATCATGGATGTAGGTGGGAAGGGACTGGACAAGGGACTGACAAGGTACAGATAGCCCTAGTGGGGGTGGGGTGGGGTGAAGGAATCAAAAAAAGGCTAAAAGGATTCAGTGACTTCGTTGATTTGGAGTATCAGCAACATCTGAGTACAAGCAACACTCATCGGCTTTCTCTGGTGCCGGCAATTGACAGGACCCTGAAGCTGTTCCCAGCCATGAAATCCTACTTTTCCTCACAAGAAAAAGCCCAACAACAATTGTTGCATTTTTTGGGATCCCTGTTGGTGAAACCTGGCTCTGGTTTTTGCGCAACCAATTATCTCTCTTCAATGACACAATTATAGCAATGGAAATCAAAATGCAAATACGGTTGACGTTGATCTGAAACTGACAAACCTGAAAGAAAAACTGATTGAAAGAAGATATGTGTGCTTCAATGGTGAAGGGCCTTCTCAACTCCCTGAAGGAACAAGGAACGGCATTAGAAACTCAAATAAAAACAGAAGATGCTGGAAAAAACTCAGCAGGTCCAAAAGCATCTGTGGAGAAAGAAGCAGAGTTAACGTTTGGAGTCCATATGACTTTTCTTCAGAGCTAAAGAGTAGAAATGTGATGGAATTTATACTGTTTAATGGGGGCAGAGCAGGTGCAGCTGGATAGAAGGTCACCGATAGGTGTGGGCTAAGAGGAGTGTCAGGACTCACTTGGGAGAGTGCGCTGTAATATCAAGCCCATTGTTCACCGAGCCGCGACAAATGTGAAAAAAGTTTAATCAAACCACCAGATTTCCCCAATTCTACCTAACTGTTTAATTTAGGTTAACAGAATACGAGCACCAGGTTTGTAAACTTAATGGGCAGAATTTTGCCGTCGGTGAGCAGGGGGCAGGGCCCGCTCACCGACGTGTAAAATGATGCAGGATGACGTCAAGCGGAACCCCCGACGTCACCGTGTCCCCATTTAAATTTTCAGAAAGGTGGGGGTGCAGCAAAATCAGCTGCGGGCCCACCAACCTGTCAATGGCCAATTGAGGCCATTGACAGGATCATTTAAACAATTAAAGGACCTGCCCGTCCAACCTTAAGGTTGGCGGGTCGGCCAGGAGCCCCAGCGGCAAATAGATAAAACATGAAACCTCATTCACCGGTGGGATGAGGTTTCATGTAGGGTTTTAAAATGTTTAATAAAGTTTTACTGTAATTTATGAACATGTCCCATCTCATGTGACATTGTCACATGAGGGGGACCTGTTAGGGAATTTTTTTTTCTATTTTTTTTACCTTTTTAAAAGTGAAAGCGATCTCCCCGAGGCAGCACTTAGTCTCAGGGGGATGTGCGCTCTTTCGTGCACATGCGCGAAAGAGCGCACTCTCGCTTTTGGGGAAATCCCCCCCCCCCCCAGCCCGCACAGGGAGCTCATAGCACTTTCCGCCGGACGTCATGCTGGACGGGTCTTAATTGGCCCTCCCATGTAAAATGGTGGTGGGGGCCCGCTTCACTGGCGGGGATCGTCTCCCCGCCCGCCGGAGATTGGGTCGGGCCCGCCCACCTGGCAGGCAGAAAATTCTGCCCAATAAGTAAATAACTGTTTATTGAACAAACAGTTATTAACCAGTGGCAAAAGAAAGAAATATGAACTGCTAATTTCTAACACTATTCTTAAACTCTACCCCCTTCTTAAATCCCTATACACACACATACAAGACACACAAGGCACACAAAAACATGGATTTTAAGGGTGGGATAAAACAGTTCAATAGCACCAATTCTGGAATACAGGATTTGATGGGTTGATTTTGATTTATGTCTTCCAAATTCCTTTCAGTTCTTGTTGATGACATGAAGTAGACTTCCAGCACTTTGAGTATTTAGTTCACTGGTTGATACCTTGCTTTTCAATGTCTCTAACAATGGTTTTCCCCTGTGCCTCCTGACAGGGATTTTCAGAGAGGGAGCAGGTTATAGACATATGAGGAAAAGAGATTTTAGTTGTTATCTCTTTACAGGCCAGGAGCTTTCTGCCTGCTGCACTGCTACCACACAAAACCCTGGTCACCTGGTCAGGAGCTAATTACAATGCTGTCGTCAGGCAGCTCTCTTGGTCCTTTCCAGCACCATCCTGTCTTTCATGGCACACTCTGTTCCAGGACTGCAACATTTTATATATCGCTCATCTTGTTCCAGTGGACGTGTCTTCAAACTGCAGCCATTGTAATTTTAACCCACAGTCCAACAGAAAATAAAAAGATATGTTCTTTACAACAGCCCAGCAGAAATAAAAAGTTAGGTTCCTTACAAGAGATTGACAAAGATGCCATGGACACAAGACAAAGGGACTGTTAATGGTAGTGGTAAAGGCTAAAGGAGGTGCTGATAGTAGCATAAAAGTAAGAAAATTTTCAATGTGTTCTGGTTTTGACTGAAAATCTGGTCACCCTACCCAAGCTCTGCAGTTCCTTCCCTAAGTCTTGCTAGCTCTCCACCTTGCTTGTCTCTGTTGCTTAAAATCTACCTTTCGATAGATTTTGGTCACCCATTCTAATATCTATATGGCTCATTGTCCTTTTTTATCTGACTCAGCAAAGCGCTTTATGATGTTTTTATACTTTAAAGGCGCTATATAAATGCAAGTTGTTGTTGTTGCCCTAAAGTTAAACCAATAGTGACACTGTTCACAAATCAGGAGAGCATAATGCTTCAGAACAGAAATTCCCATTACTGCAGTCACATCAATTGCCCCACCCAGCGACACAAAGAGGTTTTTACATGGTCACAAGTGCTTAGTGGGATTATACAGTTTTTGCGATGCACTCATGCTACATTTCAGTGACTCACACTGGAGGATTTATTCTACATGGCTGAAAGGTGATTGACCCCAGTGATGACTCTCTGACACATTCGTCAATAGGAACGCTCTTATTATTAGGTACGGGGGGTAGGTGGGAATGGGGTTTAAAGCCATTGGACAGAATTTTAACTTTGGGGTGGGAAATGGAAGTCAGGACTGTTTCTGGGTCCCGAACTTGCCCCATGGGGGAGTAGATTAAATTCATGATTTTCGCAGGGGTAACCCCTAATTGGATTGGAATTGGGTTTGGCAGCCAATTAGAGGCCATAGGCGGCAGGAACGGAGTCGGGTCAGATGAAGTGGCGTCCAGATTCAAACTTCCCATGACAGAGCAGCCATTAATGTGGCTGGGGAAGCAAGCAGAAGTATTCCTATGAGCCAATGGCCCATCATCTGGGGCAGGGCTGGCTTCCCAGTTCTTGGTTATCAACTTAGAGATGATGCTTGAGACCGTGAGGGAGAGGAGGGAAACCCTCTTCCCAGATGGTCGCAGGAGGAGGTCCTCTTTCCAGATGGTGGCAGGAGGAGGTCATCTATTTAAACTAAACAGGTCTGTGTTGAGATAGCAGCCATTGTCAGTGGCCGGTGTAATCAGAAAACCTGGATTCAGTGGCATAAAAAGTTCAATTTGCTCTGGCAATATGAGCGCAACCCTCAACTTTCAGGATTGATCTCAGTGCTTGCACCCTTAAGCAGACACCCCACCCCTGAGGAGCCTCAGAATGCATGCTGCTCCTGAACATGGGTGCGATGTGTTTTCAGGGCACTTACCCACATCTCAGAATGGCTCAGAGCCATATGGTGCTGCTGAGCACTTAACACCACTGAAACATAAAGCTTCTAAGGGATAGGGGCAGATGTGATTGGTCACAGAGAACAGCAGTGCCTTATTTCACTCTCTTGCATCCTTACAGGAGAAATGTGCATAAAGAACCTTGGAAAGCTGCTGACAGGCAATGGGATACCATATGTCGCGGAAATCGGAGTGAACACTCAGACCCAGGAGGTTTGTCTCGGAAGCCTTTATTAATCGTGATATCACGGAGAGCCCAGTAGCATACAAGGTAGCTAGCTGACACTCTCAGGAAGCATCAGAGCACACACGTATTTATAGTAGAAGTTGTACATATCAAAGAGCTTGAAGGTGATAAGGCTGTCTAACTTTCAATGATCAATTACATTGAGAATCATTGTCACACAATTAGTCTATTCTAAGTTTATGACTATACAGGATATTGGGGGAAGCTCACGTAGTAATAAAAGTGAGACAGAGAATAGATGACCATTGCTTGATCCTGGGGGCAGACATCCCGTCTCAAGGACTCCAGGAAGCCTGCCCATGACACTCCCCTTTCTCCCCTCCTGCTCAATTAGCTGGCAACTGCAGGTGTGCCTGCTAGAACAAAAGAGGGAACTGTGCTGTAGTATTCCACCATTGTGCTAACGAGAGAGGGAACTAGTATTCCACCATGGTGCTAACTGTTTAACCCTTAGTTGACCTGTAGATGTATTTTATTCTTCCACAATCCCTCCTTGTTAATCTTTCAGATTAATACCAATGAGGAATAGTATCTTCATCATCATAAGGGGGCTCATAACCATAAGGGAAAGGCCGATCCCTGGCAGGGTAAACCTTTTCTCCCCACCAGTGGGTTTTGCTGGGGCCAGTGCGTGTCAATTGAGGAACAACTGGAGCTCCTCCTATTCCAGTAGAGACACTGTTAATAACCTGGGAACAACAAATCCGCAAAGCAATACATGCACAAAACCCTATAACACATGCTACGACCAACCCAATTAAAACGTATAGCAACCAACTTCCCCAACCGGAGAACCAACCTAGTATTACAGACCACCAAGAATCTTTTTTATAAAAATTATTCAAAACTTCCGTTTCAATACATAATACAAGTTAGATCACTTGGTAACAGCTGCTATATTGTTGTTGGACAATGTCTTTTACAGTGAGTGGCGTGGACCCAGTCTTCCTTCCCTTTAATCTTCAGGGCCGTTCGAGTTGTTAGCAGCAAAAGGTAGGGTCCTTTCCACCCTCTCTTGCAATTCAGCTGCTGTTTTGGCATAGAGGAAAATGAGTACAAATCCAACATTTAGTCTGATTAACTTGCGAGGCTACGGCCTGCATTCGTTGAACCGCAGAATTGGTATTCCATGCCCCCGCAAGGACCACGCAGGACAGGATCCAAATCAGAGTCAGCACTCTGACAGCTCAGTTAAAGTTCTTGCACAAGCACTTCCGTCCGAAGTCAGCGTCCGCTTGACGTGCGATGCGTGGATCCACAAGGGCGTCCTTCAACCTTTACGGCCATATGGGTGGTGAGCAGGACTTGAAAAGGCCCTTCCCATCGAGGTTCCAAACAGTTCTTTCTCCTGAAGGTCTTTACTAGGACTAGGTCCCCGGGCTGGTATTGATGGCAGTCTTCAATGGTGGGCTTTTTCTGAGTTTCTACTACCTGTATATGCAAGCTCTTGAGAGAATTAGTGAGCACTATACAGTATGTAATCATTCCCTCATCCATAGCGTGGATGTCCATTTCCCTAGCAGACAAGGGTGGGGTCACTGGGAGGCGCATAGGACATCCCATTACAACTTCATAAGGAGAGAGGGAGGTGGTACGGTTAGGGTTGAGAGTGCATAGCCATGAGCGCCAAGGGTAGAGCTTCAGGCCATTTCAAACCAGTTTCTTCACATAATTTAGTTTGTTTTTCAGAATACCATTTTGTCTTTCCACCGCCCCAGTAGACTAGGATTGGTATGGGCAGGAAAGGTGATGGTTGCATTGTAAGGCCTTCAACAGTTCCTTTATCACTTTAGCAGTAAAATGAACAACAATTTTACAACAACAACAGCATCATTTCGTCGGGTGGGATACGCCTCCACCCATCGTGAGAACAAACATACTAGAACTAAAACATAATTATATTCCATACATTTAGGCATTTGTATAAAGTCCATTTGTAGGTGTACAAATGGGCCCCATGGCTGGGGTCCCGTACCAGCAGTCACTGTGGGCGTCTTGCCTGGGTTATGTCATTGACAAAGGTATGACAGGTATTACTAATACAATGCCTATTAGCATATTACTATTCACTATACATTCAACATTCATTCTACATACAGGTGTTAAACCCCTGAGCTGGCAACCGGTCAAGTCATGATTCTTGTGTCGTGAGAGATTCAATAAATGCTCATTAGTTACCCATAAAGGGACTACCCCTTCTTTAGTCTGTCTTAAATTTTCTCGGGCTTGTTCCAGTGCCCAAGATCCATAGGTGTTGCACACATCATTTCTGCTTGCTTCGTCTGAAATATTTTTCCCTATTTCAGTTAATTTATTGATAGTCCCCGCATGACTTTCGAGCACGGTAGCCAGACTTTGGATTAACCAATGATGTCCCTAATTTGAATATCATAGTGGCATCATTTATCAGGCTGCGCTTAACGCGGTTCCCTCCCAAGCCTGATCGCACCTCGCCATTGAACTGAACTGCTTCAGTCAGCAACTGGCGCGTCAGAGCTGTATAGAGTGCTTGGGTATGGGTTGAGTACCATTGGGGAAGACGACACCGGATACATTCAAGACTACGGGTACCAGCTCATGGTGTACATTATCATACAAAACTTCTGATTAACCAGTACCAAACCATTCGCCGGTCCTGGATGCATAGTCGGACAAGATGGGTCAGTCGGTGTGGTTTGAGGGGCTTCAATTATCTCTACTCAGACTGTGAAAGTAGAGGTGGGAGGTGGCTGGGTAGTGGCAGACCTCCCATGCTGGATCTGAAGCAAACCCTTACTACAATTTGAAAGCACTTGTTCTTCTACTGTTAATTTATCATTCCCCGTTGCGTGTCGCATTCGGCACTGTCCATGCTGTACCAAAGTTCCTCCTGCGGTGCGGGATGAGCAGTGATGATCCCCGACCTTGTTGCCAGTACTGATAGGCCCACGACCAGGATCGTAGATCTGTGGAGAAATTAACATCGACTCCTGTTCTCTGGGTTACCGCTTGGTCAATTGCCATGTATCTTTAACTGTGTGTAATGCCTTCATTTACTTCCCTTTCATTGTCCTGTATTTTTCCTTTCTGTGGCCTTACACCTCCTACTATAATATCTTCAGGTAATTGCATGGCCCTTACCTGTTATCATTTCAAATGGGGTGAACCCGGCGATCCTGCTTGGGGTAGCCCACGGCGCATTAGAATTTTGGGCTGTTCCCTGTCTCTTGATTGATTTTTTTTTTAAAGTTCAGTTCATCCTTTCCACCATCCCTGGACTCTGAGGGTGGTAAGGAATATGGAATTTCTGTTTAATCTCCATAAGATTTCACACTTCTTTAATGACTCTCCCTGTGAAATTAGTTCCCTGATCTGAATCCATTTGGGTAGGCACCCCCACTCCTTCCAGTTTACTCTCTCCTGCTGCTGTCTCATGTCTGACCTCAATTCCTTAAACAACTCTACAGTGCACCTTCTTATCCTATCTTTCAATGACTCGGTATCTTCACTTCCAGTGATGGTTCTCTCTGGGAACCGCTTAACTCTGCCTGTCCTCAAGGTGTTAATCCTATGGTTTTACTTTTTGTAGCTCACAGGCACATTAATATAATCAGTAATACATCTATTTAGCTTTTTTCCAGCTTTCCCTTTACCTGTATCTATCTTGTGGTAAATTGTTGTTAAGTATTATTTCTCCTTACATTTCAATTCCTGAACTACAGATTCCTCGTAGTTTTACCTCTAAGTTTTCTTTCCTGACCTTGGTCATCCTAAAGTTCTCTATTCAGTTTCTCTATTGTCTTGGATTGTTTAAAATGTTTGAATACTCTTTAGGCCATTCCATTAACTATTCCATTTCAATGGGGATCTCTGTCTCGAGATCTTTGCTTATCTCCCCCTGTGCAGTTCCAATGCCTCAGTTGATGGCCAGATTGTCAAATTCATTTCCCTTAAAACAGTTTGTACATTATGTCCTCTTTCCCTGACTCATTCTCCCACTTTCCTCATACCAGTTTACACTTGCAACAGCTACCATCTTATCTTGTTCAGGTTGTCTGGAGAGACTTTACAATCCAATCAAGTATTTTCATAACAGTTTTAAAACAGAAATCAGGTATTGACATGTTTTGCTTCCTTTTCTTCTTCTCAAAGATTTTATTGTCTTAAAAGTAACCCAATAAATTGTGTCTGACCCTTTTCTTTAGAATTATCCCAGATTCATTAACTCGGCCAAAAATTGGATTTCTGCCAAACTTTGCCAAGGTCTTGAGCTTAGCTTCATATTTTGGGAACAGACTTATAAACACAAAAGCTTGCAGCATTTGAATTAGTGCCAATTGTTGTCAGACCTTTTAAAATGAAAATTCCCTTTTGAGAACTTTATCAAGAACCAAACCTCGAATTTTTAAACTTTGAAAAAACTGTAATTTACACTATCAAAATTAAAACAACCTCTTGTTCATGTGTAATGATTTGTATCCAAGTTATAATTTCCGTATGTTTATTGACATGTTATTTATCTTAAATAGCATCCTAGTGATTCAAAAGTAACCTGTTAAATTACACCACTTTACATCTCAAGATTGTCCCCAATTCAAATTTCTGTGCTTTTTGGAAGCAGATTTCCTTAAATATTTAATTCATCTCTTCATAAGAAACCCCTTTTTATCCAATGGAACCACCTAGACCTTGTGTTTATGTCTTTTCGTTTTCCTAGAATCTTTCTGAATTTCAAGTAATTTCTTTTTCTCAGAATTTTAGAATACTAACTCGTATGTATTAATCCCAATCAGCTTGGAAGCTGATGATAAGGGTTATTCCCTACTAGTCTGCAAGGGGGGTGGTACAAAGGTTGGTTCATCTCAAACAAAGGCAAGACCTGTTTTATCTTTACACTACCTTCAAATTACGATTTTTGCCAGAAATCTCAACTCAAACCTTATACTCAAAACTTTGGAGTATTTGAATAAACTTTTCATTTAATCTAATATGGGGCTTTCGACTCAAGTGCTCAATTACACACACAAAAGACAATTCAGGGAAGAACAACTACACACACACAAGACAATGCAGGGAAGAAAACACATTAAAGCTCACATACAAATGCTTCATTGCACACAAACAAACACATAGATAAAGGCCCTTCGGCAGAACTGAAGCATAGTTAGAAGAAGGGAGAAATATAAATTGGTTTAAGGTGGGTGGGGGGGTGGGGGAGGGTAGAGAGAGAGAGAGACATTGAGGGTGTGGTGATTGTGGAGATGAGCAGATAATCAAAAGATGTCACAGACAAAAGGGTCAAAGAGGTGTTGAAGGTGGTGATATTTGTCTGAGAAAAGTGCTAATTAAGAATGGAAGACAGGATATTCAAAGTACAGCTCTAGTGGGGGTGGGGTGGAAAGACTAACAAGGTTTTAGTTTAGATTTAAAAATAATGGAAATAGGTGGGGAAAGAAGAATCTATATAAATTATTGAAAAAAAAGCGGGGGGGCGGGGCGGTGAAGAAACGGGTTGGGGATGGGGGGAGGGGGAGTTTAAGATCTAAAGTTGTTGAATTCAATATTCAGCCCGGAAGGCTGTAAAGTGCCTAGTCGGAAGACAAGGACCTTGGCTTGCTGCATTGTTCCAGTGAAGCCCAACGCAAACTGGAGGAACAGCACCTCATCTTCCGACTAGGCACTTTACAGCCTTCCAGGCTGAATATTGAATTCAACAACTTTAGATCTTAAACTCCCCCTCCCCCCATCCCCACCCCGTTTCTTCACCGCCCCCCCCCCCACCGCTTTTTTTTCAATAATTTATATAGATTCTTCTTTCCCCACCTATTTCCATTATTTTTAAATCTAAACTAAAACCTCGTTAGTCTTTCCACCCCACCCCCACTAGAGCTGTACTTTGAATATCCTGTTTTCCATTCTTAATTAGCACTTTTCTCAGACAAATATCACCACCTTCAACACCTCTTTGACCCTTTATTCTGTGACATCTTTTGATTATCTGCTCATCTCCACAATCACCACACCCTCAATGTCTCTCTCTCTCTCCTCCCCCACCCCCCACCCCACCCACCTTAAACCAATTTATATTTCTCCCTTCTTCTAACTATGCTTCAGTTCTGCCGAAGGGCCATGAAGGCTCGAAACGTTAACTGATTTCTTCTCCGCCGATGCTGCCAGACCTGCTGAGTTTTTCCAGGTAATTCTGTTTTTGTTTTGGATTTCCAGCATCCGCAGTAGCTTTTAGCTTTTTGTTTTTACATAGATAAAGGTATGTATCGATACTCCTATAATATTGAACTTAACTCTAAACGAAGCTTCGAGTAGCAGTGGGGGGAATAAAGGGATCTTTAAGGCTCCACCTATAGGGACCTTCAAACTGACGAAAGCTCACATTTTCTCTACTGCTGCTTGCAAACTGCTTATCAACCCCCTAGGGGTACCCTCTCTCTCTCTCTCTTCAGCACAAACAGCCCTTGTAACTTAGGTCAATTCATTCTTTTTTTTTAAGTTACAGAAAATTCAGTAGTGGACTATCTACCTCCCTTAAAACATATTATAAGCGCTCAAATCTGTCCCGATTAAAAGTTCCAGCTGGTGGGAAGCTCTCTCCTTTACTTTGAGTCCATTTAACCCAATCAGAAACATATTGGACATTTTCAGGACCGTAATGGACACAAAAGAAAAACACAGAAATTACTTACTTTTCACCTCCAGGTGACTCGAACGCTTGGGTATACTACTACTACTTTTTTGTTTTCGTTTTCTTACCCATCTTCAAAGTTCCTGATTCAAGCTCCGGTTTCGCCGGTTTCGGTTTGTTCTTAGTACTTTGAGAAGCGGGGGGAGTGGCAGAGCCCGCTCTGCTGTTGCGATCTCCCATTTTTCTGAAAAGAAAACACAATTAACAGCGCGGCGCATTTCCTACCCTATGCGCTCACCGGTGTTTAAGAATTCCTCAACAATTCCTCCAAATCCTTGGGTCTTTCAAATCTTTTCGGTCAGTAGCTACCCTTTTTGCAAGCACTCCCCCTTTCAGCTAGGATGCTTGCTCGTCCCCCTTTCACCTCTCCAACTTAAGAGGTAGCTGGGACGCTATTTAACTGCAATCCCCTTTTCAGCTAGGATGCAGTTCGCACTCTCCCTAACTTGGGAGAGGTATTCCTCCCTTTTTTCCTCAAGGGTTCTTTTTTAGAGATCCGACGGCCCAGGATTTCAATCACCTCTCTAACTTAAGAGGTTACTGGACTTCAGTCGGATCCTACCTCCATCGCCAATTTGTCGCGGAAATCGGAGTGAACATTCAGACCCAGGAGGTTTGTTTCGGAAGCCTTTATTAATCGTGATATCACGGAGAGCCCAGTAGCATACAAGGTAGCTAGCTGACACTCTCAGGAAGCATCAGAGCACACACGTATTTATAGTAGAAGTTGTACATATCAAAGAGCTTGAAGGTGATAAGGCTGTCTAACTTTCAATGATCAATTACATTGAGAATCATTGTCACACAATTAGTCTATTCTAAGTTTATGACTATACAGGATATTGGGGGAAGCTCACGTAGTAATAAAAGTGAGACAGAGAATAGATGACCATTGCTTGATCCTGGGGGCAGACATCCCATCTCAAGGACTCCAGGAAGCCTGCCCATGACACTCCCCTTTCTCCCCTCCTGCTCAATTAGCTGGCAGCTGCAGGTGTGCCTGCTAGAACAAAAGAGGGAACTGTGCTGTGGTATTCCACCATTGTGCTCACGAGAGAGGGAACTAGTATTCCACCATGGTGCTAACTGTTTAACCCTTAGTTGACCTGTAGATGTATTTTATTCTTCCACACCATACTACCAGAGGATCACACCTGTGGAAGACTGGGAATAGTGATAACCAGGACCCCAGTCAAAGAGAAAGTTGGCCCCAGTGGGATGGGAACTCGCGTTGTAAAAGGTGATTACAGAGGGCAAAACGCTCATTAAGGGGTTGCAGTGGACGTCTCCCTGCCTGATTGCATACCAAACACTAAGTTATATTGGGAAGTGTCAGCACTGCTGTGGCTTCTGCTCTCCCAGACTGGTTCTCATGATCTTTTGCATCTCTCTTAGGTACAGGCATCCACTCAATACCAACTTCTGTCTCTCCCATCATGGCCCTGGGGGAAACTCCTGAAACTGAGGAAACACTGTCACACCTGACAAAGGCACTGTTCACCAGTACAGAAACTCTCACCTTATTAGGCCCTTGAATGTGGTTAGATAGGGTGGCACAGGGTGAAAGTCATTGCACTGGTGGCAGGAGGAGGTGCCAGCAGAAAAGGGATCTGTGCACAGTTCCCGTCGGATAAGCAAGAACAGAAACAGCCCCGCTCAGCTGGCACAGATGCAGGGCCTCAAAAGTCACAAGTAAGGAGGCTGTACCTAGACCAGCAACAGATGAGCTCCCACATGTCAAAGTTCCCTGAGGCAGTGCAGAGTCATGGGCTGAGAATGGAGGAGTCCATCCAGCTCATGCAGGAGCTGCGCACTGACATTCAGAGGATACATGTCACAACTATGTAGCCTGGAGTGGTTAGTGACGCTGGTGGCTCAGAGATGTTTGGAGGGGATGCCAGTTTTGGCCTACCTGGTGTCCAACTCTAGCCACCTGGAGTGCCAGCCAAGGGCTGAGGATGTCATGGAGGAGCATGAGGGTGCCATCTTGGCCTCTTTGCTCCTCTGACAGTGGGAGCCTCTGTCCAGCAGGGCCAAGTGACGGAGGCTGCCTCTGAAATGATGCAGTTGCAGCAGCCACTGGAAACTCCCCCTGGTCACCTCCATGACAGGGATGACCACCATATGCATCTCAGCTACAAGCTGAGATCAGTGAGTAGGCTGCCTTTACCTTCTGTGAGGCTACAAGGAGAGCCCCTTGTAGGAGTGACTGAGCATGGAGGCCATGACATCGCGTGGAGCACTAAATGGGTCACTGGGGCATCTTCTTATTGTTTCCCTTTTTTATCATTTTATAAATAATGACACTTCACGGCATGTCTGAGAATCCTTCTTTTGCTGACATGACAAAAAAGTGGTATGAGCTGGTGAAGGGGTCAAGGGTTCCTACACAGTGAGGACAAAGCCTCTTAGCACATGTGCTTCCTTCATTGGCAGTAAGAGTTTAGATATGTTCAGGCTGCATCTTCAATGGAACTATTAACACAGATACGTCAGGGTGAGCTGAATTCATATCTTTCATCCTAGGTCAGACTCAGTTGAAATGTTCCTCAATCAGAAGCTCTTGATGAGACCTTTGCCCCCCAAGCTGGACCTAGCCCTCTCCCTATGCAGCCAGGACACTTTGGTGTTCTGCATCTTCACCCTCTGCCTCCACTTTCTCCCCCTCTCCTACTCCCTGCTCCTCCTTTTCACCCTGATGAGCTATCTCGATCCAGAATCACCCCATCTTCAAGGCCAACTCATCTCTGGAGGGTCATGCTATGGGGCATGGAGAAGATCACCACAATGAGTGAGACCCTTGCAGGAATGTACCACCCAAGAAGAGTTTGAGTTTCAAAGAAAGTTTAGAACAAAGGGTTTAGAGATAAAAGGGGGAGAAAATATATTTGATGAAAGATTGAAAGCTGTATGGGGAGTGGCATGTGAGATCTTGAAAGGTGGGCTGTGCGAAGACAGGCTTGTGAAAAGCAGCCTCTAGCTACCCCGGAGAAGTGCTTGCTTGTTCCAGAAAGCAAGGTTTTGTTAAAAGCCTTGGAATTCCATTGTCTAGTGAGAAGAAGAAAGAAGCTGTGAAATACCTCCCTTATATCAATAGAGGGTGTCTTGCAATAATATTACTGGATGTTTTATAGATTAAGAATCTACTTGGGCTTTTGCCTGGTAAAGGGCGTTTATTTGGGAGTCTAGCTAAGTAGAAATCTTTTGGGAAATGTTGTAAGACTAAATTTACTTGTGTAACAGTAATCTTGTATGTTTAAGTTTTCTTTTCTATTGTTAATAAATGTTTTAATTTAATATTTAAAATCGCCAAAATTGGTAGTGGACTCTTTACTTCCGACTTCAGTGCACATACCTTCTTGTAATAAAATACAAATAGCAAAATGTTGTGATAGCTTGGTCAAGTTTCCTTTTGGGATTTGGTCAGCCAGGCAATTACTACTGCCATATCATAACAGGTCACGGGATACCTTGATGGCCACGTGGATGCAGTTGGTGATACCCTTTGCCTGGGGAATTCAGGGATGGAGGTGAGACCCACTGCCCCGTGTCTGCAAGAATTCGTTTGTTATGAATTGAAAGTCCTGCTCAGGCAAAGAGGGTGTCAGTGACAAACCTTGGGAGGAGCTGGAAGCGAAGAACTTCAAGGCCATAGTAACTTTGACATCTACTTGCAGGGTATGTTGAGCAGTGCTGTGAGGTGCAAGGTTCTTGGCAATGAGGGCACAGATGTTTCTGACTACCTGCCTGGGGAATCACAGTCTGCTGCGGCACTGAGTCTGAGTTAGCTCCGGGGAGATCCCCCGCAGAGGCTATGGCCTCCGTGTCCTTCCTGCTCCTAATTCCTCTCTCCTGCCTTCCTGATGTCCGGAGCTCTACCCTTCCTGCAGAACCTGTTGCCTTATTGTTACTGCGCCCTCATTGGCAACTGCTGCCTCCCTTATGCTCAGCTGGTTACATAGCTGTTCTTCCTTCACCTGGTCTGCCCTAGAAAGTAGAACCCTGCGAAACTCTCAGCTCTCTTCCATTAACAAACTCTTAATGAGTTCTTCGACCACTTTAATTGGCCTTAATCGGGATCGCTGTCCTGGTGAACATGGCCGGCTCTGGGAACAAAAACTAGCATAATGGGCGGCACTGGTATTTTCAGGCCCCATCGTTTCCGTTCTCGACATCAGTGGGCTGTGAAAATTCAACCTCTAGAGTCATAGAGTTACTATGGCACAGAAAGAGGACTTTCAGCCCATCAGGTTTGGTTTTGAATCTATTTAGTTGGACCACTCTGCACCAGTGAATGCGAGGAGGACTATGCCTGAATAGGTCTGATTTTGATTAAAGATTCTTGTTGTGAGCCCAGACTTTTTCCGTCTGGTTCTTGTTGTTTGGGATTGCTGAGCAGATACTCCAAAAGCAACAGCACTTTGTGAAAACCTTCAGCACATGGAGTACAGCAGTTCAAAAAGGAGGCTTTTAACATCACCAAGCTTTCAATGGCAGCTGGCGATGGGCAACAAACACCAGCTTTGCCAATGATGCCCACATTCCCAGAGTAAGTTGAAAAACAAAACCTGATTTTTTAGAATTTAAAATTGAACAGGTCTCCCAGTGAATTGAAGAACATGTGAAGCCAGTATAGGACTCGCAGGTGATTTGTATTCCGCTGAACACATGTTGCCGATGCTGCATGCGGGGAAACAACTTTTAGGATGCCAGACTAAACCATCTCAGGAAGCTAGATGCCATTTTACAAAAGCCATTATGATTGGGGACCCCAGATACACAAACAGGCTCCAAAATGGTTGACTGTTCAACCAAAGTGCAAACCATTGGCAATATTGCTACTGGTTCAGCCTTAACACTTAAGGGTTGCCTTCTTCTTTCTGTCTGCAGGGTGTAGATTCCTATCAGGGTATAGTGTCACAAACACCTTGCGGGGCCTCACCAAAGCCACAGTCTTTTTGATTATGATTTACACAGTATCAACTGGCTGTTCAACTATGAAGAGCGAATAAAATGAAAGAAGTGAAAAATAACTTGCCTTTACAAAGCACATTTCATAACCTCAGGACCCCCAGTGTGCTTTACAGCCAATTAAGTACTTTTGAAATGTAGTCACTGTTTTATTGTAGACTGTGGTCCTCAAATTGAAGTCCATAGACGTCCAACCAGATCTGCGATGAAGGACTGGTTTTATGGATGAGCTACATGGACAAGAGTAAGCGAATGAGCGGTAACTGGAAGTGTGCTCTGCTCATTCCATGCTCTGTGCTCCTACACTCCTCTGCTCCATATTCCTAGCTCCATGCTTGGTCAAAGGAAGACTTGCAATTATATTGTGCTTTTCATGTCCATTGACATCCCAAAGTGCCTACAAACAATGAAGTGGTATTTGAAGGGTAGTCAGTGTTGTAATGCAGGAAACACAGTGGCTAATTTGTTCTCAACAAGCTCCCACACACACAGCAACATCAAAATGGGATTGTTTAAATCCACCTAAGCAGGCAGATGGGACCTGGTTCATTGTCTCATCTAAAAGACAGAATCCCTAAGTCCAATGCTCCCTCAGCACTGCACTGTGCCAGCCTTGACTTTTGTGCTCAAGTCCTGAACCCAGAAGCAGAGGTGAGTGTGATCTACTGCTACATTCTAGAAAATGCTCCAGACTCTCTTGTTTCCCACCATGCTCCTGCTCTTCCTGTGCTCCTTCTCACCCCCATACTCCTACTCTTTCCAGGCTCCTGCTCTCCCCGTGCTTCTGCACACTCTGTGCTCCTGCTCTCCATGTACTCGTGCGCTCTCTCTGTGCTCCTGCCCTCTCTTTGCTCCAGCTCTCTCTGTGATCCTGCTCTGCCTGTGCTCCAGTTCTCAACTTGCTCCGGCTCTCTCTCTGCTCCTGCTCTCTCCTCAATGCTCCTGCTAAGGATAGATAGACTCTGCAGTGAGAAGCAAGCTCTCCCATTTCACTGATATTTGTAAATAGATACCCACTTTCTTAAAAGCATTATTAAAACACTTTTTACATTCAGCTCTTTCATGTTAGGATTATTATAATTTGGATGCGTGTTCCATGATTACAAATCTATTTGAAAAGGGATACTTCAGCTAAAAAGTTTGAGAACTCTCGATGTAGAAAATGCATGGGCACATAACAAGATCCCACAAACATCAATGAGATAAGTAAGCAGATAATCTGTGTTGTTGGTGTTCATTGTAGGATAAACTTTGGCCAAAACACTAGGGATATGGCCCCCTGTTCTTCTTCAAATTGTCCTATGGAATCTTTCAAGAGGACCTGAGAGAGCACCTGGGGCCTCAAACATCTGAAGTTTCAGCCTAGATTATATGCTCAAGTCCGACAGTCAAGCTTGAACCTACAGCCTGCCAACTCAAAGGTAAGAGTGCTACCATTGAGCCACTGCCGGACCCTTAGGGTGGACTTTAAATTATTAAGTGTATCTAAGCCATTGCTATAACTGCCATTACCCACACAGTAACCCAATGTCAGACTCTCCAGCTCTATTGACACAAACATTTGAGACAACATCAAATTCTCTTTATTGTATAATCATCCCTGAACATTGTTTTCTCCTAAATTGAATTGCATCTAATTTATTACTGTTGCATTCGCAGCATGTTGCACAAGCATGAAATGGTTAAATCATTCAGCTAAAGCTTGCATTATGAAAGCTTTGCATTCTTTGAGGCAAAAAAGTATTCAGGGCTGCTGTATCAGGGTACATATCAGGCTTAACGTGAAGAAGTATTTCTTTAATCTGTAATAAATATAAAAAAAGCACAGTCAAAAAGAATGACAATTTTCCCAATTTTCCTAATTTTCACCCTTCCTGAAGAAATTGACTCACGCTGGACTGTCTCTCCCTGTGTGCTCTGAGAACCATATTGGGATAGTGATTGGAACTTCAAGGTCCAATTTCAGAGATTAATATCCCAATTGAGACCCTGATTGGGTTGGGTGGTTTTTCAGGGCTCCCTGGTGCCCACATTAAACAGGAGATAACACCCTGCATATGTAACTGAGAAGCAGGAATGCTTCCCCAATTCCACACCCCTTCCCCAATATGCTGCCACTCCACAAACCCTCTCCTGTCATTGTTCTCAAATGGGCAAGCTACCTATGGAGGTTCAACTGGTGATTTCAGCTCAGTCAATTCATATTAATGGGGTCCAAGGTCCAGTTTTGACCTGGGTTCAAGCCTCCTGGATTGGGTATACAATGTGCCCTTCTTACTGCCTTTATGTCCCAAACCATTTCCCCATCAACCTATACACCCACCGTATTGTACAAGAGAGTTGGTGATCACATTTGCATTGACAAGTGACAGGGGCGCAATGTGGACCTTCCACCTCCACTCTTGGCTCCCTCTTTACTTGTTGGACAAAATAAAGCACAACAATCAGGTTAAATTGAAGCTTGTGCCACTAAGCATCTGTTCTCAATAGAGATTGAAGTGGAGATTTGGAGAGAAAAGAAATATTTTCATCCAAGGGCATTACTTTTTGGAATAGCTGCCCAGCTCACCTTCCTCCTCTGCACTTTGATCATGGCACTTCTCTGCTGTCAGCCCTCCTCTCTAGTGTGTGCAACTGCCAGGCAAGGACAGGCTCAGACTGAACTATGATAAGCTTGAGGTGAATAACTTACTGAGCTCGCTGGTCTGCAGGGGAAATGAAGCAAAGGGCAACCAGTACCTGTGGTACTGTATCCCACTGATAACTGTTAACATCAGAAGACAAGAAGTGGAAGAAAAGGAGGCAAATTAAAAAGGGGAGTGATTTTGACTTTTGGTGATAGTGTAAAACAGGCAATATCTCTCTTAATCTTCATTTCCATTGAAGCCTTGTAATAATTGACAAAATAACAGTGGTGGAAAGGTGGGTCGATGAGGAAAGTTTTTTTTTTACACAGCCATTTGTTATGATCTGGAATGCACTGCCTGAAAAAGAGAGTGGAAGCAGATTCAACAGTAGCTTTCAAAAGGAAATTGCATAAATACTTGAAAAGGAAACATTTTCAAAGCTATGAGGGTAAAAAGGGGGATTGATTGGCTGAATCTATCAAAGTGCCAACAGAGGCATGATGGGCCGAATGGACCTCCTGTGCTGTAAGACTCAATGATCTGATATCTCCCATTTTACACTGTCACCCAAAGTCAACATTACCCTTGTTCTTTCTTTGGGGTAGATAGTTTTACCTCTTTCCTTATTTGTATTCCTCTAGCTTTTCCTGTCTCATCAAAACCCACAGTGGAATTTTATGGCCATGTTGTGGTGGGGGCAGGAACATAAAATGTGGCGAGCCATTCAAAACTCCACTGACTTCAACTGGAGGGGCTGTAAAATTCCACTGCAAGTACTCTGGTCAACTGGTCAGTGCAACTTCCCTGGTAACGTTGGTTTATGTGGTAAACATTGTTTCAGAACTAAGCCACATAGACCATAAAGGTCACAGATTTAACAATAATTCTGTGTTGAATCAGATAATTTAGCCAGGGCATTGGGTAGGCATGTTTCTTACAATTGGCGAAAGTTACCCCTGGAGTAGTGAAGGGTAAATCCACCAGGTTTCTGGGCCTGATGGTTATACTGCACCCCTTGCTCAAAGCCAGTGTGTAAGGACAAGGTGAGGCTTCACACTGATGTTGTGTGCAGTTGAGCAGCTGCCAGCGCACAGGTTGGAGATTCACACATGAATAATGAGCACCTGCACATGGTACCAAAGGGTGACTGCCATTTGTGTACCACCATATTCCTTTGAAGAAATCCACACCTTCATGGGAGAAGATAGATGTGGTGTGTAGAAGAAGAGAACTGAAAAGAGAAAATGCATGTGGGCACTTTGCTAGGAGAGGATCGTATTCAACTTTGTGGACCCATAGATGAACAGCTTGCTGAACATATTGTTTTGAGTCGCCTTTTAAGAATGGCAGCTTTCTGGAGGACCAGGAAGACCCTTTGCTAACAATTTGCTAGTAAAGAGTGAAAGCCCATATCCTGATCATTAAAAACAAAGAGGGGAGAAAATAGGACTGATTTTCTTTTCAAAAAGGAGGCACCTTTTTTCAGTCTTCGCAGTGCTAACGATTGTGTCTACGCATCTCACGAGCCATTCGACAAAGTTCCAATGTGCCACAGCAGCAAATCATCATCGCATCATTACTGATGGTTCCCTGTACAACAGAGAAGGAGGTTTTAATCAAAGCATCCAACCATTATACAGCAGCAGCCAACGGAGCAACAAGAATACTGAACTATGCAGTCAAAATAAAAGATTATTGATCATAAGAGGTCATGCTGAAACTATATAGCCCTCTAATCAATTCACACTCTGCCCATTTCCAATTACTGAGACCCAAGGGAGTTTTTCAAACATTGAATGTGTCTCAGAGAACAGACAGCAGACTGATTCCTTGGGGAGAATTTTTGGATGGAAAGATGGTCTAACAAGTGGGTGAGAGGAGGGCAGGTGTTATAAGCACCTTCCCAGCTGTTAGTGTGTTCATCCTACCTGATTTTCCAGTATGTTCTTGCATAAGTTGGGCAAGCTCCTACCCATGCTGTACTTGTTGGTGGAGGTTTTCCACAAGGAGGTGTGAAATTACAAGAAACTTTTAAATTTGAGTAAATTTAAATGGACATCGCCAGACTTTAGAAGCTGCTATATTTTCAATTGTGGGGGGATGGATTTTATGCAGCCCACAAGAGTGGAAACCTAGCATGTGGTGTAACTGAATGAGACAGGATGCAAAATTATCTGATAGTGGGTTGAGATGCAGAGAAAAAGTCAACAACGTGTTGACAGGATGACTTCACTCCAGCCTGTGGTGGGTTCACACTTGTAATACATTTGCCCGCCATGATGACTCATTACTGCAAAGCTTTTTTGATAAAGTCAGTAACTCATGAGAATCTCGTTGCACCTGGCTCGTGTTTGCTTAAAATTGGCGTGCACATCAGTCGGCTTTGTGCAGTTGTATCTGAGATCAGTGGTCTTCCTTGTTGAAATCTATAACACATGGGAGGGGAGCAGGAGAATGGCATCTTGCATGGAGGGTTGGGACCATCAAGGGTGAGTCAGTGGTGGGGGTGTTGGGGGAGGTGTGGAGTGGGGTTGGGGGCATGGAGGAGTGGAAGAGGGATCCAGTGGAGAATGGAGGGTGGGGTTGGGGGCCTCGAGGAGTGGAGTGGGAAGGGTCTGGTGTCCTAGATGTGGTGGGGACAATCAGTCAAAGTAACAAAATGAGGCTCCTAATGGGCAGGGTCAGTACTGTCCAATTGTGTATCCATCTCAGGGTGTGGCTGGCAGAGACCTTACAGGGCTTTGAGTTTACCTGCAACATTTCAATTATCCCCATTGGGAGTAATTGTGGACAATGTCCTTTACAATGCATAGAAGGGAGGGCCAACTGAGCCTGCTTGTTCAGCCAAGTCCCATAGAGCGGCGAGTATAACACTGGGCACTAACTTGAATGTAGTAAACAAAACACACAACATTGTTTCTTCCATAATGAAGGAAATGTCCCTAACTCCTCTGTGACCATCAATGCGTGCCAACCATGAGGCATACCAGTACATTTAGCTCTCTGACTAAGCTAGTCTCAACAAATAACAATGATGCGCACATGAATAAAGTGAAACCAATGTAATGTGAAATATTTACATGAAATTTAAATTTGAAAAACCCATGCCATCTTTGTGCTCTCAATAAATCTTATGTTAATGGAAATGGAGTTGGGCAGGAAAGTTTTGGCCGTGATGCAGGACCTCCCTGTTTGTCCAGGAGGATCTTTTATAGCCTGCCCATTGCTGCTGCATTGTCAGCTGATGCCATGTTTCATCAATGAAAAGCTTCCCCAGCTGCAGAATCACACTTGTCTTCCGTGCGCGCCGTCGACAAGTTAAATTTTAATTGTGATCACATTGGAAACAGGAAAAAGCAAGAGAATGGAAGTAGCGTACAATTCCAGTTCTGCTGTTTTGGGAATAGCACGCCACTGATATATTTCTGTCCAATGCTTCTTTCAGCCTTTGTACAGTTTAGTTGGATAACGAAAATGACTGTAACAACAACAATGTCAACAACTAATCAAGCATCTATCATTTAGAATTAATCCAAAGCGTTTCTCAGTGGCATAAGTAAATGAATTGGATGCTGAGCCAAGAGTAGAACTTTAAGATAGGTCAGCAATAGATTAGTCAAGGATTTACAGTTAAAGGAGAAGTGAGAGTTGCAAGGTTAAAGGATGAGAATTTTAAATTTGATGCACTGGGGGGACTTGAAGCGAATGTCAGACATTGATGCCCAGGGCAATGGATGAGCAGGACTGGGTACTGCATAGGATAGGGACAGCACAGTTTTGAAACTGGACAAAGACCCTTTTTAGAATGACTGAAGCTGTGTCTGGCTGTGACCCTTGAACAATAAGAGCTAATATAGCAGTTTCTCAGGAACTGGCACCTTTTTGTTTCTGAAGAGACTGTTGGCTACAGAGACCAAATTCAAAGGGAACTATACAAAGGCCATCTACATTTCATAAGCCAGGCCTGGCCAATTGGAGCCAAATCATCTCCTAGGACAAATGACCCAGCAACCTCCCTTTAAGACTTAATGATTGGAACATTAACAATCTCAGGGACCCAGATGAAGGGATGCACACCCTTTTCAAAACCAGAGTGGAGAGGTGGGAGTCATGTGACATGAAACCCTAGCTGGTGGAACCAGTGATATTACCTTGTGGTATGGAAAAATCTCAGTCTGCCATCTTTACCATCTCCAAGCAGCAGCACAGCAAAGGGGCTCTGCCCAGGCTGAATACCTGACTCCACCTACACCGCTTCTACTGGAAATTCTGTCGCATTGCCTACAAGGCTGATTCATCTTTGCGTGCCTATCTCATCGTGGAAGTCAACTCTACTGAAAAAATGAATTATCCAGCATCACTTTTCAGTCTGCTGACCTCTGTGAAGGAATACCTCATTGGACTTTCATTCTGGACTCTCGACACACATGAAATAATTTTTTCTCTGTAGTCTTTGCCCAGTAAATCTTTCTTTTTCTATCCCTCTTTTACAGTATGAGTACACAGGGGCTACATAGTGAACCCCCCACCCCCCTGCAACTCTGCATATTGAGTGTGTAAGTAAACTAACTCTTTGAGTTTATCCTATATTGAGTTTGCTGTGGGGTTATTAATGAAAAATTAGATCACACCAAAACCAAGGGTTGGGAAATGGAAAGCAAATCAAAACACCTTTCCGTTTACGGACAGGTGGTGAGAGGAGAAATTACAGCTGTTTAAAGTAAACCTACTCCTGTCTGTAATAACAGCATTGGAATTGTTAAGTCTGAAGGTGACAAAGACCTGACTGAAGGTTTTGTTGGCAGAAGGGCAGAGGTGAGCCATGTTTTCGCACTTGTGGGGCTCAATAAACCATCCCCGCCATTGAAAATATAACAGCTTCTAAAAGCTAGCAATTTCCCTTTAAGCTTACTCAAAAGAAATTTAGAAGCTTCTTGTCACTTCACACCTCCCTGTGGCAAGCTCCCACCACCAGATACCGCATGGGTAGGACCTTGCACACATTCTGCAAGAACATCCTGAAAAATCAGGTAGAATCAAACCACTAACAGCTGGGAAGCTGCTTATAACACCTGGAGATGGAAGTAAGCAGCCCCTGTGATAGAGGGTTTATGGAGTTGGAAGCTATGTTCTGGGTGAAATAGGATGCAATGGTTGTGAACAGTCTGACTGGAACTCTGACTGCGGAAGGAGTCGACGTCAACTGCAAGAATGTGGTGTTTGTGTTAGGTGCCTAAAATAACGGTTCTGGTCATCTTAATGCTTAGCTGAATAAGATTGTATCTCATCCAAGTCTAGATGTCAGACAAGTGATCTGAAAGCACAGGGATAATGGAGGGGTTGAGAGAGGTACTGCAGAAGTGGGGTTGGGCGTCGTTAATGTACACCTGGTAGTTGACCCCATTTCTGTGGTTAGTGTTGCTAAAGGCAGGATGTAGATGAGGAAGAGGACAGGAAAAACATGGATCCAAGCAGCACTCCCAAGATGATGGTATGGGGTTGGGAAGAATGTTGTTGGTAGAGATCCTGTGGTTATGATTGAAACATAGAGAGAGCAAATGAGGACAGTTCTTCTAAGTTGGACAATGGTAGATACTTTAGGTTCATTCTGGGGCTGCGGAAGGTTTAAAACCTACTGGTTGTTCTTCAAGCAATGGTTATGGGATAGATGGACATGGATCTCGGAGACGACAGCACATTTGAGGATGTTGGAAAAGGAAGATAAGCCGAGAGGTTTCCAGGACAGGTTGATCAAGGATAGGCTTTTTTGAGGAGATGGTGATAATGACGGTTTTAAAAGAGAGGGGAATAGTTCTTGAGAAGAGGAAACCAATTATATTACCAGCTGGGCATGGGAGCAGATAGACGTTGGGTGGTCAGCAGCTTAGTGGGAATGGGGTCAAGTGAACGGAAGTCAATCTCACAAATGAGATGGGAGAATTGAGAAGCTGGAAGAGAACCTAGAGGGTGATTACACATCAGGGATGAGCTGACAGAGGGATGGTTTGGAGGGCTAGAAGGAGGCAGAGAAAAAGCTGAATCTTGCTGACAAAGAAGTCCACAGCTCTCAGTGCTTTCAGAATGGACGGTACTGAGAAAAAAGATTAAGAGGCAATTGGTGATGAAGAAAGGAAACTGGTGATTCTCTTTGCTCTCCTGGGTGATCCTGGAGTTGTGGGCAGTTCTGACAGAGCAAGATGAGGCCTGCTAGGACTTGTTGTGATCAAGCCTGAAACGACAATAGGTAGGGAAGCCAAGTGCACACCAGATACTATCCAATTAATTGCTTCACTATTAGGGGCCATGCCTTCAGTTACCAATACCCTAGTTCTGGAATTCTCTTCTTTAACCCCTCTGCCTCTCTAACCCTCTTTCCCCCTTTAAGACACTCCTTAAAATCTACCTCTCAACCAAGCTTTTGGTCATGTTCTCTAATATTGCCATATGGCTCGTTGTCAAATGTTGCTTTATAATATGCCTGTGAAGCACCTCGGGATGTTTTATTATTTTAAGGATACTAATCAAATATAATTTGTTGTTGTTGAAGCCTGTGCCACATGGACTTGATGGAGTGAAGAGGGAATCTTTACCAGGTGAAAGATCAGGTTTGGAGGCAGTGACGATTTTGTGGGGGACACGTTAATGAAAAGTGGAGGGAGTGGTTGAACAGCTCGCCAGTTGCAGAGTTATTGCGGCAATAGGAGGGCAGACATTTGGGAGTTTGAAAATCATAAATGCTTTAGGAATGAGTTCTTTCCAGGGGTGAATGCAGAAAGAAATGTGGCTGAAGAGGTTTAGGGAGCTGAGAGTGGTGAGGGATGTAAAGCCATGGTCTTGTCAATGATTGAGTCAATGAAAGAAGTAAGGTCATAGGAGGTGATGAGGTACAATACATGTGCGATTGGAAAGTGACTCAGTGGCCAAAGCACATTGTCTCTTCACTGCAGAGCTGCAGAAGGGAAATATTGCAAAATGATGTGTTATCAAGAGGGTGTACCACAATTTTTCATACTGCAGCTCTACATCATGCCTGAAGGGAACAGAGGAAGACATCACTGCCATCAATGCTAGTCCTGTGGTACACATCAGCTGCAGGTGTCCTTGTAGCAGGCACACTGTGAGCCCTTCCACAAAATGGTCTGCAGCAATTCATTACAGCTTCTTGAAATGCACAGCCGCTACCACCTTGAAGCATAAGGGCAGCAGATACATGGGAACACCATCAAATTCCCCTCCAAGTCACACATCATCATGACTTGGACATATGCTGCTGCTCCTTCACTGTCACTGGGTCAAAATCCTGGAACCCTCTACCTAACAGCACTGTGGGAGCACCTACATTACACGAACTGCAGCAGTTCAAGAAGGCAACTCACCACCTTCTCTAGGACAACTAGGGTTGGGCGATAAATGCTAGCTTTGCTGGAGACCCAGACTCCCAGAATGAGCATCTTAAAAAAAGGTAGCATTACACCTAGCTATCTTCTATCTTTAAGTCTGTGCAGGCAATTCTGCAGAGTGATTGCCAGGCACGTGCATATCCACCTGCAACTGTGGATGGGAGAAATACCGCCAGTGCAGTTGGGCATAATCTGTCTCTGGAACACCTTAAATAACATATTATCCCCTCACTGTGTGTGTCAGCTGTGGCCCTGTCTGTAGCACTCTTGCCTCTGAGTCACAAGTTTCTGGATGTAAGTCCGCTTGAGCACAAAACTTTGGCTAACTCAGAGCGCTGCGCTGTCAGAGGTACTGTCTTTCAAATGAAATGTTAAACCAAGGCCCTGTCTGTTGTCTCAGGTGGATGTAAAAGACCTCATGGTACTATTTTGACGAAGAATAGGGGAATTATCCCTGGGGCAGAATTTTACTCTCCCCCGCCGGTGGGTTTGCAGGAGGGGTGGGGGGGGGGGGGGTGGGGGGGGGGCACAAAAATTCCCTGCCCAATATCTGTCCTCAATTTTACAGGGCTGGCGAGGCCTAGGGCCCACTCTTGCCCCAAATGAGGCCGTTAAGTGGCCAATAATTGGCAATTTAAGGGCCATTTCCTATGTGGCCTCAATTTGAGGCCGGTGGGATGAGTTCAAGGGCATACTGCTCGTGCCTCAGGTGGGAAACTAGTGTTGGGGGCGGCGGGGTTGTACCTCCCTCAAGGGCCCCCTTTCCACATTGGCTGCAACTCCCCCAAGGTTTGCCCCCATGCATCACCCCCCTCCACCCCACGCGGGTGCTCCCGCCCAACAGGCTGCTCCATCAAGGCATCCAAGCCCCTCTCCCCAACCCCTGGGCCTCACCTCCCCGCCACACTATGAAAGCTCCGACATTTACATGGTCCTGGACTCAGGGACTTTGAATTTTGTAGTCCCAGCCCTGGCCATTGTTGCTTCTGATGCTGCTGGGATTACAGAGCTGCCAGCCAGTCTGAGGTGGGACTTTTGCCCGAGTGTGGGGTGGAAATCCCATCTCCAGCCAATTAAAATTCCATGGAATTATGAATGGCTATGGGGCTGCTGTGATCGGCAGGAATGTGTTCCCCACCAATTCTTGGGAGGGAGCTTGGGAGTGGGAAACTCTGCCATCTGAAAAATCCTGGCCCTGGTGTCCAAGCCAATATTTATCCCTTAATCGACATAATAAAACATATTATCTAGTCAGTATCACATTGTTGTCTGTGGGAGCTTGCTGTGCGCAGATTGGCTGCTACATTTACAGCAGTGACAGTACTTCATTGGTTGTAAAATGCTGGGATGTCTGGTAGTTGTGAAAGGTGCTGTATAAATGCTTAGGGTTCTCGAGGCCAATGGCAAGCCTTCCCTGGAATCAATATCCCAGGGGTAGAAGTCTTGCCTACCAAGAGTTGTTGCCCAGTCAGAGGCTGGCAGCTCTTCTGCTCAGCACTGCCACAGGAGAAGCAGTGGCTGCTGCCAGAAGGATAGGCACTGGAGTACCAGGATTGCTGAGTGACCCAGGCCATAGGTAAGTAATATGGGAGGATTGGGGGGCTGTGGGGGGTGGGGTCTTGTGGGGGGGGGGGAGAAAAATGTAGGGGGGGGGGATGGGGGTGGTGGCAAGGAGTTGACAGCAAGGAGAGGGGGTAGCTCCCAGTGGGCCCCTCCCTTCTGGTGTACAGTCTCTCGATCAGGCACTGAAAATGGAGTCGGGCCATGGTGCGGCATGCGCAGCTTATAGAGGCAGCTGAATATTTAAATCATTCATTCTTTTTTCCCACTGCACCTTTTCTTCTTCCTCAAAAGAAAAATGTATTGGGAAATTCCCATACTCCTGAACAATCGCAGTACCAGAGAACCTGATGCCATTTACTAATTGGCTGAACAGCAATGGGACGGGAGTCCATTGTCCCAACAAGCTACAAGGAATTCAAACACAGGCTGTAGAAGCCAAAGAGAAATGCAGTGACTCACAAATATCTTGGAGTGGAAAAATCTATGAGGGAGGAAAAGAGCTGTGGAGAAATGACAATAGATCATCCACCTACCTGGATACCATATGAAAGACGCATATGAGTTCTCACTGCAATCATACTTCCAGGCACACAACCCAAACAGCAACTCTCGCCATAACTATTGGCCACATAGCAATCCATTAAAATTGGACAGAGGAAACCACAACAGCCTATGAAAATAAACATAACTTTTAAGATACTTTTTCATTCTTGTCATGAAGCTATTAATGTATATAATATTTTGGAAAACATTTTTCTTTTAAAATAGACATTTAGTCTGTGGGTGTGTCTTAATTGGATTAAAACCAGCTAGTCTGGGTGTTTTGATGTGTACTAGTTTTGATGTGTAAGAGAGACAGCGTGCATTTGCATTTTTTGAATAGAGCATTCAAGAAGTGGGGTGAAAACTGACGCCTTTCTAGCAGCTACCAAGCAATATGTTTATATTACTAATAAAGTTGGTACTATGAAACGGGTTTAATTGTTAAAAGGTGAAGTTCAAAGAGGCTGGTGAAACAATGAGAATTCGAATTCAATCAGTAGTGGTAGGTTTAACTTCAGCAATTTTTGGGTGTGCAGAGCAGAGGCAATGTAAGATCAAAAGGCAGCTGCAACCCTCCAACTGGCTCCAAGCAACCAAAGTGAAAGAACCTCATTTTGAATTTGCCTGGTGTTCGGTTAAGTCTATGAGTTTCTGTTGCCTTAATGGAGATTAGGTTGGGAATTTGTTAAAAGTTATGATAGTAGTAATTTGTAGCCATGTGTATATATTTTTAACCTGTGTAAATTTATAAAATGTTTCTTTTAGTTTAATGTAAAACCTCGAGAACTGGTGGTCTGATCCCTGAATTTAGAGTCGCATCTCAAACATAACTCTTAAAAATATAGATTATGACAGTTGTTTAAAGTTTCCCTCTGGGATTTTTACCAACTGCATCAGTCACAACAATTCCCTAGATTCATCTGCTGTGACACAGTATTACAGTGATGTTCTTAAACTAATAACCGAGAGTCTGTGGCTTCAAATCCCACCTTGCAGCTTGAGGATTTAAATTCAGATTTAAAAATGTGAAACTAAAAAAAAAAGTGCTTGTATCATTAAGAGTCATAAAAACCCAACTGATCCACTCATGCCCTTTAGGGAAAGAAACATGCCGTCCTCTTCCAATCTGGTCTGTATGTCACTCTAGACCCTCACTCATGTGGTTAACTCTTAACTTCCCTTCGAAGTGACCTAGCAAACCACTCAGTTGCATCAAAGCTGTTGGAGCACACAAACTGCATCAGTTTATGATAGTGGCCCACCACAGCCTTTTGGGCACCAAGAAGTGACTAATAAATGCTGACCTTGACAGTGATCACCAAGTTAATTAATAAAAGGAATTACAGCAAATGAGAGTAAATGCCTTTCAAATTTCTGCCGCTGATGCTTTGGGCGGAATCCTGTTAAGGCATCAGGGATCTCTTCTGGCTGGAGGGTTGGTGAGAGACCTGTGCTGCCTCTTTTCGGGAAGCCCCGCTGAACCACAAGCTAATCAGGCAATGGTGAGGCCAGTGATGGGCCTTCCCCTGGAATCAAGACCCCGGGGGTGAAAGTCTTGCCTACCAAAAGCTGCTGCACAATCAGAGGCTGGCAGCTCTTGTGCTCAGCAGCGCCACAGTAGTGGCTGCTGCCGGAAGGACAGGCAGCGGAGTACTCGGATTGTGGAGTGACCCAAGCCACAGGTAAGTAATGTGGGAGATGGAGGTGGGGAGGAAAGGTGTGGGGGGTTCGCAGGGTGGGGGTTTGGGGGACAAGGTTGTAGGGGGGTTAGCAGCAAGGGCAGGGGTTTGCTCACAGCGGGCCCATCCCTTCCAGATGTCCAGTCTCTCAATCACGGAAAGAATGGATGGGAATGGAGTCAGACTGAGGTTCATTCAAGTGCAGTTTACAGACGCAGCTGATCATTTAAATCATCAGCTCCTCCACGGAAGTGGGATTATGGTGGGCCAGGAGTGTGAAATCTGACGTGTGCAGGTTAGAATAGGTGAGAGGGGGTCTGAACTTGGCTGATTCATTTGGATAGCCGGGGTACTCCTTTGGAGAGGCGAGGTACTCCTTTGGGAATGGTCCAGGTACACCTTTGGTGGAGGTCAGGAGCCTTTGGAATTGTTAGAAGTAGACATAAATGTGCATAAAAAGTGCATAAACTAATTCCTGTCAAGCTCATTGGAACTGTCAATAGATCCGTCAAAATCAACTGTCAATACTGTCAGAAGCACCTGTCAAAGGTTTGCCTCTGTGCACCGGCACTATGTGAAAGATTGAAAAAAACAATAAAACAAAAACATCCCTCCAGCTTTTACCCCCTCACCCCACACATACTCCCCAAGCCCCAACCATGCCCCCCACCCACCCCATAACCCACTCGGTCATTCTGAGTCATACAGTTGGAACAAAGAAGAAGTCTTCAACTGATTCATGTGGACCAGATTTGAACCCAAATCTCAAGCACCAAAGTGGGGTAAACTAATACCCACCTATACCCCCACCCTCCATTATCACCCAGTCTCCTAATCAGACTGCAGGTGCTAAAGACTGGAATTAGGTCTTTCACAGAGGTGGAAGTACAAATGATGCTGGGCTGGCCCCAGGCAAAACAAAAAGAGACAAATAATTTTAATTTTAAGAAACAAAACTGATATCTGTCTATGCAGATGTTCATTGAGGACTTCCTCTTTATCACTAGAAGTGAAAGCTCATAAATAGTTCACTTCGAACCAAATACTCCAAGATTAGATACCACTCACAAAGGAGTAAGAGTCACAGGAAGTGCACACCCTTTGTCCCCTTATTCCTAACCTCATATAGTTTGCACCTGCCAACAGCTATTCAAAATTAACATTGTCACTTCCAACCTAGCAGTTGTTGTATTTCTAAGTTGTCAAATTGAACATTTGGAACTAGATTATAGCTGCTTTCTATGGCGAATCTACATCCAATGGGATCTACATAGAGTGTGCTCCAAACTCAGTATAACGTAAACAAGGAGGCTAGAGAACTCCCCAGTACATACTTTAACCATTCCAAAATATTGTGAGAGCAAAAGTACCTGCTCATCAAAGTCAAGAAATGGGGAATAGAAATAACAATAATTTGTATTTATATAGCACCTTTAATGTGTTAAAATATTTCAAGGCACTTCACAGGAGTGTTAAATTGGACAAAATTTTACACGGAGCTACATAAGGAGATATTGGGATAGGTACCAAAAATGTGGTCACAGAGGTTGGTTTTAAGGAGTGTCTTGGAGGAAGGGGTGTCTTAAGAGTAGGGAGAAGCAGAGAGGCAGAGACATTTAAGGAGAAAATCTCCATATTGAACACTCAGCTCTGGTAAAACATTGTTAGATACAGGATAATGTCTACAGGATATTGAATCAGAATCTTCAGCTGTCCAATGTGACATTTTCCATTTCAATAAAGGAAAGAGATTTTGATCCCAACAGTTGGGAATTGATTCAAACCTCAGAGTTCAAAGCAGACTTGCCACAGATAGAGATCCAAAATTTTGGGTGTTGAATTTCTATGCAGTATACAGAGTAGATAGAGAGAAGCTGTTCCCACTCGTAAAAGAACAAAAGGGCACAGATTTAAAGTGATTTGCAAAAGAAGCAAATGTGATGTGAGAAAAAACTTTTTCACACAACGAGTGGTTTGGGCTTGGATTGCACTACCTGGAAGTGTGGTGGAGGCAGGTTCAATTGAGGCATTCAAGAGGGCATTAGATGATTATTTGAAAATAAGCGCAGGGGTACGGGGAAATGGCAGGGCAATGGCACTGGGTCATAATGCTCATTGGAGAGCCGGTGCAGACACGGTGGGCTGAATAGTGGCCTCCTGTGCCGTTAAGATTCTGTGATTTCGTGATCCTGTGATGTATTCTCCCGATCATTCATGGTAACTATTACGGAAGTTCTGCAGATGTCCTGCTGAAATGACATTGATATCGCTTCTCCAGGATTTTCAACAATCACCCATTAAGGTTATATTGTATGATTGAGAGAAAACTCATAGTAATTCAAACCATTACAGATTTATTGGCTTATTAAGTGTCATTGTAAAATGTCAAATGTAAAAATAACTGTGGAGTGAGTGCTAACATCTAGAATTAGGTAACAATTCAATAGATGCCTTGTGCAGCCCCTCAGGCCTAGAATTCTCTCCCCAAATCTCTCCACATCTCACTCTTCCTATAAGACCATCCTTCAAATCTATTTTTTCATCACCTGTGCCCAAGTCTCTTTGGCTCTCTGTTATTTTTTGTCCGAAGTGCCTTGAGATGCTTTACAAGTTTTTGCTTGTTTCATAAGTTCACACATACTTTTTTGCCTATGGGGCAGTCTTGGAAGGATTCGCTGGCTGATTATCAACCTGTTGATCTGCGTCATTACCAATCCCTCCGTGGCCATCAAGTCCTGGAACGGGACTTAAAGCTGGAGCTTCTGGCTCAGAGGCAGGGACACTGCTTACTGAGCCACATGACCACACTTTTTCTTAGGTAAATGTCGGTATGTAAATGCATTTGTTGTTGTTTGTTATCCTATGGAGTCAGGTGTTTCTGATTCTGTATATAGGTTGAGCTCTATTTGTGGCCAACTGAGTATCTCTGGGGTGCATCTTGGTCAGTGATGCCATGTGGTGGCTCAAAAGGACCGTAAAAAGAGTCTTGATGAGTTAAAAAGGGACCATAGAAGGCTGAGGGCATGGCCGCACTATGGGAGGCAAAGGAATTCGCTGGTTCACAAGGGGCCAGAGTTGGAGGAGTGCCAAATTCTCAGAGGATTGGAGGAGGTTACAGAGAAATGCCCTTCATACCAAGGCATGTTGTTAACCCAGCCATCAAAGGGTATTCTAATCAAACCATCTTTTTGTCATTTTTTGTGAAGATGTATTTGTGGACAGATTGAACATAACGTACATCCCCAGGACTAACAATCTCCTGTAGAAAGAACTCACCTGAGCGTTTGCCCTCTTCCCTGATGAGTTGCTGGAAAGAGTGATTTATAAAGACAACTTGAACTCAACTCGCTACAATGACATAATAAAGAATTAATTGATAAAAGACTTACAGACGGGCATATCATCACAAATGTTGCATAATCCTGAGCTCCACTGCCCACTACCTCCTCCCACAGCTCCTGGCTGCTGAATGATTACAGTCGTTGATGCCATGTTTGAGATTAGTGGCTCAATGTCTTTAGGAAGAAGAAAACAGTTTTAGGCAGGCTGCAAAATAAATCAAGTTATTATGATGAGCAGTTAAATCCCCTGAATGCTGGAAGTAAATCTCATTTTAAAAACAAAAGATGGGATACAAGACAGGCCTAATGGTCTCCTTCTGTGCTATAACCATTCTCTGATTCTATGTAACTTACTACAGACCTGAATGTCCCAGTTTTGATCATCTGTGCTTTCCACTAGATCAACAGCTGTGACCATAAACACTATCTGCTCTCTAAGGTGTATGTAAAAATCCCATGGCATCGTTTTAAAGAAGAACAGGGGGGAAATATGTCCTTTGTCTAGCCTTTATCCCTCAGCCAACATCATTAATCAGAGTACATGGCCATTATCACATAACCATTTGAAGCACCCTGCTGTGCACAACTTGGCTGCCATGTTTGCTAAGGTGTCATATGGACAGAATACTGGTCCTAATAGCGTTTGGTTCTCAGAGAAAGAGACAGATGAAAATGTTGACACTTTCTGCGGGCTGGCATGCACCACCATGATGGCAGTGGCTACAGCGGTCAGTGCTGAAAATGACAGCCCACAATGACCCTTGGTAACTCTATTTGCAGTACTTGTGACAAAACCTACCTTGCAAGAACTGGCCTCTTCAGCCATCAGCAAAGGTGCCATATGAAGACACCTCAACTGAAATGGACTTGTTTTCTGCATGTCCATCTTCATTCTAGTACAGAAGGATGCCATGCTCTTGGTTCTCAGAGGAGGATCAGATATTTCCTGCCTTGAAACCACTTATTTCCTTCTGCCTTCATGGAATAAATGATTTCATTGTGTGATGATACAAAGAAGAGGGACCCAATTATTGGCAGATTTCAAAATAGTCCAGATAATGGACACAGGCGTCAATACAATGGAAGGATTAAAGACAGGCGGAATGAGGATGGAAGCGCCTTTAGCAGACCCGGCTATTATAGCGGGAATTCTGAAGAGTTGAATAAAATAGATGAAGGGCTAGATAGTGGAAATGTGAGTGATCATGTCACGCAGGACGGATCTATCCCATCCAAAGGCCAATTGTCCAGAGTGGATACTTAAGTGACATATATTCCAGAGGGGTCTGGTGAATGAAGGGATTGGACAACTGCGGGACATGCAGGAAAAGCTACTGAAGTGAGTCTGGAAGTTACTCTTGCATCAGAAAACGATCATGTACTGGAAAAAGAGTCTCTGACAGTGCATGAGGGAGAATCACAGTAAGTAATTCCGACAGACTGCAAGTAGAGGTCATAGCTTGAATAGATTTGACAATTAAATAATGGTTATAGAACAGTCTTGCAATGGAACTAGAAACAGAAATTCCCATGGATTGTGAGGTTTTGGTGGCTGCCAATAAACTTAAGGATAAACTAATGAGATGCAAAACAAATTGAATTAGATATTTGAAGAGAGTTTGGAGTTTATAACGTTTAGGTTGACTTCTGGAGTCACAGATTTCCCAAAATGGGGTTGAAGTCATATTATGTGGATAATCATTCACTGTGGGGTAATGTACACTCTATGAAAAATGTAAGTGAGAAAAGAATACAGATTGACCTTGCTGGCTCGAAATAATGCTGGAGAGAAAGGAAGCCTCTAAAATTAAATGAGTGGACACAATCCATCAACCATCAGATTGTTTTACCAAAAGAAATGTGTGCACGAAGAAATTGTTATGGCTTCTGGAAGAGAGGTGTCTCACAATGAGATGCTTTTTGCAGAACATAGAATTTTGAACTAATTTGTGTTGAAATTTTTTATTTAATTGTATATGGGTCATGGGTATGAACTGGGGATTCACTTTATTTTTATTCTTTCATGGGATGTTGACATCGCTGGAGCGGCCAGTATTTGTTCCCCATCCCTAATTGTTCTTGAGAAGGGGGTGGTGAGCTGCTTTCTTGAATAAAGTGACAAAATGTGCTCACCTGTGCAACCACTTGTGATCAGAAATTCTTAACTTTTCTAGACCTACCACTTCTTCTAGGTGCTGCCCTGACATCTGCAGGAGGGGTGGAGATGACCAGTGCAATGGTTGACCCTGTTGCCCCTGGTGCCTTCAGCATATGTCCTCTGGAGAAATGAGGCCTTGAGAGCCCTGGTTTGCTTTGGCTGTCCTCCTGTGTGTCAGCTGCTCCCTCTGCAGTGACAGAGGACGAGGTTGAGGGGTCACAGACAAAGGGGACTCAGAGCGAGAGGACAGCCTCTGAGATTCCTGTGTGGGTGACCCAGGGGTGTCCAGCTGCTGCTGCTCCTCCCTTCAGGTGCCATAGGGACCCAGCCGGACTCCTCGAGGGGAAGGGGCACCTGGAGGGCTGTCAATGTGCCCATTTCCCTCTCGCGTTGCCACTGCAAGAACTCACCCATGGCTACCGTGATGGAGCATAGCTCAATGCACTTCTCCACATTCTGCTGGACCAGGGTCTCCTTGGCATCTGCCATCCTTCCCATGGAGACCTCCATACACGCCAAATGTGGGCACCAAATCATCAGAGAGCAGGCGGATGCACTCCTCCAACTCATGTGCCACTCTGTTGACGGCTTCCAACAGACCTGTGATGCTCTCCCGCCTTCTGCTGATTCTCCACGATGAGTTGGAAAGCCGAATCCAGAGGCTTGTCATCTGACTCGGACCTCAGAAATGCCTGTTCCCCAGCAGTCCTCCAAGTGCCAGGGAGCTCGGCTGAACCTGCCTCCTCCTGCTGCTGACAAGTGCCCATATGGTGAACACCAGATTGTGAACCTGAGCCTGCTCTAGATCTAGGTCCCACTGAAGTGTGTGTCTCTGGATGGAGCTGAGGGACTGACTGGCTGAGGGTATCAGTCGCTTGACAGAAGTCCCTGTGAACCAAAGTAGAGATAATTTGTGCATGGCAGCAGAGTCAAAAGCAGGAGAGAGAGCACTCGCTGTTCCATTGAGAGAGGGATGATGTGGTGCAGGATCCTCACGCTGCCGACCTCACAGTCACCGCAGGCATGGTCCACATCCTCACCAGTCAGCGTGATGGCACACGTCTCAAAGTGAGTGAGGGGTCTAAAGTGGGCCACTCCACCTCGGTCTGGACCTCTCCCTACTGTTTTGAGCCAGCTTCTCCTGCATGGAAAAAGATGGAGAGAGTGTGAGCAGGACACATGGCACTGCGTGGAATGTTTGTGCGGTGAGCGGAGCCATGGACAGGATGAGGACGCGAGCTCCAGAGGATATGAGCCTGATAGAGATGTGAGGGTGTGTGTGAAAGTTAGTGGTGTTGTCCCTTAAGGCCTGAAATCCCTGTGGATGTGTGATGGGTTTGTGAGTGTGAGTTGAGAGTAATGAGAAGAGCGAGTTACCCTTGGGGAACGCATGAGATCATTCATCTTCTTCCTGCACTGGATGGCTGACTTACTCTGTGCTCCGGTGGGACTGACTGCCGTTGCCTCCCAGGTGGATCTCCTGCGGCAAGAGCGGGGGTAGAAGACATCGCGACGACCTTCCACTGCGTCCAGCAGGCGCCCCAGAGAGGTGTCACTAAACTTGAGGGCTGCCGCCTTGATTGCTTCCAGGGCCATGTGTCACCTGGAGCAGTCCTGGTCTGAAGACAAGAAGTAGGCTGCGTTCCGGTGTGCTTTAAATATGGGGCCCGGAGTGAGGAAGCGCTGAGGTCATGGTGTGGCAGGCAAATCCAAGCCCGCCCGCCAGCAAGCTGGCGTTTTCCCCATAAATGCATAATTAATGAGGCGGACGCTCCAAGAATGGGATGATACGACGCAAAAAGCCGCCATTGTGGCCAGCGGGTAAAATGTCAATTTTTCCCACCCAATACCACACTTTGTGCAAGACTGGGACAATTCTGCCTACAGTATTTATGTGGCTGATCCAGTTCAGTTTCTGGTTAGTGGTAACCTCAGGATGTTGATAGTGAGCGATTTAGCAATGGTCATGTGTTGAATATCAAGCTCAGATGGTTACATTCTCTCTTGTTGGAGATGGTCATTGCCTGGCACTTGTGTGACATGAATGTTACTTGTCACTTACCAAGCCTGAATGTTGTCCAGGTCTTGCTGAATAAGGACTACTTCCAGTTTGTCATTCCAGGACAAGGAATGCTTCAGCCTGTGAGGAGTGAATGGCACTGAACATTGTGTAATTATCAGCAAGTATCCCCACTTCTGACCTTATATTGGAGGGAAGGCCATTGATGAAACAGGTGAAGATAGTTGGGCCTAGGACACTACCCTAAGGAACTCATAAGAACATAAGAAATAGGAACACGAGTAGACCATTCAGCCCCTCGAGCCTGCTCTGCCATTCAATAAGATCATGGCTGATCTTTTTGTGTTTCAATTTCCACATTCCCATCTAACCCCGATAACCTTTGATTCCCTTGCCTAACAAGAATCTATCTACCTCTGCCTTAAAAATATTCAATGATCCCGCCTCCACCGCCTTCTGAGGCAGAAAAATTCCAAGGTCAGACAACCCTCAGAAAAAATTTCTCCTCATCTCTGTCCTAAAAGGGCGACCCCTAGTTTTAAAACAGTGCCCTCTAGTCCTGGACTCACCCACAAGAGGAAACATCCTTTCAACGTCCACCTTGTCAAGACCATTCAGGATCTTGTACACTTCAATCAAATCACCCCTCACTCTTCTAAACTCCAGTGGGAACAAGCCCAGTCTGTCCAACCTCATAAGACAACCCACTCATTCCAGGTGTCAATCTAGTAAACCTCATTTGAACCGCCTCCAATGCATTTACATCCTTCCTTAAATAAGGAGCCCAAAACTGCACAAAGTATTCGAGGTGCAGTCTCCCCATTGCCCCGTATAACTGAAGCATAACATCCTTACTTTAATGTGCAATCCCTCTTGTAATAAAAGATAGCAGTCCATTAGCCTTCTTAATTTCTTGCTGTACCTGCATATTAACTTTTTGTGACTCATGTACTAGAACACCTAGATCCCTCTGCACCTCAGAATTATGCAGCCATTCTCCATTTAAGTAATACTCTGCTTTTTTGTTCTTCCTGCCAAAAAGTGAACAACTTCACATTTTCCCACTTTAAACTCCATTTGCCAGATCTTTGCCCACTCACTCAATCTATCTATATCCATCAGCAACTTCCTCATGTACTCTTCACAGCATACTTTCCTACCAATCCTCGTGTCATCTGCAAATTTAGCTATATATTCACTCCCCTCATCTAAGTCATTGATGTAAATCGTAAAAAGTTGAGGCCCCAGTACAGACTCCTGTGGGACTCCACTCGTCACATCCTGCCAATCAGAAAAAGACCCATTTATGCATACCCTCTGCTTTCTGCCAGCCAGCCAATCTTCTATCCATGCTAATATGTTACCCACTACACCATGCGCTTTTATTTTCCGTAATAAACTTTGATGTGGCGCTTTATCAAATATCTTCTGGAAATCCAAGTACAGTACATTCACAGGCTCCCCTTTATCCACTGTGCATGTTACTCCTTCAAAAACTCCCAAAATTGGTTAAACATGATATTCCTTTCACAAAACCATGCTGACTCTTACCTATTGCCTTGAGCTCTTCTAAGTGCCCAGCTATAACCTCCTTAATTATCGATTCTAATAGCTTGACTGTTGTGGGTAAGTTAACTGGCCTATAGTTTCCTGCTTCCCTCCCTTCTTGAATAGGGGGGTTATATTTGCTACTTTCCAATCTGATGGAACCTTTTCAGAATCTAGCGAATTTTGGAAAATTAACACCAGCGCATCGACTACCTCATTTTTTTTAAGACCCTAGGATGTAGTCCATTAGGACCCAGAGACTTGCCAGCCTGCAGCTCCATCAATTTGCTCAGGACCATTTCCCTAGTGATTTCAATTTCACCTAGTTCCTTTCTCCTGTTCACCTGATTTGCACTCCTGCAGAGATGTCCCAGAACTAAGGTGATTGACTTCCAATAATCATAATCATTTTCCTTTGTGCTATGTATGACTGCAACCAGTGGGGAGCTTTCCTCCAGATTCCCATTGACTTCAATTTTGCTAGGGCTCCTTGATGCCACACCCAGTCAACTGCTGCCTTGATGTCAGGGGCAGTCACTCTTTCCTCACCTTGTGCTCCTATGAATAAGAGCAGTCTGAAACTGTGGTTGTTGGGTGAGGAGGTTCATGTTTGGAATATGTGGCCCGAACCCAACAAAGAATCTTGAGCAAAGAATTCCCATCGCCTGGATTGAAAGTGGGCCCTGAACTCGCATGATCAGAAGGGCAGATCGTAGAGCCTATTTAAAAAGGTCAGCACTTGAACTGCCATCCAGTAGAGGCAGGCTGGCACCTGCAGCGTCATCGAGAGAGGTGGCTGCTTCTGCGGCTGTAGATGGATGAAGCGAGCGTCTCCATGTTGAGGTGCCCTTGAAGAAACCTTATCAATATGCCGGGGCCAGGCAGGCCATCAGAGGGGTGAACCCTCCAGTGGTAGCACTGGAGCCGTGGGTACGGCCATTGTTTCCAGGTGGCCCCTCCGTGGGCCCTGGAGGAGCCCAAAATGGAGACCCAGCACCGGGAAGCATGCCTCAATGTACCTGGTGGTCTCCACACGCCGAGATTGGGCCAATGCCGGTAAAATGCTGGCAGGGACATAAATTTGCTATTAATTGGCCATTTAATTGAAGTAATTGCACAGCAGCCTCTGGTCCGGGGTTGGCTGAGCCACCACTGTTCTGGCTTCTGGGAATATCTCTCTCAATGCCTTCCGCTGCCATTCTATGAGCCCACACCTCCCAGCCCATCTCCAGAGGGCTGGTAAAACCCCAGCCTGTAGCACCGTAAATAAATACTTATACAAGTGTGTAAAGATTGGCTTTAGTTATGAAAGCAAAACGCTTGAACACATCAGGCATTGCAGCTTTACCTGAAAACATAACGTGAACAAATTGATTTGCAGAAAATGTTCGAATAATTTGCCATGAAGTTTGTAAAACTTTTATTCAGTTGTTAATATGCTGCTGTTTGTGGTTGTAACAATAATCAGATGACAAAGGCAACTTGGCATCCAGAATATAACAATGTTTCCGACATCACAACAGTGACTACACTTCAAGAAATACCCTATTGGCTATAAATAAACTTGGGAACCTGCTGGCCATATAACTGTGTAAGAAATAAGAGCAAGAGTGGGCCATTTAACCCTTCAAACCTACTCTGTCACCCAATAATTTAATTCAACAATTCAAATAAAATGCTATGTGAATTATGGACACAACAGGAGAGTACAAGTTGGAGAGAGTCACAATGAACTAACACCCTGAGCAAACCACATCTGGTCGCTAAGATATGAAGGAGACATTCAACCATGGGAAGTAGTTTGGAGTCATGAGGCTGATCCACAATGTCACACTAGCTGAGCTGTCAGAAAGACTGAAGAAGTTTGAGCTTTGCAGCCTTGAAAGGAAGTGACCTTAAATCAGTACATAATAAATGGTACAATAAGAATAAAAGTTAAATCTGGAACACTATTATGATTGCAGCTCAATGAGATGCAGGTTTAAGTTAGTCAAGGCAAATTTAGAACTGATCTCAAAGGGTAGGGGAGAGGAAACAAAACCCTGAACCATTGTAGAAGCAGCTGGGTGCTGTGATGCTGGGGGTGGAAGTGGCCTTGGTCATCTGATACAAAAACAGAATTACCTGGAAAAACTCAGCAGGTCTGGCAGCATCGGTGGAGAAGGAGTCATCTGATTATTGTTACAACCACAAACAGCAGCATATCAACAACTGAATAAAAGTTTTACAAACTTCATGGCAAATTATTAGAACAGTTTCTGCAAATCAATTTGTTCATGTTACATCTTCAGGTAAAGCTGCAATGCCTGATGCGTTCAAGTGTTTTGCTTTCTTGCCCCTTCGGGAATTCAACAACTTGGACATCATGATCAAACAGCAAACTACTGCTGGCCAGCAGAAAAACTTTAGGAAATCACTCATGTTCTTTACAGTGAGACAAGTATAGGCTGCACATAGCTGTGATTCACATTTTGCCTGCCTGCAGTTTGCTGGTTTGTATGTGCACAGTTCATCAACTATTTCTTAAATGTGGAGAAGAAATCAGTCAACGTTTCGAGCCTCCATGGCCCTTCGGCAGAACTGCAGTTCTGCCGAAGGGCCATGGAGGCTCGAAACGTTGACTGATTTCTTCTCCGCCGATGCTGCCAGACTTGCTGAGTTTTTCCAGGTAATTCTGTTTTTGTTTTGTTTTGGATTTCCAGCATCCGTAGTAGCTTTTAGCTTTTTGTTTTTATTTCTTAAATGTTACTGGAAAGCAGAAAATTCACAAATGTGCCCAGAAATCTTTAAAAAATCATTAAGTGCTTCTTAAGTCCAGCTTCACTTTGGAGTTAGGGAACGCCTGCGTATCTGTTAAACTTGCTTCACTCCGATTGGGATCATATTCCATCTAGAGTGAAGCTGGAGGAGGTTGTGCTCTGGTGTCTGGTTGAAACATGACTGCACAGAGTAATTTTGCCAATATCCCATAAGGAAGTATTCTATTCGACCAAAGGTCAGTATTTTTGATTTTATGTAATGGCCTAAAATGGCAGAAGTGAATTGAGAGCATCAGGCGAAATTTAGTGCTGGTGACTCCATCGGCTGGAAAACAGGCAGCAAGCCGAACCGCTTCTCTTCAAGAAGCCCAAAGCTCGAAACGTTATCTCTGTCTCTCTCTCCACAGATGCTGTCAGACCTGCTGAGTTTTTCCAGCATTTTTTGTTTTCGTTTCAGATTTCCAGCATCTTCAGTATTTTGCCTCTATTCCAAGGTTATTAGGCATTTACCTAGACATTATCAGTTCTCCCACACAAAGAACTCCCATTGGGCAGAGGTCCCACCCCCGAGAGCTGCTGGTTTATAAGAGGCCGGCGGCTCTCCAGTACACTGTGACATGTGGCCACAGCCAGGCAGGCCCCAGTACAACACTTGGACCTCCCTTAATAATGGAAGTTGGAACCCCAGATAGGAGTGAGTGAGGGTGTGATGGGGATTTGGAAGCTAGGGCAGGGATGAGGTAAGGGAATGGAAGAGGAGGGTAACAGGGCAGCAAAATGAAAAGAAGGTATATTAGGAAAAATGCCTTAGACTGATAAATACTTGGAATAATCTGCCAAGTGAGGTGATAGAAGTAGCAAAAACATTTGGGGCATTCAAAATATCCTTGGTTATTAGAATAGGAGTGTTGGTGCACTAGATAAAGAAGTGTGGGAAGAGCTTTGTACCAAAGCAGTGTTAGGGTCTCTGAGAGGTAATCTTCTGTGAGAGAGTTACAAGACAAGCTTCAATGGGTCGAATGTCTTTTTCTCATTCTTGACTTTTATTATATTCTTATACTGTACTGATAGGAGTGTGAAAATGAGAAGGACCCTAGCAACATTAACAAGGCAAAACCTAGTCCTCTGAATTGGGAGGTAAACCATCACCATACCAACATGAGCACAAAAGCAATCAAGCAAACAGGAATTGAAACCAACATGTATCTGATAACAGAAATGCTAAAAACAGTGACCACAATTGCCTGCAAACATAACAGAATGCTTGAGCTTCATAGACCCGCAACAAAAGGAAGTCATTTGATAGAGAGAAGCTCAAACGTGAGATAAATTGTACCAACCACGGTAAGAGTAAAATGCAAATATCAAGTAAGGTAGAAATGAGGGTAAAATTTTAATCTAACTTAATTGTACATCAAGTTCTCCTGCCCACACTCCCCACTACCCCATTTTCAGAAAGTCAAGGGAGGGGTGGAAACAAAGCAGATACAAATGGAACATCAGCTTGTCCAGCCTAACAACCACCACTCCTAAATAAAACAATGTAGCATCAGGAGCCAGGGTAAGCAAAAGAATGATAAGAGAATGAAACTAATATAAAGAATCCAAATGAAGGAGATAAAAGTCTACAGGATGTGGGCAACTATAACAGTGCTCTGGGTTGATTGCAATGTCAAACACATTCAAACAGAGTTTAGAGTATCATATAACACACAGACTCCCCAGAATGATGCAAATCTGAATGTACTGATATGCTGGATATAGAGCCCAAGGATCATAATGTGGAACATTGTCTTCTCTTCGTTTTACTTGGCAAAGTATATTGGGAAATTCTAACATGGCGATGGCAAGTGTGAATTTTAAAACCTTGTGACAGAGAAGAAAGGAAACACGAAGGGAGGAAAGCAAATAAATCAGGAGACAGTGAGGCGAGTATTGGTAGTGAAATGAGTCTTGATAGGGAGTTGCAGAGCAGAAGAACAGCACGTAGGATGACTTATTTGCAAGCTTAAGAACAATGTGAGGGGAAAGTTGGGAAAATATAATACTGATTAAACTGAGAAAGATGGGAGTGGTTGTGATGAAGAAAGAAGAGAATTACTTGAATTTATATGGCGCTTTTCACAACATCCCAAAGCATTTTACAGCGAATGAATTACTTTTGAAATGTAGTTACTGTTGTAATGTTGCCAATTTGCACATAGCAAGCTCCCACAAACAGCACTGTGATAATTCTGGGGTAATCTATTTTTGTGATGCTGACTCAGCGATTGGCCAGCGCACTCGGGATAACACCACTGCTCTTCTACAAAATGGTGCCATGGAATCTTTTATATCCACCTTAGAGAACAGACAGGCCTTGGTTCAGCATTCCTCATCTGGAATGCAGGACTTCCAATAGTGTAGCACCCCCTCAGTACTGGAATGCCCACCTGGATTTTTGTACTCAAGCCCCTGGGGTGGGACTTGAACCCACAACTTTCTGACTTAGAAGAGACAAGAGTTACTAAATTACAAGAGACTAAGTTACAGTTGATACCTGGCGGGAAAGGTGCTGAGGGACAGATTACCAATCAGGTGACAAACTTTTTCTTGTATCCTGTCCAGGATTACAGAGTAGTTACAGGAAGAGATTCCCCCAGTGCAGAGGCAGAGTTAAGTACATGCATGCAAACATACATAAGAACTAGGATCAGGAGTAGGCCACTTGGCCCTTCAAGCCTACTCTGCCATTCAATAAGATCATGGATAATCTGATTGTAACCTCCCACCTACCCCTTATAACTTTTCACCCCTTGTTAATCAACAGCCTATCTAACTCTGCCTTAAAAATATTCAAGGAGATGTCAGCTGTGGCTCAGTTCATAGCACCCTCACCTTTGAGTCAGAAGGTTGTGGGTTCATGTCCCACTCCAGGACTTTGAACAAAAAAAAAGTCAAGAACTGTGAATGTACTCGAAAGAGTTAAAATATTCAAAGGCTCTACTTCCACCGTCTTTTGAGGAAGAGAGTTCCAAAGACTGACGGCCCTGAGAGAAAAGATTTCTTCTCATCTCTGTCTTAAGTGAGTGACCCCTTGTTTTTAAACAGTGACCCCTAGTTCTAGATTTTCCCACAAGAGGAAACATCCTCTCCACGTCCACCCTGTCAAGCCCCCTCAGGATCTTAAAGGTTTCAATTGAGTCACCACCTTCTAAACTCCCAACGGTTACAAGCCTAGCCTGTCCAACCTTTCCTCGTAAGACAACCCACCCATTCCTGGTGTTAGTCTTGTAAACCTTCTCTGAACTGCTTCTAACGCATTTACATCCTTTCTTAAATAAGACGACCAATACTGTGCACAGCATTCCAAATGTGGTCTCACCAATGTGGAATTGAGTCATGGAGAGGAAAAGATGCTTCTGGCATAGAGAGGAAACTGAGCTTGTTGGAAGCAAGTTTACAAATTAGGGGAGATAAAGGAATTCCATTTGAAACCAAAGGTCAACAAGGCCAAGAATATTAATAGGTAAATAAGGAGTGGGGTGAAGACATCAAAGTAAGAAATAATTAGACTTTTGAGAAATATACCCTGTGAACTGTTTGAAATTGCTAACAATATGGTTGAAAGAAAGGTAGAAGTCCTAGCAGACTTTGTGCTCAGCGGTTGCAAACAGTGCACAACAGCCAAAATGTCAATAGAATGTCAAACCACACAGTGACAAGCGTAGAACAAGGTTGGAGAAAGGCACAATCAATCTGGCAGAACAACATTAGCTGAATCACCAACTCCTGTTCCTACATTCCTATGAAGAGTCCTCTAGTCAGACCACACTGAGTACTGTGTCTAATCCTGGTTATAAAAATAACCCAATGAAGAAATTCAAGCCCAGATGCAGTGGAGTAAAGAGCAATAAGGCCAATCCCCAGTGTTAAAGAAAAGACTGGAGAAACTCAGGTTTTCAGTTCTTGAAAATATTATGTCTGATAGCATGAAAAGGTAAATCCATCAAATTACCTTCCACATCCTACATGGGAAAGGACATTGCAGACAGTAAGGATGGTTGTTATAGACGTCCCAGCTGCAGGCTGTGCCTGTCTGTCCTCTCTGAGCAGAGCAATGTAAACCAAAAAGGGGGAAAATAGTACAATAGCTTCAATTCTTTTTTTTAGGATGTCAAGGGGGTGAAGAGATTATAGCGAGAGCAACAGGCAGCTCCCTGATTGAGAGCTACTGAAACCCAGAATAGAACCAGGGAGCTTTATACATTCAATCTAATGCTTTCCCAACTGTTTCAGCCACCGAATTGAACCCAGGCCAACTACTTGAAAAGCACCCACGCTTCCCACTGCACCACTATCACACACTGACAAAGCAGAGCCTATAGGCAGGGGACTGGAACGGTGAACTCTCAGATTAAAAGTCTCGTGCTTTACCGATTAAGCTTTCCAAACTCTATTCATTTTTTAAGGGCTGCATTGGTGCTGAGTTAATTGCTATCAGGTGGGACAGCATTTGGGGCATTGGCTTCAATACCCTCAGACTCGGAGCTGAAAAGTCAGCCATATCCCTGCTCAGATCACTAGACCATTGATCCCAGGCGGAAAGTTTACTAGCGATTATGAAGGCAAAACCAGGCTCGGCTGTACCTCTTCACATATGGTAAATTTCCATCGGACTAGAAGACTGTTAACGCCTTTAGAACGTTATTGCAATTTAAGTAACATCCTTAGCACAGGAGGATGAAAGCTGTGGAGGTATAATAAATTTAACAGCAACCTTGGATGTCAGTGGTGTGAGAGCTGACAGACAGTGAACGCTGTAAATGAAATCACAAGTTATTGAACTGCAAAAGAAGGTTAAACGGTAGAGAGAAGTGACTTTTTTTCCCTACTGATGAAATGACTTACCTTCTGCAGCAAGTTATTCTCTGTGCAAACTCTCCAATCAAACTTTTTGAAGCAGGAAATTGTGGAAATGAGAACAGGAAGTAGCGCTGTAAAATCACGTTATAACCAATATTTCATTTGTCATTACTTACCGACTAAATTAATAAGAAGCATCAAATTAATTGATAAATAGCAGTGTAACAGAATTATTGCTGATTATGCACTCAGATTCACAGGTTTTAAAACACATTTGCATTATATTTTTTTTAATCACAGCAAAAACAAAGTAATGGTGAAAAAGAAATGAAATGCAAATGCATTGAAATCAGCAATACCATAAATTGTATAATGTCCTTTCTCTAATGATGTCTCAGGTATATGTATAAAAACAAAAAACTGCGGATGCTGGAAATCCAAAACAAAAACAGAAACAGAAATACCTGGAAAAGCTCAGCAGGTCTGGCAGCATCAGCGGAGAAGGGCACAGTTGACGTTTCGAGTCCTCATGACCCTTCAACAGAACTAAGTAAAAACAGGAAAGGGGTGAAATATAAGCTGGTCATTTGCGCCAACTCCAGCATGTTGCCACCACCAAACACATCTTCCCTTCACCCCTCCTGGCGGCATTCCGTAGGGATCGTTCCCTCCGTGACACCCTGGTCCACTCCTCCATCACCCCCTACTCCTCAACCCTCTCTCACGGCACCTTCCCATGCGACCGCAGAAGATGCAACACCTGCCCCTTCACTTCCTCTCTCCTCACCGTCCAAGGGCCCAAACATTCCTTTCAAGTGAAGCAGCTTTTCACTTGCACTTCCCTCAATTTAGTCTACTGCATTCGTTGCTCCCAATGTGGTTTCCTCTACATTGGAGAGACCAAATGCAGACTGGGTGAGCGCTTTGCAGAACACCTTCGGTCTGTCCGCAAGCATTACCCAGACCTCGCTGTCGCTTGCCATTTCAACACTCCACCCTGCTCTCTTGCTCACATGTCTGTCCTTGGCTTGCTGCATTGTTCCAGTGAAGCTCAACGCAAACTGGAGGAACAGCACCTCATCTTCCAACTAGGCGCTTTACAGCCTTCCGGACTGAATATTGAGTTCAACAACTTTAGATCTGGAACTCTCTCCTCCATCCCCACCCCCTTTCTGTTTCTTGCCCCTCTTTGCTTTTTCCAATAATTTATATAGATTTTTCTTTTCCCAGCTATTTCCATTATTTTTAAATGTATTTCCACCCATTGTGTATCTCTACCTTTTAGTATTCCCCCACCCCCACTAGAGCTATCTGTACCTTATCTGTCCTGCCTTCTACTCTTAATTAGCACATTCCTTCAGATAATATCACCACCTTCAACACCTCTTTGTTCTTTTGTCTGTGACATCTTTTGGTTATCTCCACTTATTACTGGCTGCTTGTCCCAACAACACCCTCCCACCCCCCTTAAACCAGCTTATATTTCTCCCCTTTCCTATTTTTACTTAGTTCTGTTGAAGGGTCATGAGGACTCGAAATGTCAACTGTGCTCTTCTCCGCCGATGCTGCCAGACCTGCTGAGTTTTTCCAGGTATTTCTGTTTCTGTTTTTGTATCAGGTATATGTTTCCGCTCAGTGATAAACCTGGAATTCTTATTATACAGCGTCAATAGTCCTCTTGCAGGAAATCACAGTGACCGTGTATGAAGAAGCTGCTCAGATCATTGATCTAACAATAAAAGCATAACTTTTGCAAGGCCCATCCTTACCTGCACTTGCTCAAGGTTGGAGACTCACAGTTCCTTTCTTTATCTAGTATTTTCTATAACATTTCCTTCTTTTATTTCACCTTGAATTACTGTTTTGATTATTTTGCTCAGAAATGTGTTTTCTCATGCCTTTACACCTGCAAAAGCCGGTTAGGGCATGTAACCTGCCGCATTTCCTAACACAGTCTATCCTTGCTTACAATATTTCCATCATAACTCCTATCAGTTTTTTCTGTTATTGTTGATTTTGGTGTTATATGTGGTAGTGGTGAATCTGGGCTTAGAGGTAAGGCTGGAGGCAATACTGTTAGCAAACTCTATCTTTTATTGAACATTATGCTAACCATTTACAAGGTAGACTCTGTAGCACCCTCTACATAGAACTATCTCTCCCTTGATCTGTTATCATGTGATTCTATGTCACTGATGATGTAGACTATATATTTACACATTTAACAATAACCCTTTATACTGCAATTTCCATCCATGCCACAGTACCAAAATGGCACAAATGACACCCTACGTGAAAGTGGCAAAGGTAAATTATTTGTCCTTGTCCTTCTTGACCTGTCTGTAGTTTTTGACACAGTTGACTGCACCATTCTCCTCCCATGCCTCTCCATTGCTTTCCAGCTGGGTGGATGTGCATTTGCCTGGTTCCATTCTTATCTATTTAATCGTAGACAGAATATCACCAGCAATCGCTTCTCTTTCCCCTCCCACATGCTAGTACTGGTGTTCCTAAGGGATCTATCCTAGGGCCACTCCTATTTCCTTGGGTGACATCATCCAGAAACACAGCGGTAATTTTCACATGTATGGTGATGACACCCAGCTCTAACTTACCACCACCTCTTTCGACTCCTCCATTGGCACTAACTTATCCAACTACTTATCTAACAGCCAGTAATGGATGAGCAGAATTTTCTTCTGGCTCAATATTGGAAAGACTGAAGTCATTGTTTTCACTTTCTGCTACAAACTCCATTCCCTAGCTACTGACTCCATTTCACTCCCTGGCAACTGTCTGAGATTAAGCCAGCCTGTTTGCAACCTTGATGTCACATTTTACTCCAAGACGAGCTTCTGACCACATATCCACGCCATCACTAAGACTGCCTATTTTCACCTCTAGCATCGCCCAACTCTGTCACTGCCTCAGCTGATCCACTACTGAAACCTTCATCCAGGCCTTTTCTAGACTTCACTATTCCAATGCACTCCTGGCTGCCTTCCCACAATCTACCGTCCATAAACTTGAGGTCATCAAAAACACTGCTGACCGTGTCCTTACGCACACCAAGTCATGTTCACCCATCATTCCAATGCTCACGGACCTACATTGGCTTCTAATAAGCAACCCCTCGATTTTAAAATTCTCACCCTTGTTTTCAAATCTGTGAATGACTTTGCCCCTCCCTATCTCTGCAATCTCCTCCAGCCCTACAACCCTCTGAGATATTTGCACTTATCTGATTCTGGCCTCTGGAACATCTCCGATTTTAATTGCTTCACACTTGGTGACTGTGTCTTCAGTTGCCTAGACCCTAAGCTCTGGAATTTCCTCCCTAAATGTCTCTGACTCTCTTTTTTTTATCCTTTTAAGATGATCCTTAAAACACACCTCTGACCCAGCATTTGGTCATTTTCCCCATTATTGTATTTCTGTGGCTTGGTGTTAACTTTCATTTTTTGAAGCTCCTGTGAAGCATCTTGGGATATTTTATTATGTGCAAGATGCTATAGATATACAAGTTATTGTTGTTACTCATGATGCCTGTTTTAGGTATTTTGTTATTTTTTTCAAAGAGAAAAATTACTTGCATTTATATAATACCTATCACAGCCAGAAGATGTCTGAAGTGTCTTACCAGCTAATGACGTATCTTTGGAATGTAGTTAACTTGTAGTCTGGGGAAATCAGTTTACGCACACAAAACCCTATTAACCAGGAATAATTCTTAATAAGGACAAAAGGGTTATTATAGACAAAATCATGGTGAAATGGATAGAACCAAATTTGGAGCACCAGCAAAGTTTCTGACTGATACTGGGAGGGAATTTTCCAAATGTGAGTTCAGAGATGTGTGAAAACATAAACATTATAGTCATGAATGCTGCAGTTGAAAATCTTTGCAGCAACGGACTCTGTGGAAGGAATCATGCGGTGATCGATGAAATTCTAAAACAATTTTTTTTGTCAAAAAAAAACAAGGAGAACTAAAAAAATTGAAGCCAATGGGAATCTGTGGGGAAAGCTCTCCATTGGTTGGAGTCATACCTACCACATACTGGGGGGAGATGGTGGTGTAGTAGTAATGTCACTGTGCTAGTAATTCAGAGGCCTAGGCTAATGCACTGGGGATATGGGTTCAAATCCCACCATGGCAGCTGGTGAAATTTAAATTCAATTCATAAAAATATTTTGGAATTAAAATGGAGTCTCAGTAATAGCAACCGTGAAGATATTGTCGATTATCATAAAAACCTATTAGGTTCACTAATGCCCAGTAGGGAAAGAAATCTGCTGTCTTTATCCGGTCTGGCCTACATGTGACTCCAGATCCACAGCAATGCGGTTGACTCTTAACTGCCCTCTGAAATGGCCTAGTAACCCTTTCCGTTCAAGTGCAATTGAGGATGGGCAACAAATGCTGGCCTTGCCAGCAACACCCACATCCCTTCAAAGAATAAAAAAAGCAAAGGAGGATGTTTGTCATTGTTGGAGGTCAATCACCTCAGTTCCAGGACATTGCTGCCGGAGCTCCTCAGGGTAGTGTCTTAGGCCCAACTATCTTCAGCTGCTTCATCAATGACCTTCCTTCCATCATAAGATCAAAAGGTTCAGCACCATTCTTGTCTCCTCAGATACTGAAGCAGTCCATGTCCACACACAGCAAGACCTGGATGATATCCAGACTTGGGCTGATAAGTGGCAAGTAACATTCATACCACACAAGTGCCAGACAATGACTATCTCCAGCAAGTGAGAACCCAACCATTACCCCTTGACATTCAATAGCATTACAATTGCTGGATGCTCCACTATCAACATCCCGGGGGTTACCATTGACCAGGAACAGATCTGGACCAGCCACATAAATACTGTAGCTACAAAAGCAGGCCAAAGGCTGGGAATTTTGCAGCAAGTAACTCACCTCCTGACTCCCAAAGATTGTCCACCATCTATAAGGCACAAGTCAGGAGCGTTATGGAATTCTCTCCACTTGCCTGGATGAGCGCAGCTTCAATAACACTCAAGAGCACCATCCGAAACAAAGCAGCCAACTTGATTGGCACCCCATATGCCACCTTAAACATTCAATCCTTTCACCACAAATGCACAGTGGCAGCAGGGTATACTATCTACTAGATGTATTACAGCAACTCACCAAGGCTCCCTCGACAGCACCTTCTAAATTCCCAACCTCTACCATCTAGGACAAGGACAGCAGATGCATGGGAATACCACATGTTCCTCTCCAAGCCACTCACCATCATGCCTTGGAAATATATCGCCATTCCTTCACCGTAGCTGCGTCAAAATCCTGGAACTCCCTCCCTAACAGCACCATGGTTGTACCTACAACACATGCACTGCAGCAGCTCACTGCCACCTTCTCAAAGGTAATTAGGGATAGGCAATAGATGCTGGTCTAGTCAGTGACACCCATATCCCAAAAATGAATAGATAATAAAAAAGATCTCTTCATGGCCTCACCCATTCCTATCTCTACTATCTGCTTCATCCCCACAACCCACGAAGATATCAGTTACCCTCCAATTCTGGCCTTATGAGAATCCCAGATTTTAATTACTCCGTCGTTGGCAGCCATACCTACAGCCGCCTACACCCTAATCTTTGGAATTCCCCCTCTAAATCTCTTCACCTCTCTGCTTCTCACTCCTCCTTTAGGATGCTCCTTGTAATCTCCCTCACAGTCCTAATATCTCCTTATGTGCTCAGTGTCAAATATTGTATGATAATGCTCCTGTTTTAATATGTAATAGGCGCTATATAAATGCAAGTTATTTTTATAAGTAGGCAGGGGATACATTTTTCAGGTTGTGTTGGATTGGATTGTCTGACAAAAATAGGATCCTGTGAAAATTTGATGAGGCATAGAGTCATTTACAGCACCGCAGGGGCCATTTGGACCAAACATTGAGTCTTTGCCAGCTCTTCGCAGAACGATCCAGTCAGTCCCATTTCCCCACTCTATTTCCGTAGCCCTGCAAGTTTATTTCCTTCAGGTGCCCATCCAGTTTCCTTTTGAAATCATTGATTGTTTCTGCTTTGATTAATTTTGTCTTGTGTTCTTGATTAGAAGATATTCCAAAGTCTCTGAAACCAGGAGAACCTATACCAACATGCCAAGTTTGATCGTTGCTGTCATCTTCTGCCCATGGACCTCCACCTCTGTCTGTCCTCTGTTGCCCTTACACATTCTTTATTGGGTCAACTGCATCCATTCCATTGTATCCTTCATCTATTTTCTCCTCTGCTTCCTTCTCTTGTGTTTTCCGTTGATTTTTCCCTCCAATAATGATGTAAGCAAAATATTGTAACGTTCTCTCTTTGCATTTCCTCTTTTCTCCAACCATTTCCAGCACTTCCTCATCAGACTTTCTTTTTAAGAAATGCGGAACATCCTCCTATTTTCCACATCTTGAAAGCATTCAGCTAATCATGTCAGGTGGTTAAAGGTTTGCAATAGCCATACCAGACAATGAAAAAGATTTCTCTCTCCAAGTAATAAAAAAGTAATAAAAGGGTAAGAGATATTCGATTCAGGGACTTTCTTTAAACCCAATACACAATTCGTTGATGTAAGTGTAGAAATTTAAAACTCTTGTTTAGACATGAATAAAAATTCACATTTGCTGATTCAAAATGCCACTGTTCTACTGAAATTGGAGTTCTAATTTGATCATTCTGTGATTTAAAACTAATGGCAATAGTTTTGGAAATTGCCAGAAAGCTTAACTTGATGGGGTAATTTATTATTCACTTTTAGCAAGAATGAGCCATAAAGGTTTTATCATAAATCAATTTGAATATTGCTGGAAAAAGAGACATGTCGGAGTTTTCATCTCGCACGCATCAGGACACTTCTCAAGAACACCAATGTAAGGGGAAAACAGCAATTTATGCTGTATGTGAAGAGAGTGCGAATTGATTGGCAAGTGGACTCTGATTGGTAGAAGCATTGCCATGGAGAATGCACCAGTGATGTTGACTGACAGTTACCTGACAAGCATTGTTTGAAAATTGATCTGGCCTGGGTTGATCTGATCAATTCAGTTGATCTGGCCTTATGGTGTGGCTCATTCTTACCAACGTAAACCATTTACTTAATTCAGTTTGTTGGAATATGGAAGAAAGACCAATCAAAGAGTGGAACCAAAACGATCGATATCATAAACTCAGTTACAGTGCAAGATTTTTTCAAAAGGATTTGAGGAAGCAAAGAGTTTTCTAAATTTCATCAAATTGTAAATTGAATCTACTGATGTTTTTGAATCGGATTCCAAAAGAGGAACAAGGATGTCTTTCAAAAGTGAAAGAACCTTCTTACGAAATATATATTTGATTGTAGTAAAACTGTTCTGCATGTGAATAAAACCCCATCAGATCATGGGAGCAGAGAAAGATAAAAGTGGATTTAATAAGTGAAGGAAGTTATTATAATTATTTAGTGTCTTTCATATCCTTGGGATGTCACGGTCAGTTTTGGAAAAAAAACATTATGAAAGCCCTTTCTAGGCTGAACAGGGAGACACTATTTCTTTTGGATGGGGAGTCAATCGTGAGCGGTCACCAATTTATAATTCTTACGAAGAGAGAGCAGAGAGGCAGAAGGAGAAATTGGGGATTGTTGGAGTAGCAAATGGTTGAGCCAGAGACCATTGCATTTTTTAAAATGAAAGTTGGATAAGTAATCAAAACGGAGAAAGATACAGGGCTATTGAAAGAGAGGAGGACAGTGGGATTGGTTTTGAATTATCTTCATCAAAGAGCTGGCACAGACATGGTGGGCTGAATGGCTGGCTTTTGTGCTGTTAATCTGTGCAATACTATAGATTGTAGAATGGAATTTCATCAGATTCTATAAAGAGCAAGATTTAAATATTGGCAAGTTCAAGTATTCCACAGTGGAATATTGTCTTATTGTCCTCCTTTAGGCCCAAGTGGAAAAAAGGAATTCCAGGAACTAAGGCTGAAATTTTCTGGCCCCTCCCACTGGCATGATCTCCCAATCCTGCCAAAGCCAACAGACATTTGAATAGTTTGCTGCATCCACCACGGGGAATGCACCGTGGTGGGGCTGGAAAATCCTGGCCTAAGGGTGTTTGACTGGGATTGATAATACTTGTGAGACAATCTCGGTACAGCTCAGAATGTTTGGAAGTCAGAAACAAAAACAAAAATACATGGAAAAACTCAGCAGGTCAGACAGCGTCTGCGGAGAGGAACACAGTCCGTATGACCTTTCATCAGAACTAAGGAAATAGAGAAATGAGATGAAATATAAGCTGGTAGAGGAGGGTGGGACAGGTAGAGCTAGATAGGCGGGCAGTGATAGGTGGAGGCCAAGAAGAGATTGCCAAAGATGTCATAGACAAAAGGACAAAAGGGTGTTGATGGTGGTGATTTTATCTAAGGAATGTGCTAATGGTAGGGTAGCAAGCTGGACAAGCTAGTGGCAGATGGCCCTATGTGGGGTTGGGGTAGGGGGAAGGGATTGAAATGGGCTAAAAGGTGGAGATAAAACAATAGATCGAAATAAATTTTAAAATAGTTGGGAAAAGAAAAATATATTTTGTTAAAAATTATAAATTATTGGAAGTCAGTTGGGTCTGCAGGCAACGTTTACTTCAGTCTGTGTACTGTGCCACCATGTGGTGACAATCTCAAACTGAAATGATTTTAATCGAGAGAACAAAAAATCCAGGATAGAGCATTCCAGCCTCACTTTATTACCTCAATCACTTTCCATCTGTCAAACTGCTTTGAGAATTTAGCACTATTTGAGTAAGAAGATATCCTAATGTTTATTTTAATGGACATCAGTTAACAACATAAGAACATAAGATCATAAGAAATAGGAGCAGGAGTAGGCCATTCAGCCCTTTCAGCTGATCTTCTACCTCAACTCCAGCTTCCCAAACAATCCCTCTATCCTTTAATCTGATTGGTACCTAAAAACCTATTCACCTCTGTCTTGAATATCTCTAATGATGGAGTATCCACAACCTTCTGGGGCAGAGAATTCCAAAGATTCACAACCCTCTGAGTGAAGAAATTTCACTTCATCTCCATCCTAAATGGCCAACCCTTCATCCAGAGACTTCATCCAGTGAACCCATTATCTAGATTCCCCAGCCAGGTGAAACATTTACTCAGCAACTATCCTATCAAGTCCCTTAAGAATCTTATTTGTTTCAATTAGATCACCTCTTATTCTTCAATACCTCTTTGTTCTTTTGTCTGTGACATCTTTTGATTATCTGCTTCTATTACTGCTTGCTTGTCCCTACAACCACCTCCCCCACCCCCCCTCCCCCCCCACTTCTCTCCCCCCAACCTTAAACCAGCTTATATTTCACCCCTCTCCAATTTTACTCAGTTCTGTTGAAGGGTCATGAGGACTCGAAACGTCAACTTTATTCTTCTCCGCCGATGCTGCCAGACCTGCTGAGTTTTTCCAGGTAATTCTGTTTTTGTTTTCTCATTCTTCTAAACTCCATAGCACATAGGCCCAGTCTACTCAAGCATTCCTCATAAGATAATCTTTTCATTCCAGGCACCAGTCTAGTGAATCTTCATTTCACTCTCTCTAGGGCAAGCATGTTCTTCCTTAGGTAAGGAAGCCAAAACTGTACATTTTAATCCAGGTGTGGTCTCACCAATGCCCTGTATAATTGTAGTAAGACTTCTTTACTCTTATACACCAATCCATTTATAACAAAAGCTAACATACTGTTTGCCTTCCTAATTGTCTGATACAAAGGGGAGGGAGCGTTTAGGGTGTGTAAAGCAAGAGGTGGACTTGAGGACCATTGAATAGGGAGATGCCATATTTTGAAGGAATGGGAGAGAATTCATAATGCCCTGTCTGGGCATGTTACATGGAAATGGGATCAGAGATAGGATTGATTGTGCTTATGCCTGGTGAGATGACGTATCAGTAACAGTGTCTGGTTATGTGACTGTGTCGTATCAGAGTGGGAGGAGTTTGGGCTGTTTGGTGACATCATTTCTGACTCCTCGGCGATGTCACCTGGAGACAGGGTACAACCAGGGGCACAAACCTATCAGTGGGATATTACTGTGGGAGGAGATGGAGATGGCAAAGATAATGTAATATAAAGTAAGTAATTCAACCAAATGTCATTAATTGCAAATACATTCAAATTAAATATAATCATTTTCACATATATAGTAGCAATTCATCCCATTTACAGATTCTAGAACTAATATTAACCATTTTTGTATTAAAAGTTTCTTGGAATGAGCAGCATCTCAGAAAGTTGGAGGGAGAGAGAAGTTGAATCATCACGCTAACTAGGACTGGAGAAATGTTATTAGGTTCACAGAGAAGATCAGGTCAGATCAAGACTCCTAGTGTCAAAGGCGAGGTGAGAAAGGAAGATTCAACAGTGGTTAAAAAGGTGCAGAACTCTTGAGAATCCTATCAGTCCAGGGTTTCGCCACAGTGAGAGCCTAACCAGTTAATGGCATCATTTCAATATGTGTCATATAGCTTAGAATTATTGATTCATAGAATGATACAGTGCAGAGAAAGGCCAGCTGGACCATCTTGTCAGTGCCAACTATCGGCTTATCCAATTCATCCCACTTCCTACTCTTTCTAATTTGTCCTGGAAACTTTTTCCTTGCAATTTTTATCCAATTCTCTTGAATGTTGCTTTTGAACCTTCTTCCACTACCCATTTTAGACAGTATTTTACACAACCTGTTGTGTAAAAATGTTTCCTTATGTCACCTCTGGTTCTTTTGCCAATTGCTTTAAACAGACTCTTCCGTCACTGGGAAGTTTTTCTTTTTAATTACCATCCTCTATTAATAAAACCAAGGATTCCATTTCCTTCTCCATGTATCCTACCGCCTTCAAAGATTTGTGTACGTGAACCCTCAGAACTCTCTATTCCTGCAACCCCTTTATTTAGTTCATTTTGTCTCTCTTCATTTTTCCTACCAAAATGTATAAATTTCATCTGTCACACGCCTGACAATGTCACCAATCTGGCTGTGACCACCTCATAGCTTATTATACTCCTGAGTTTCATTACCATCTACAAACTTCAAAATTATGCCCCACATGTCCAAATTCAGAACATGATACATATCAGAAGCTGTAAACTTGTATTTACCTGGGAGTGTTCACACGTTTTTTGTTCTGTGTTCACCTCTTACTGTAACTGAGCTGTGTGCTTCACTGAGTAGTGTCAAAGGAACTGAAAGCTACATTAAATATAAGCTTCTATCTGAGTTGACTCCGTTTGCCAAACCAAAGTATAGAGAATAGAGAATTTTACTCCGTATCTAATCTGTTCTGTACCTGTCCTGGCAGTGTTTGATGGAACACTGTAGACGGAGCTTTATTCTGTATCTAATCTATTCTGAACCTGCCCTGGGAATGTTCAATGCAACATTGTAGTGGAAGCTTGTCGTAACCTGAGATGTAATATACCTTTAAGACAAGTATTGTAATGTAAGGTCGCATGATCTTATTGTCCAATAGCAGAGTAGCGCGAGCTACCTCTGTGTGAGAGTCTTGAGTAAGTCACTGATGAGTAAAGACAGAGTTTCATGTTGTGAGCACAAGTGTAGCTGCAGAGTTTAGTTTGTAAATAAACAGCATGTGTTTATTCTAATAACGATCTCCTAATGTTCTCTGTCTCTGTTCCAACTTGGTCACCAGGGAACAAGCGTGCAACCTGGATCTTTTAGCCCCAAAAAGCCAAGGGCACTGGATTCAACAGAGCTTTACTCTGTATCTAATTCCATGCTGTACCTGCCTTGGAAGTGTTTGATGGGGACAGTGTTGAGGGAGCTTTACTCTGTATTTTACACATGTTGTACATGAGTCTGAGAGTGATTGATGGGTCAGTGTCGGGGGAAGCCTTGCCCAGTGTTGCTATAATGTCACATCCAATTATTGCTTTGATGATCTCTTGACTTATTGCCCCTGACACCACTTGAACTGGACTCAGGACACAGAGGAGGTTGTAATGTGCCTGTCTCATTCCCTCAAACTGCATTTCTCACTGACAAAGCTAGAGTGAGACCAACTCTCTGATATAAAGCAAAGGGAGAATTTGGTCTCAATCAAGCAAGGAGTGGACATGGGTGCCACTGAATTGTAAAACTTCACATTTGGAGGATTGGAGTGAGAGTTTGTAAAGAGTAATTTTGGCAGGCTGTGCTCTCTTCTGGTGTCTCAGCACCTGGGAGTGTGATTGGGGATGGGGCTGATTACATAACCCATATTCATGCCCACCAGGGATTACCCTGTCACACCTCAAGAGGGAGGGGCTTAGCTGCTTTGTGATGTCATTCATGACTGCTGTGTGATTGCCTCCTTTGTGATGTCACTTGGAGACAGGTTTGAGGCCCTGGTTACACCCCAACTGTGGTATTTTAATGTGGGAGGGTCTGGAGATGGCAGAAGATATTAGTGAATTCATTCCGTACAAATTTAGGAAAGGAAAGAACATTTAATACAAAGTAAGTAATTGAACCAAGTATCACTAATTGAAAATATGTTCGATTAACATAACAATTTAAGTTAGTCTAACAATTTTGTCTTAAAAGTATGAAGTGAGCAATATCTCAAAGTTGGAGAGAGAAATCGAATCACCACAGTAGCTGGGACTGGAGAAATATTGCTCTGGTCAAGAGGAGATCTGGTGGGACGAGGATTCTTAGTGTTGAAGACAAGATGAAATACGAAGATCTCATGTTGATGAGGTCCATTAAGAGCACCATCATCCAGATTGTGCCATCATGAGAATCTAACCAGCCATTGAGAGCTGTTCAACATCTGTCAAAATGTTAGTTAAACATAGCTTTTTACATGTCTTGCACATACCTCACCTGCACAGTTTTGACATTTTAAGGATTTTTATACAGCTTTCAGCCCATTCTATATCTGTTGGTGTGCTCCATTTGGTAGTGTCAAAGCAGCTGTATGCTGTATTTAACACATACTGTATCTGAATTGGCTGTCCTTGATCGACCATTTTAGAGAGTTTATGCAATATGCTGTAGTTGTTCTGGGAGAATTTGACTGCTACAACATTCCATTATGTCCCAGAATTGGGACTATTTGAATGCTCAACTGCCTGGCCTCCCACTTTCCACTATCCATATATTTGTGCTCATATAAAACTACTGCCCATATCCTAATTCACACCAATTCCATTTACCCATCACCCAGTTCATACAGCAGGTAAGGTTGTGACTAAGACTCCCAGTGTTGAAGACAAAATAAAAAAAGAAGGTTCAACATGATGAAAAGGTATGGACCTTTATTGAGAAACTCATCAATCCATTGTTTCATCAAGGTGTCTAGTCAGGTATTGGGAGCTGATCAACAAACTGTCATAAGGCTTGGTCCCTCATGTGGTAAGTTGACTGGAGCTCAACTTGTATTTACCTTCACCATATTTCAGCTAGGAGTTCTCAAATGTTACATCTAGAGGGACTTTTATTATGTATTTGTCCCATGATGTAGCTTGAGGTGGAGTGATTTATTGGTTAGTGTCAAGCGAACTATATATACTGTACTTACATTCTGTTTCTGGGTTAGCTGTTCATGGTGAAACAAATTAGAAACAAATTCCACTGTATGGAATCTCTGCTGTGCCTGCAGAGTGTTTGATGGGACAGTGTGGAGGGATCTTTTCATCTTAGCTGCCTGGGAGTGTTTAATGAGATTATGTAGAGGAAGCTTTTCCTGTATCTAATCTGTGCTGCACCTGCCCTGGGACTGTTTGGAGGCAGCATAGTGTCCATTATTGCCCATGATGCTCCCTCCAATTATTGCTCTGATGGTCCCATCACTTGATTGGCCCTGGTGATCCTGCACTTAATGCCTCCTGGCACTTCTTCCTGTAACACAGAATAGACTGGTTTCAAAGCACAGAGGAGGTTGCACTATAACTACCCCATCCCAGGACCATTCCCTCAATCTGCCTCCTAATGACCGGAGGGAAACACACTGCCTGATATAAAGAGAAGTAGATGTCAGGGCCTATAAAGTAAAAGGTTGATATCGGAGCCATTGAATAGTCAAGCATCACAGTTGGAGGATAGAAGGCAGAATTCATAAGTAATTTTCCGAGGCTGTACCTCTGCCTCAATATTGAGTAAATGGGGTTGCAGTTGGAGACATGACTGATAACAAAATCTGCCTTCGTGCCTGGTGAACAGAGTCTGGTCATGTGACCATGAACTACTTTGAGTGGGTGGAGTTTGCACTGTCTTGTGACATCATTGTCTCTGGCTGTACTGATAGGCTCCTAGTTTAGTGGCAAGTAACATTTGCAGTGCACATGTGCCGGGCAATGGTCATATCCAACAAGATATAATCTAACCATCGCCCCTTGACATTCAATGCCATTGCCATCACTGAATCCCCCACTGTCAACATCCTGGGGGGTTACCATTGACCAGAAGCTGAACTGGACTAACCATATAAATACTGTGGCTACAAGAGCAGATCAGAGGCTAGGAATTCTGTTGAGAGTAACTCACCTCCTGACTCCCCAGAGCCTGTTCACCATCTACAAGGCACAAGTCAGGATTGTGATGGAATACTCTCCACTTGCCTGGATGAGTGCAACTCCAACAATGCTCAGCAAACTAGATACCATCCAAGACAAAGCAGCCCACTTAATTGGCACACCATCCACAAACATTCACGCCCTCCACCACCAATGGATAGTAGCAGCAGTGTGCACCATCTACAAGATGCACTGCAGCAACTCGGCAAGGCTCTTTAGGCTGCACCTTCCAAAACCACGGCCACTACCATCTAGAAGGACAAGGGCAGCAGGTACATGGGAACACCACCACCTGTAAGTTTCCCTCCAAGTCACTTGGAAATATATCACTGTTCCTTCACTGTCGGTGGGTCAAAACCCTGGAACTCCCTCCTTAACAGCACTGTGGGTGTACCTACGCCACATGGACTGCAGTGGTTCAAGAAGGCAGCTCACCACCACTTTCTCAAGGGCAATTACGGATGGGCAGTAAATGCTGGCTTAGCCAGTGATGTCCGCATCCCATAATCCAGAAGGAAAAAACACTTCGGAACAGTACTCTTATTTCCCAGTTTTTCTGGTGTTCTATTTTAAGGTATACAAGACCGATTCGGAAAGGTGTTCTTATTTCCCAGTTTTTACTGTTTTTTCCATTTGGGAAATGAATTAAAAAAATGTTGTAGCCTGGAGCTATGGACAGTGATGGTGGAGGCTCCAATGTTCTTTCCATCACATGGCTGGCCAGGAATCTCACCTGCTCTTACCGCCTGCCATTGGTGTGTGTTGGAAGGATTTGCAGGTTGATACTCAAACCTGTTTGGCCACTTATCCTTGGCCATCATCTCCTGGAGTGGGACTGAATTCCAGACTGAACTGGGCTCAGAGGCAGGGGATATTATCCACTACCACAGAGCAAGTTAGCCAAGTATCATTATTTTCAAATATATTCAAATCATATTCACAAAAATAGTGGCATTTTATTGCAGTTATAGATTCCAGAATTAGGATTGAAATTTCTGTATTAAAGGCATCTTGGGGTAAAATTTTGCACTTCGTGGGCCGGTGTGCGCCCGACCTGAGCGGACGTGAAATAGCGTGAGCTGACGTTGGGCGAGCGTCCCGACCTCATCCCGTACGCGAGCAATCTTCAGGTCAGAGGGCGCGCGCGGGTGTTGGAGCCATGCCCGCCAACAATTAGAAGGTCACTTAAGGCCATTAAAAAGGCAACTGTTCGTGATTTTATGTTGCCCTATGATTTTGCGCTCATTGCATAGGCAAAAACGGGCAGGTAGGCAGCCCATTTTTAACAAAAACTCATCCAAGGGCAAGATAAAAAGGGTCGGCAGCATTGCCAATGTGAGTAGTGAGGGGTTTAGGAGATAATTGGCTGCTGGTTATTTATTTGAACTTGACAGCTTCATCTCTGTTCTGAGCTTCAGTCTTAGCATTTCCAGGCTTCATTTGAGGACTTACTGGTGTCTCCAGGGTCCCCAGAGGATTTTGACCATGTGGAACCTTCCAGGCACCAGACAACCTTCCGTTACCATGGTAATGGGGATTGTGGTCTCTGCAGTTGGCACCTCCTCTGAAGAGGAAGAGAGGGGCAGAAGGGAGAGGAGGCCAGGTGTCCCAATGCAGCTTCCATGGGAGTTACCTGTGGAAGGAGAGGTGCAGGTACAAGGGGCGCAGGGCAAGCAGATAGACCAAGGCAGAAGGGGCCACGAAAGACACCACTATCCTGCTGCCAGGGTTTACAGGCGGCGATGCAGCTACCTCAACCTGTCTGAGGTGCAATGCCAAAGAAGGATCTGCCTCTCCAGGGAGACTGTGACCTCCATTTGTCAGATCATTGGGCCTGAGATCACCTCCAACTGTGTGGGTGGACACCCCATGCCAGTGGCTCTGAAGGTCACAGTGGCCCTCAACTTCTATGCCTCCGGCTCATTCCAGGGGTCAGTGGGGGATCTGTGTGGAGTGTCCCAATCAGCTGTCCACAGTTGCGTCAAGCTGGAGACAGAAGCTGCGTTCGAGCGGGTAATGACAATTATTCATTTCTGTACGGACAGCCAGGCTGAGTGAGCCAAAGTGTTTTCAGCGATTGCTGGGTTCCCCCGCATAAAGGGTGCCATCGACTGCACACATGTGGCCATCAAGGCGCCAGTGGGTCAGCTGGGTGCCTTCATCAACAGGAAGAGATTCCACTCGATGGACATCCAGATAGTTTGTGACAACAAGATGTAGATTTTGCAAGTCTGTGCAAGGTACCCTGGCAGCTCCCATGACGCTTACATCCTCAGGCACTCACAGGTGCCAAGGTTATTCAGTGCTCCAGCTTGACTGGATGGATGGCTGCTGGGTAACAAGGGCTATCCATTGAAAAGGTGGCTTATGACGCCTCTCCATCACCCAAGAACAAAGCAATGTTATAATAGGAGTCCATAAGGGCGGTGATAGAGAGGACCATAAAGATGCGCTTTCAATGCCTGGACCATCCAGGTGGAGCACTACAAAACCCCCAGAGTGGGTGCTAGTGGTTGCATGCTGCGCTCTCCACAATCTGGATGAGGATGGTGAGGAGAATGCTGAGGGCGTGGAGGCTGACCGCTGTATCCTTTAGGGAGGCAGAGACACTAGAGACTCCTTGATCCAACACTCGGTCAGCTAGGCTGCTAAAAATCTGCTTCCACCTCATGCCAGGGTAGCCACCTCCATCCTGGATGTCTGAAATGATCCTTTCATTTGAACCCAAAGTCCACTCATTGCCTGTGCAATAAAGTTTAGAGGCACTCACGTCCAGTGTTAGATACTGGCGTGCCCTGCACCTACAAAACAAGTGAAGCATACTCAGGCCATTAAAGGCAAAAGCAAAATTTATATCATTTTGCCACACACCAAATGAACAGAACTATATATGGTGTTAACGGCCACACCAGTAAACATATTAAAAAAAGTGGCAGAACAGAAGATCACCTGTGAACAGTTCCTCTTGTGCACATGGTGCCTTAAACTTATGTTTGCTAATGCTATGTCGTGTTGCTCCCCACTCCCCCTCGCTGGCAGCGGCATTGGAGGCAGCCTATTGACTGTGCTGTTCTGTTGGCTTTAATGACCTTGGCGGTCGTTCTCTGGCCAGTGGAGCCTGTGCTGGCCCCGCCTGGGACGGAGTGGCCAGTGCAATTCCTGGCATCTCTCCAGTCATCGCAGCCTCATTAGATGCCAAGGTCACTGGCAGAGGGGTGGAGGAGCTGCTGCCGTCACCCAGAGTGCCCTGACAGGAGCCCGCAGAGATGGCAGGCAGGTCGTGCGCCAACATGAGGTCGCACTGGGCCTCCCTGCTTACCATTGATCGACGGGCACCAGCTGGGATACTGGGTACCTCATCCATCTCCCACACTGGCACTGACTATCCTGAGGTCATTGTCTGTGTGAGGGCTTGCAGGTCCGAGTGCAACCCCAGGACCCCCTGATTCTGTCCCTGGAGCTGCCTCTCCATGTGAGTCGCCACTCTCTCAATGGAAGAGGTGGTGTGATTGGTGATTAGGTTCAACGCAGTGCTCATGTTTTGTATTGTCTCCTCCACTACTGAGACCATGGTAGGTCAGATCGTCCCGCTTACCCCGCTGGACATCCAGCATCTGCTGCCTAATGGATGACTCCAGAGGCTCATCACCTGCCTTCTCTACATCTGCCTGCTCCTCAAGTGAGTGTGAAATGCTCTCACTGCTGTGCACTGTCATTCTAGCCAACGATCTAATGCCCACCGAGGCGCTGGTATCTGCGCTGGTGCCTGGTTCAGTGAAGGGGTGTGACGCAGGTGCACCTAAAGCTCCACGGTCCTCTGGCGTCAAGGGTGGCCCTTTGGGGTCCTGCATTCAAGTACGTGCTGGAAAATCAAAGGGAGAACAACATCACGGTTCCATCGTCTTTCAATGATCAATGGGGTCTCCAGGTTTGAGGCTCCCATTAATGATGAGACAACACAAAAATGTTTGGACAATTTAATAGTCTCACCTCTGCACTGCATTCTTTACCTTCACCAGAGACCCCTACCTCTCCATGACCGGCTGACCGAGGTGGGTGGTGGCTCTCCAGTTCCAATGAATCCATTTTGTATCGCGTCAAGATTCAGAGGTTTGGGAGGCCTCCGCCTGTCTTTGATGTCATTTCAGGTGAAGCAGCTTCCTTCAATTTAGTCTACTGCATTCACTGCTCACAATGCAGACTCCTCTACATTGGGGAGATTAAATGCAGACTGGGTAACCGCTTTGCGGACAAGCTTCGCTCAGTCCGCAAGCAGGACGCCAACCTTCTATCAATTGCCATTTCAATTCACCATCTTGCTCTCATGCCCACCTTTCTGTCCTTGGCCTGGTACAATGTTCTAGTGAAGCCCAACGCAAACTGGAGGAACAGCACCTCATCTTCTGAGTAGGCACTTGACAACCTTTTGGACATAACATTGAGTTCAACAACTTCAGATGATGAACTCTGTCGTCCATTTTGATAGTTCTTTCCCCAACAACCGCCCCCCCCCACTTCCCCCACCAGGGCCAATCTGTAACTTCTTATGTTTTGCATTCAGAGAGTGCTGACCCTTGTTCTGCTATTAACACATTCCGCTATCACATGGATTAACTCTCCACGATGCTGTCAGACCTGCTGAGTTTTATCCAGCATTTTCTGTGTTTACTTTCTGATTGTCTCGTGGTTGCCTTTGGAATACCGTGGGTTTGTGACATCAAACCTCAGGAATTTACCTCCTTTGACCTTTTCAATTCTTTCATTTCAGCTCATGTGTGAGAACCAGGACTGTCTTTCAGATGTCACTGCCGCATTTCTGGGACTGTAGAAAAGAAAATAGGGTGACAGGAAAGAGGTAAGACATGTGCAGTCACACTCATCAACACCCATCTTACCGACATCTGTTGCCGTGCTGATTGGGGAATGGTGTTCTACTGAGGAGGGAGATAACAGTAGCTTTGTTTTAAATAGTCACTTGTCATGAGGTGGGGTGAAGGAAAGGACCAAAGTGTGGAACTTTGACAAACTGGATTGGGAACAAAATGAGGTTCCTCAGATTACAACGTGTTCACACCAGATACTGTTCAGTGCAGAGTGCCTGCAGGCCAAGAGAATTAACAGTCAATGCCAGATGAAGCAAGACAAAGATAAATAGCAATGTGAAGTATTGATCGATAAGAAGATCTGGATTGTTAGAGACACAACGAAACTTGACCCTACAGGAAGAAAGTGAAGAAAGAAGGAAGGAAATGATCTGTAGTAACTCGGATGCTGAAGCACTAATGTGGTGTTCCCTGAACCAAATTGGGAGGACCAAATCCTCCCACTCTCATATGATCCCACTGCTGCTTAGGTAGTGCATTGGCCCAATGAGATGGCCATCCAGTGAAACTTACCATTTGTTTGCAATTTGTTTAAATTCTGCTTACAGTTAGTTCCTGTGGTGGGTTGGTTTGCTCAGTTGGCTGGTGAGAGTGTGTTGCAGAATGATGCCAATGACAAGGGCTTCGTCCCCATGTCAGCTGTGGCAGCCTGCCTCCTTGCCTTGCCCCACACCTGTGGAATTGTGCCCTTCAAATTATATATAACCAATTGTCTCTCTCTCTGCTGGAGAAAGATGCCTATGATCCTTTGTGGACTATGGCTAATTACCTTACAAAAAGTTAATTTCCTCTCCAGAGGCAAATGGTGCAGAACTGACCAATATACCAACTGAAGTCATTAGAGGGATCACCTGTAGATATTATTTTCTCCTTTTCTAACATCAGCCATAACTCTCTGGAGAGAAGTGGCAGCTTTTGGCCCTCTTAATCACCATTACTGTCAATGTTCAGTCAGACTGGGGGCCTATACCTCTGACACACTTTGACATCCCCATTGTCATGGAAAACATCATCTGACTGATCGAGAATCCAGTTTCTGGCACTTGCTGAGATGGATGAGGATTCCCTCTAATGGCACCAAAATTACTCTTGGATCTCTTGTTTCTCCCATCAGCATCAGAATGTCCCTTTATCATCTCTAACATCTAGAAACAGGTTGACTTTACTGACCTCCCTTTGACCCCTTTACTTCTTTTGCTGACTTTCTTGCAGTCTATTCCCTGCAATTGTGAACCCAGGTGTAGGGACCACATCCAGTCAATGCTGAATGAAGGCAGTTTGTTGGGACAAATCTCTGGGATTTAGGAATAGAATGACTGTGGGTCATTTTGAGAGGTTGGCTCACAGAGAAATGTACCAGTGTATATTTGGGATCTGGGGAAAAGAGTAATGATCTGAATCTCATTACGTGAGCTATTAGATGGACTCTTCACTAAGGTGTTGGGCTTGTCTGGTGATGTCCCAAACTTGACAATTTCAGACAGTCCTCAATTGCATCAGATTAAGGCAGTAAAAACTGATAATTTCAGTAACACCATGGTATATAATTATTTGAGGTTTGATATTCTAGAGGGTTTATAACTGGTTTGTTTTATGTAGAGAGGCTAGCGATGTCCATTTCTAAGCATGTGCATTCTGGGGAGCCGAGGCTCCAGCTTATGAGCTATTGAAGGTGGGCTGTCCAGTACTAAATGAAAAGAGTGAAAAAGGGAAACAGGATAAATAGGACAAGTCTGCAGAAAGAGAGATGAAAAATTAGCCAAAAATTGAAGTGAAGAGTAGAAAAATGAGGGAGACAAGAAGAGAAAAAGTTGTTAAGAAAGAGAAAGTGATAAATGGAAACTTGAGATAAAATAGGAAAGAAGGGAAGCAAGGTAGAGAAAAGGGAAATGGGAAGAAAGAGTAAGTATTAAATGAAAACCGAAAGGAGAGAACGAGGGAAATATGCTCAGGGAAGGACTTTATGGTTCCCATGAGTTACTCCCACCCAGTGATTCTCCTCAAAACAATAATGATAAAATCCACAGGTAACATGGGCACTTGTTTCTGTTAGATTGTACCGAGGGCTGTGGGCTGTGTGATTAGCCACTAGAGAAAATTGATGCCCCTCAGTAATACCACAAGGTTTCCACTGCCAATATAATTGATAGGCTGTCTTGGCGAATTGTAGATGGTACACACTGCTGCCACTGTTCCTTGGTGGTGGAGGGAATGAATGTTTGTGGATGGGATGCCAATCAAGTGGACTGCTTTGTCCTGGATGGTGTCAACCTTCCTGAGTGTGGTTGGAGCTGCACTCATCCAGGAAAGTGGAGAGTATTCCATTACACTCCTGACTTATGCCTTGTAGATGGTGGACAGGCTTTGGGAAGTCAGGAGATGGGTTACTCTCTGCAGAATTCTCAGCCCCTGACCTTGTGGCCACAGTATTTATCCAGTTCAGTTTCTGGTCATTGGTAACCCCAGAATGTTGATGGTGGTGGATTCAGCGAAGGTGATGCTGTTGAATGTCAAGGGGAGATGGCCATTGCCTGGCACTTGTGTGCACGAATGTTACTTGCTACTTATCAGCCCAAGCCTGGATATTGTCCAGGTTTTCTGCATATGGATACAGACTGCTTCAGTATCTGAGGAGTTGCAAACAGTGCTGAACATTGTGCAATTATCAACAAACACCCCCACGTCTGACCTTATGATTGAGGGAAGGTCATTGATGAAGCAGCTGAAGATGGTCAGGCCTCAAGCACTACCCTGACGAACCCCCGTAGCGATGTCCTCAGCTTGAGATAGTTGGCCTCCAACAACTGCAACCAATGATGAATTTTCCCCCTGATTCTCATTGGCTTCAATTTTGCTAGGGCTCCTTGATGCCACACTCAATCAAATGCTGCCTTGATCTCACCTCTGGAATGCAGCTCTTCTGTCAATGTTGGCATTTGATTTTTAGGTATGCCTGGTGCTGCTCCTGCACTCTTCATTGAACCAGAAGTGATCCCCTGGCTTGATGGTAATGGTAGAGTGAGGGATATGCCGGGCCATGAGGTTACAGATTGGGTCACAGTGCCTCGTTGATGCCCAGTTTTGAGCTGCTGGATGAGTTTGAAATCTATCCCATTTAGCACAGTGGTAGTGTCACGATGGAGAGTATCCTCAATGTGAAGATGGAACTTTGTCTTCACAAGGACTGTGCACTCTTACAAATTCTCTCATGGACAGATGCGTCTGCGATAGGTAGATTGGTGAGGAAAAGGCTGAGTGGGTATTTCCCTCTTAGTATCTGCCACAGGATCAGTCTGGAAGGTATGCTCTTCAGGACCCGTCAGTCGGTAGTGGTACTATGGAACAACTCTTGATGATGGACATTGAAGTCCCCTACCTGGAGTATGTTCTGTGCCCTTTCTACATTCAGAGATTCTTCCAAGTGATGTTCAACATGGAGGAGCTGAGGAGAAAGGTGGTGGTACTGGGGGACAGTAAGTAGTGATCAGCAGGAGGTTTCCTTGCCTAAGTTTGACCAGATGCCATGACATTTTATGGGTTGAGAGTCACTGTTGAGGGCTTCCATATCAGTTCCCTCCCGATGTATATCACTGTCTACCAGTGGGGAAAGACATACCCAGGGAAAGTAATGGACAAGTTTGTGCTGTTTGGTGATGGGTATGATTTGATTTGATAAAGTGAAGCAAAGGCTATTGCAGAAAATTAAAGCTCATGGTGTAGGAAGTAACATATTAGCATGGACAGAAGATTGGTGAGCTAACAGGAAGCAGACAGTTGGCATAATGGGTCTTTTTCTGGTTGACAGGAGGTGACAAGTGGTGTTCCATAGGGATCAGTGCTGGGGCTTCAACCTTTTACAATTTATATAAATGACTTGGTGAAGGGATCGAAGGAATGGTGGCTAAATTTGCTGACGACACAAAGATAGGTAGCAAAGTAAATTGTGAAGAGGAAGTAAGGAGGCTACAAAGTGACAAAGATAGGTTAAATGAGTGGGCAAAGATCTTCCAAATGGAGTATAATGTGGGCATATGTGAAATTGTCCATTTTGGCAGGAAGAATAATAAGGAAACATATTATCCAAATGATAAGCGATTGCAGAGCTCTGAGATGCCCTCTGCATGAATCACAAAAGGTTAGTATGTAGGTACAGCAGGTAATTGGGAAAGCTAATAGAATGTTATCATTTATTGTGAGAGGAATTGATTACAGAAGTAGGGAGGTTATGCTTCAGTTGTACAGGGCACTGGTAAGACTACATCTAGAATACTGTGTACTGTACTGTTCTTCTTATTTAAAGAAATATGTAAATAAATTAGAAGCAGTTCAGAGAAAGTTTATTAGACTAATACCAGGAATGGGCAGGTTGCCTTATGAGGAAAGGATGGACAGATTAGGCTTGTACCCACTGGAATTTAGAAGAGTAAGAGGAGACTTAATTGAAACCTTTAAGATCCTGGGGGGTCTTGACAGGGTGGATGTGGAGAGGACGTTTCCTCTTGTGGGAGAATCTAGAACTAGGGGTCACTATTTAAAAATAAGGGGTCACTCATTTAAGACAGGGATGAGGAGGATTTTTTTTCTCTCAGGGTTGTGAGTCTTTGAATTCTCTTCCTCAAAAGGCAGTGGAAACCGAGTCTTTGAATATATTTAAGGCAGAGCTGGATAGATTCTTGATTAACAAGGGGGTGAAAGATATCGGGGGTAGGCAGGAATTTGGGGTTGAGATTACATTCAGATCAGCCATGATCTTATTGAATGGTGAAGCAGGCTCGAGGGACTGAGTGGCCTACTCCTCCTCCTAATTCGTATGTACGTTTGTTTGTTTTATTTTACCCTTTCACAGGATGTGGGTGTCGCTGACTGGGCCAGCATTTTTGTCGCCTGTCCCTAATTGTCCTTGAGAAGGTGGTGGTGAGCTGCCTTCTTGACCCAATACAGTCCATGTGGTGTAGGTACACCCATGGTGCTGTTAGGGAGGAAGTTTCAGAATTTTGACCCTGTGACAGTGAAGGAATGGTGATATTTTGCCAAGTCAGGATAGTGAGTGGCTTAGAGGGGAACTTTCAGGTGGTGGTATTCCCATGTGTCTGCTACCCTTGTCCTTCCAGGTGGTAGAGGTTACGGGTTTGGAAGGTGCTGTCGAAGGAGCCTTGGTGAGTCGCTGCAGTGCCTCTTTTGGATGGTACACACTGCTGCCACTGTGCGTCGGTGGTGGAGGGAGTAAATGTTTGTGGATGGGGTGTCAATCAAATGTGCTGCTTTGTCCTCGATACTGTTGAGCTTCTTGAGTGTTGTTGGAGATACACTCATTCGGGCTGTTGACAATGTGGGATTCAGTGATGGTCGTGCCACTGATGTCAAGGAGAGCTGGTTGGATTCTCTGTTGTTGGAGATGGTCATTGCCTGGCACTTGTGTGATGTGAATGTTACTTGCCACTTGTCAGCCCAAGTCTGAATGTTGTCCAGGTCTTGCTGCACATGGACATGGACAGCTTCAGTATCTTTGGAGACGCGAATGGTGCTGAACATTGTGCAATCATCAGCGAACATCCCCACTTCTGATCTTATGATAGAGGGAAGGTGATTGATGAATCAGCTGACACCACCCTGAAGGAACTCCTGCAGTGACGTCCTGCGACTAAGATAACTGACCTCCAACAACCACAACCATCTTCCTTTGTGCTAGGTATGACTCCAACCAGTGGAGAGCTTTCCCCCTGATTCCCATTGACTTTAGTTTTACTATGGTTCCTTGATGCCATACTCAGTAAAATGGTGCCTCAATGCAGTCACTCTCACCTCACCTTTTGAGTTCAGCTCTTTTGTTCATGTTTGAACCAAGGCTGTAATGAGGTCAGAAGCTTCAGTGGCCCTGCTGGAACCTGTATAATGGTTGGGCCTAGGATGCTGCACTGAGGAACTGCTGCTGTGATATCTTGAGGCTGAGATTATTGGCCCAAAATGAGCACAACTGTCTCTCTTTGAGCTTGGATGACGTCAGGCAATGGAAGAGTTTTACCTGCCCACTTACTGAATTCAGATCTACAAGGGCTCCTAAGTGCCGCACTTGATCAAATGCTCCATTGATGTGAAGGAAGTTACTGCCATCTCAGCTCTGGACTCCAGTTCTTTGGTCCATGTTTGAATGAATCTTGTGATGAGGACTGGAGCTGAGTGATCACTCTTGAAAAAAACACAAACTAAGCATCAGTCAGCAGGTTATTTCTGAATAAATCCCTCTTGATGGCACCTTCCATTATTTTGTTGCTGAGTCCAGGCTGATAGCGTTGTAATTGGCCGGATTGGATTTTTTGTTCTTTTTGTGGACAGGGCATATACTCAGATAAACACACCCCAACACACACACACACACACACCCCAACACACACACACACACACACACCCCAACACACACACACCCCCCAACACACACACATACACCCCCAACACACACACACCCCAACACACACACCTGCACCCCAACACACACACACACACACACACACACACCCCAACACACACACACACCCCAACACACAAACACCCCAACACACCCACACCCACACCCCAACACACACAAGCACACCCCAACACACACACACACCCATGCCCCAACACACACAAGCACACCCCAACACACACACACCCACTCCCCAACACACACACACACCCCCCAACGCACACACATCCCAATGCACACACACACACATCCCAACACACACACATACACACATGCCACACACACATGCCCCACACACAAACAGACACCACACACACACACCCAGACACACCCAGACACACGCACACACACACACACACACACACACCCACACACACAAATGCCCCAATGCATAGGGCAGAATTTTTCCCTTGTCTGGCGGGCGCAGCCCGATCAAACGAGAGTAAAATAGTGCGCAATGAAATTGGGCGAACATCCCGATGTCATCGCGCACTCTCGCGATATTTCGCTAGGTGGGCGCACGTGAGAAGAGGCAGTGCGCCCGTCGACAATTAAGAGGCCTATTAAGGCCCTTAATCAATTAATTAAATAAAATTTTTCACTGCCCATCCAACCGTTCGGTTGGCAGGCGGGCGAATAGGCCAGGTGGCCTTTGCATTTTTAACAACCTCATCCATGGGCAGGAAGAGGTTTCGGACAGTAAATAAAAAACCAAAAAATATTTTTAGAACTCATTTTTAACATGTCCCTGCTCATGTGACAGAGTCACATGAGGGGACATGTTTTCCTTATTTTTGAAATCTTTCCTTTTAATGTTAAAAATCTTCAGGTCCCTGGGGCAGCTCTGTGCCTTCAGGGAACTTTCACTGAGTGCACCCCCATGCGTGCGCTGACTTCAGCGCTCGTGCTCCTCCTGCCCCACCCTGGCAGCACTGAGGCTCTGAGTGTGCCTTTCACGCTGGCTGGCCGTTAGTTGACGTGGCGCGGCACACTTGGGTGCAGTACTGGAAGCGCTTCAATGACCTGCTGCACTCAGGAAGGGTAAGTACCGTGTTGGCATAGGTCAGTGTGCAGAAGTGTTAAGGTGTGGCCGTTCCCCCCGCGGACCTCAGGGGTGCTAGTATCTGAGTGCCAACTGTCAATCACGCCGGAGCTGGCCAAGGGGGTGAGCCCTGGTTGCTTGAACTGACCGCCTTGCGGCTTGAGGGCCACGACTCGGATGTGCCCTGCGAAGTGTTCCTCAGCTGGGTTTGGCCAGGCTGCAATGGTGCTGCAGGTAGAGAGTGGACTAATCTAGAGGTTACCGAGGTCTAGCTATATGCCCTCAGTGTTCTCCTCACCGTTCTCCTCTTCTGACTCACTACTAGATTCATCCTCTGTGGCCTGTGCAGCTGTGCCAAGAACCCCTTCCTCCAGTGGGTCCCCCCTTGCCAGTGCCAGATTGTGGTGAGTGCAGCATGCAACCACTATCAGTGACACCCACTCTGGGGGTATTGTAGTGCTCCGCCTGAACAGTCCAGCCATTGGAAGCACATCTTGAGAAGACCAATGGTTCTCTCTACCACCGCCCTTGTGGAGGCATGGCCCCTGTTATACCGCTGCTCTGCCTCTGTTCTCGGGTGGCGGAGAGGCATCATGAGCCACCTTTTCAATGGATAGCCCTTGTCACCCAGCAGCCATCCATCCAGTCGGGTTGGAGAGACAAACAGCCTTGGCGCCTGGGAGTGTCTGAGGATGTAAGCATCATGGGAGCTGCCAGGGTACCTTGCACAGACTTGTAGAATCTGCATCCTGTGATCACACACTATCTGCACATTCATCGAGTGGAATCACTTCCTGCTGATGAAGGTACCTGGCTGACCCGCTGGTGCCTTGATGGCCACATGTGTGCAGTCGATGACACCCTGGATGCGGGGGAACCTAGCAATCGCCGCAAAGCCTCTGGCTCGCTCAGCCTGGCTGGCCTCGTCCGTGCGGTAATGAATGAAAGTCAATACCCACTTGAACAGAGCTTCTGTCACCAGCTTGACGCAACTGTGGACAGCTGATTGGGACACTCCACACAGATCCCCACTGAGCCCTGGAAAGAGCCAGAGGCATAGAAGTTGAAGCCACTGTAACCTTCAGAGCCACTGGCATGGGGTATCCACCCCAAACCACAGCCAAACCTGACCTCAGGCCCAATCAACTGGCAAATGGAGGTCACTGTCTCCCTTGAGAGGCGAAGCCTCCTTCGGCATTGCACATCGGACATATTGAGGTAGCTGCATCACCGCCTGTAAACCCTGGCAGCAGGATATTAGCGTCTTCAGTGGCACCTTCCACCTTGGACTTCCTGTTGGCCCTGCGCTCCTTCTGTCTGCGCCTCTCCTCCCACAGGTCCCTCTCCTGGAAGCTGCCATGGGATACCTGGCCTCCTCTTCCTTCTGCCCCTCTCTTCCTCCTCAGAGGAGGTTCCTCCAGCAGAGACCACAGTCCCCATTACCAGGGTAAGGGAAGACTGTCTGATACCTGCAAGGGTCCACATGGTCTGAATCCTCCGGGGGCCTGGAAGACAACAATGAGTCCTGAAATGAGGGCTGGAAATGCTAAGAATGAAGCCCCAAACAGAGCTGAAGCTGCCAAATAAAAATAAGCAATCAGCTGCAAACTATCTCCAAAACTCCTCACTACTCACACTGGCAATTCTGCTGACCCTTTTACCCTGCCTTTGGATGAGGCTTGTGAAAATATCGGTTAGCCAGCTGCCTGTTTTGCCCACACGATGAGCAGAAATTGGCACAGGCAATGAAAAATCAGAGAATTGGATTGTTTATAGTCTTAAGTGGCCTGTTAATTAATGGCGGGCGCTGCTCCGGCACCTGTGTGCGCCCGCCAAGTGAAATATTACGCGAGTGCACGATGACTTTGGGACGCTCGGCTGACGTCATTGCGCACTATTTTACTCCTGTTCAGGTCGAGCGCGCACCCACTCACAGGACAAAAAACTCAGCCCACTAACTTGCACGTCAGCACTCATACACACACCAACACACACACACACACACACACAACAACACAAACACACTCAAATAAACACCAATATGCATGCACTAACAGACACCCCCACACTCACAAATGTGTACACACAGCACATCTCACACACATCAATAAATTGGCTTCAATGCAAACACACACCTATACATGCACACTAATATAAATACATTAATACACAGACACACACACACACCAACACCAACACACACACACCAACAAACATTCACATACAAATACAAGCTAAAATTCACACACATATCAACACACAAACACATACCAACACATGGATATCAACATACACATACCAAGCCAACACATAGACGAACACACTATAAAGAACATAGCTTTTTATTTCTGATTGACTGTGGATTAAAATTACAATGGCTGCAGTTTGAAGGACATGGCTACTGGAACAGTGTGAGGGATATATACAATGTTGCTGTCCTGGAATAGAGTGTGCCATGAAAGACAGGATGGTGCCGAGGAGTCTGGCCTAATGGGGAACTGCCTGGCAACAAATGTTTTAATTGGCTCCTGACCAGGTGACCAGGGTTTGTGTGAGAGCAGTGCAGCAGTTATTTAGTTATTAAGTTTACAAACCTGGTGCTTGTATTCTGTTAACCTAAATTGAACAGTTAGGTGGGTTGATCAAACTTTTCACTTTTGTCCTGGCTTGGGAGCAGAGGGGCTTGACATTACAGTGCACTATCTCCAGTGAGTTGTGACAACACACACTTCAATACACAAATATCTATACAGAAACACCTATAAACCCCAACACACAAAGAGACAATCCTACACTCACAGAAACACCAACACAGACAGACATTACTATATACATACACACATACAAAATGCACACGCACACCTAAACACACTGCACACGCACACAAACATATACCCATATATACAAAAAGCAGGTGCGCATGCCAACACACGCCATTCACACACCCCAACACGCACAAACCAACACACAGACACACCCACACACACAGATGCACATGCACAGGATGCCGGGTGGGTGTGGTGGGTGGGCCCGGGAGCAGCCAGGAAACGTATCGCCGCCCACAATTGGCCCCCGACCGCGATTTCACGTTGGCGGGCCAATTAAGGCCTGCCCAGCGCAAAACATGGCTTATCACTGGTCGGGAAGGGCCGAGTGGAGATGGGTGCCTGTCAGCTGCCGAATCCAATGGTGACTGGGCAGTTGGGTAAAAAATGGCCCAGGAAGCCCCTGGAAGGCTGCTATGGAGGGACATCTATTCTGCGTGTTCAACATTGAAGTTATGGAGTCCAGTGCGGCTGGACACAACAGGCGGGAGGGAAGGCCGGGTGAGCGCTCGGCCTTCCGCTTTTCAGGTGAGCGCATCACGGTCCTGCTGGAGGAGGTGCCTGCCAGGAGGAACACCCTTGTCCCCAGAGATGGGTGGAGGAGGCCACTGCACCGCACCAAAAGGGTGTGGGAGGGTTAGCTGGTTAGCAGGAATGACGTGGTGTGGCGCACATAGTGCACAGTGCCAGAAAAGGTTCAATGACCTGCTGCACTCAGGAAGGGTGGGTACCGTGTTGGCATGGGTCAGTGTGCAGAAGTGTTAAGGTGGGGCCGTCCCCCAGTGGACCTCAGGGGTGTTAGAGTCTGAGTGCCAACTGTCAATGATGCTGGTGCTGGCCAAGGGGGTGAGCCCTGGCTGCTTGGACTGAGTGCCGTGCAGCTCAAGGGCCATGTCTCGGATGTGCCCTGCGAGGTGTTCCTCAGGTGGGGTTGGCCAGGCTGCAGTGGTGCTGCAGGTAGAGAATGGACTAATCTATTCTCCTCTGTTGTTTCAGGAGAAGACGAGCTATAACCAGGCAGAGAGGGCAGTACTGGCGGAGGCCCGTCCAATCTCCTGCTGCTCAGCAGGTTCGAACAGGATGCCCTGGAGCTCAAAAGCTGGCTTGCTCCCCATGTAACCGCATGTGTAGAGGCGTGGGTGCCACATGAAGCTGCAGATTGTGCAACCTTTCTAGTGTAGTCCCTTCATTGATGGGAATCTCGAACCTGGAGTCCCCATTAATCATTGAAACCATTGTACCATGATGCAGATCTCCATTGTCTCACCAGGGTGCCTGGCATTCGCAGTAACAGTGTGGTGACTTAAACTAATGATATGTCCTTGTTCTCCCATTTAGGTTTGCTAGCACACAATCATTTTGTGGACCCCGAAGGACCACCCCTGACGCCGGAGGACCATCCAGGCTTCACTTGTACCTGCGTCACACACGCTCTGTGAACCAGGCACCAGCACAGATACCAGCACCTTGGTGGGCATTAGATCAGCAGCTAGAATGTTGGTGCACAGCGGTGAGGGCATTTCAGACTCGCTTGAGGAGCAGGTGGAGGCAGAGAGTGCCCAGGGTGCCGACAATCGGAGGACTGCTGGGGACCAGGACAATGCTGGGTTGAAGACAGATGACAAGCCTCTGGAGTTGTCCATTAGGCAGCAGATGCTCAATGTCCAGCGAGATGTGCGGGAGGATCTGACAGAGATCGATGAGGCTCTGCGTGCCATGGTCTCTGTTGTGGAGGAGTCCATGCGGAGCGTGAGCACTTCATTGACTCTCATGGCCGAGCGCACTGCCTCCTCCATTGAGAGAGTGGTGACTCTCATGGAAAGGCAGCTCCAGGGACAGAATCAGGGGTTCCTGGGGTTGCATTCAGACCTGCCAGCCCTCACACAGGCAATGACCTCAAGTGGTCATTGCCAGTATGGGAGATGGATGAGGCACCAGTATCTCAGCTCGGTGTCCGTCCATCAATGGTGAGCAGGGAGGTCCAGAGCGACCTCATGTTGGCACACAAGCTGTTTGTCATCTCTGTGGGCTCCTCTCAGGGTGCTCCGGATGACGGCAGCAGCCTCCTCCACCCCTCGGCCAGTGCCCTTGGCTTCTGATGAGGCTGAGACAACTGGGGAGATTCCAACTGTGGCACTAGCTGGTCCCTCCCAGGTGGGACCAGCACAGGCTCCACTGGCCAGAGGACAACTGTCAAGGTCATCAAGGCCAACAAGACAGCACAGTCAGCAGGCTGTCCCCAATGCCAGTGCCAGCAAGAGGGAGGGGGGTGGTCACCAAGACATAGCCCTTGGAAATCTAAGTTAAAGGCACCATGAGCACCAGAGGGACTGTTCATGGGTGATTTTCTGTTCATTTATGTTTGGTTTATCTTTCCTGGTCTGGTAATGAAGACCAGAGAAGGTTATGTAAATTTTTTTGGATTGTCAAAATGAGATCAATTTTGTTTTTGTTGTAATGGCCCACATATGCTTCATCTTTATATTTTTTTGGTGCAGGATGCGCTAGTATGTAACACTGCACGTGACTGGCTCTAAACCTTATTGCACAGGCACTGAGTGGACTTTGGGTTCAAATGAAAGGATCATTTCACACATCCGGGATGGAGGTGGCAGCCCTGGCATGAGGTAGAAGCTGGCCTTTGGTAGCCTACCTGAAGGAGCATTGAATCAAGGCATCCCTGGTGCCCCTGCCCCACTGGAGGTTACCGAGGTCTGCCTCCCTACTGTCAGCATTCTCTTCACTGTGCTTCTCTTCTGACTCACCACAGGACTCATCATCTGTGGCCTGTGGAGCTGGGTCAAGTTCCTCTTCCTCCAGTGGGACCCCCTCGCCAGTGCCAGAATGCAGCATGCAACCACGATCAGTGACATCCGCTCTGGGGCAGTATTGTAGTGCTCCCCCTGAAAGGTCCAGGCATCGGAAGCGCATCTTGAGAAGACCTATGATCCCCTCTGCCACCGCCCTTGTGGAATCATGACTGATATTGTAACGCTACTCTGCCTCTGTTCTAGGGCGACGGAGAGGGGTCATGAGCCACCTTTTCAACAAATAGCCCTTGTCACCCAGCAGCCATCCATCCAGCCGGGCTGGAGCACTGAAGAGCCTCGGCACCTGGGAATGCCTGAAGATATAAGCGTCATGAGAGCTGCCAGGGTACCTTGCACAGACTTGCAGAATCTGCATCCTGTGGTCACACACTATCTGCACGTTCATGGAGTGGAAGCCCTTCCTGTTGACAAAGGCACCCGACTGACCTGCTGGCACCTTGATGGCCACATGTGTGCAGTCCATGACACCTTGGACACAGGGGAGCCCAGCAATCGTTCCAAATCCTCTGGCTCGCTCAGACTGGCTGGCCTCGACTGTGCAGTAAAGAATAAAGGTCAGTACCCACCTGAACAGAGCTTCTGTCACAGCTGATTGGGAGACTCCACACAGATCCCCCGCTGACTCCTGGAAAGAGCCGGAGGCATAGAAGTTGAGGGCCACTGTGACCTTCAGAGCCACTGGCATTGGGTGTCCACTCACACATTCGGAGCTGACCTCAGGCCCAATCACCTGACAAATGGAGGTCACTGTCTCCCTTGAGAGGCAGAGCCTCCTTCAGCACTGCACCTTGTACATATTGAGGCAGCTGCTTCACTGCCTGTAAACCCTGGCAGCAGGATAGTGGCGTCTTCTGTGGCCCGCTCCACCTTGGACTGCCTGTTGGCCCTGTGCCCTTTGTGTCTGCGCCTCTCCTCCCACAGGTGCCTCCCCTTGAAGCTGCATTGGGGCACCTGGCCTCCTCTCCCTTCTGCCCCTCTCTTCCTCCTCAGAGGACGTGCCTCCAGCGGAGACCACAATCCCCATTACCAGGGTAACAGAAAGCTGTCTGATACCTGGAAGGGTCCACATGGTCCGAATTTTCCAGGGGCCTTCGAGACCTGAAATGAAGCCTGGAAATGCTAAGAATGAAGCCCCAAACAGAGATGAAGCTGCCAAGTACCAACGAGCCACCAGCAGCAAACTATGTACCAAACTCCCCACTACTGACACTGGCAATGCTACTGACCCCTTTTATCCTGCTCATGGGTGAGGTTTTTGCAATTGTTGGCTGGCTGCTGTAGGGGGTGGTGGTGTGTGTCAGCTTCATCTCTGACTTCTGAGCGGTCCGAATCGCTCCCACTCTCTGGGATTATACAGCCTTCTATCTTCATGTTGACTTGCTCATATAACCATACTTGGATCTTGTATCGGTTTTGAAGATATCTGAAAATAAGATTGATGGGCTGCACCATCACTTTCTGCACTTTCTGAGTCTGACTTTGGACTTATTTGGGGGTTGTAACAAAATGCAGCAGACAACTGGTTTTGGTGCAAGAAAAAAAAAATCGGGTTTATTGAAGTCACAAATGAATTTATAACATTAGGATTACATTGAGATTATACAGACCTACAAAGTACACTTAGTTAAGAATGGAGAACACACGGCATAATGAGGGACAATCACGCTATTAATCCCCTTACCCTTGTCCCACCCCCAAAACCTAACTAAATTGAACTAGGAGAGATCAGGGATCATGCTTACCAACCAGGGTTCCTTGACAGTTCGAAATCCAGCCAGGTAAGCCGGTTGCAGTTTTGGGGTACGCTCTTTGGGTCCTCTGGGGCCTGCTGGCCCATGTGGTCCTGGTCTGTGGAGTCTGCGAATGTTCTTCAGTTGGGTAGAGGGCGCGGTTGTGGGTGGTCAATCTTCGTGGAGGGCTGCGGTTGCGGCCTTGTTGTCTTTGGCTGAGCCTGGCACCCCGTGCCCCTCGCCGTGATGTTGCCTGCGGGTCTGCAAACCTCCAGATCTCCTCCCTCTGCTTGGCTCAGCTACAACCGCTCCAAACTGCTCACTGCCCAAAACTGCCCACTCTCCAAAACTGCTCCCTTTCGTAATTGGTGGCCCAGTTATACTGTTTTTTTCGAATTTCTTATCTGAAACCAAATCAAGGTTAGTTCTTTGTCTGATTTGGGCTTCTTCAGGTGATTGTTGTCTCATTGTTTTTAATGGGCTCGCATGATGTTTATCATTGTCTTCCTGTTCCTGTAACTAGTCTTGAACTGAAAGCCATTGTATGTGTGGAGTATTGATGGGTTTGCACAATTGCATTGATTGTGGCCTTCCTGCCTTAGTAGTTAGTAGCGATTATTTATGCAAGATTTTGATGGGCTTTAGTTTCATGTAAGATGAAGTCTTTCTCTGGGTTGATTGTTTTAAAGGGAAGAATGCGTATTCTGTCTCCTCTCGTTGTCTGGTTACAGGCAACAATCCACACTACACTGAACAAGCCCGGGCATGTCCAGTCCCAGGCCTTCATGGGCTGCCTCCTGTCTGCAGGGTTCGACACTTAACTCAGCAGCTGGGTCCTTTACCATAAAAGTCCAAAAGTCATATCCTTGTTGATATGAAAAAATGTGGGAATTTTGAGAACCCTTCAGCCACCTGCCCGTTTTCCCTGTGCAACAAGCACGAAATCGCATGGGCAACAAAAAATCGGTGTCAGTTGGCTTTTTAATGGCCTTAAGTGGCCTCTCAATTCGTGCCCATATGCCAAGCAAAAAATTCTGCGCATATGCACAAACTCACATACAGACACACACGGATGGACATACACCTACACACATCCACACATACAAACACATGCACACACACGCATGCACACATGCACACACGCACATGGACAGACATGCACCCACATATACACGCAGACAAACACTTGCACATACATGCACCCACACATATGCACACACACACACAGACACACAGAGGCACACGCACAAGCATACATACATAGACACAGACACAGACACACACACACATACACAGGCATGCACACACACACACACACTCTCAAGCACACAAACACGCATGGAAACACACACACCGAAGCATACACACCGACACATACACATATACACAAGCGTACAGACACACACATCAGCATACACCACAATCACACACCGACACCGACACACGCGCACACACACAGACACAAGCATACACACACACCCCGACACACATGCACCGACACATAGACACGCACAAACACACACACATGCACACTGACAGAAACACAGACACACACACACACAACACACATGTGCACGCACACACACACGTGTGCATGCACACACAGACACGCATGGAAACACACACAGAGAAACACACATACACAGATGCACACAGAAGAGGTTTCTGCAAAATTCCAAAGGCCGCCTGGTTGATTCGCCCACCCGCCGACCGTTGGACGGGCAGTGCAAAATCCAGGTCGATTACTACATTAATGGCCTTAATCGGCCTCTTAATTGTCGGCAGTGAGCCCACTGGGTGAAGTATCGCGTGAGTGCGCAATGATGTCAGGATGCTTGCCTGAGGTCATTGCGTGGAATTTTATGCCCGATCAAATTGGGCATGTGCCCATTCGTAGAGCGTAAAATTCTGCCCATTAACGCACAGAGAAACATGCACGCACTCCAATAAACATACACGCACAACGCAAATACGCGATGCAAACACACACATACTAAGCAAACACATACTATGCAAACCCACACAACAAACATACAGAGACCAACATGCATGCTAATATAGACATGAAAACACACACACACTCCAATATACACACCAAAACACACATACCCTAATACCCAGGTACAAATGCACAAACACATACTAATACACTAACACACCAACACTCACATACACACCAATATACACCAAAACACACACACACCCACTAATACACACAATACAAAAAACACACAAATGCACACATTAATACATGTGAACACACACACTAATGCACAAACACACAACACATACACATATCAATACACAAGAAGGCTGGGATTTTCTGGCCCCACCACACATACCAACAAATGAACATCGAATCACATACACCCACACTGATACACATACCAATGCACACAGCAATGCACAAACCAACACATGCAAACCAATACATACATATCAACATACACACCAATCCACACAGAACTCCAACACACATTCCAACATACACACACATACACACCATACACCCATATCAGCATGCATACACCAATATACGCACAAGCCAACACACACACATCATTAATATGCACACTAAAACACATACCAATATGTACAAACATGGGGACAGAATGCAGCATGGGGACAGAATGCAGCATGGAGGCAGAATGCAGCACGGGGACAGAATGTAGCAGGGGTCAGAATGTAGCACAGAGTCAAAATTCAGCATGGGGACAGAATGCAGCACGGGGACAGACTGCAGCACAGGGACACAATGCAGCACGGGGACAAACTGCAGCATTGGGATTGACTGCAGCATGGAGACAGACTGCAGCATGGAGAAAGACTACAGCTTGGAGACAGACCTGAATACGGAGATGAACTGCAGCATTGGGATTGACTGCAGCATGGAGACTGTCTGCAGCATGGAAACAGGCTGCAATATGGAGACAAACTGCAGCATTGGGACAGACTGCAGCATGGAGACAGACTGCAGCCCGTAGACAGACTGCCACACGGGGACAGACTGCAATACAGAGACAAACTGCAGCACTGGGACAATCTGCAGCATGGAGGCAGAATGCAGAAATGGGAAAAAATGCAGCATGGGGACAAATTGCAGATTGCAAACAGAATGCAGCATTGGGACAGACGACAGCACGGGGACAGAATGCAGCATGGGGACAGAATGCAGCACGGGGTCAGAATGCAGCACGGGGACAGAATGCAGCATTGAAACAGACTGCAGCACGGGGACAGACTGCAACATGTGTACAGAATGCAGGACGGGGACAGACTGCAGCACGGGGACAGAATGCAGCATGGGGGGAGGCTGCAGCAAGAGCACAGGTTGCAGCAAGGTGACAGAATGCAGCATGGGGACCAAATAAAGTATCGGGATATAATGCAGCATGGGGACATCCTGCAGCACAGGTACAAAATGCAGAACAGAGACAGAATGCAGCACTGCGACAGACTGCAGCACGGGGAGAGGCGGCAGCATGGCCACAGAGTGCAGCATTGGGACAGAATGCGGCATGTGGACAGACTGAAGCATCGGGACAGAATGCAGCATGGGTACAAAATGCAGCACGGGGACAGAATACAGCACGGGGAATGAATGCAACATGGGGAAGGGCTGCAGCACGGGGACGAAATCCAGCATGGGGACAGAATGCAGCATGGGGAGAGGCTGCAGCAAGATGACAGACTGCAGCAAGGTGACAGAATGCAGCATGGAGACCAAATACAGCATCGGGATATAATGCAGCATGGGGACAGAATGCAGCATGGAGACCAAATACAGCATCGGGATATAGTGCAGCATGGGGACAGAATGCAGCATGAGGACAGAATGCAGCACGGGGACAGACTGCAGCACTGGGACAGAATGCAGCATGGGGTCAGAATGCAGCATGGGGACAGACTGCAGCACGGGGACAGACTGCAGCATGGGTACAAAATGCAGTATGGGGACAGACTGCAGCACAGGGACAGAATGCAGCATGGGGAGAGGCGGCAGCAACAGCACAGGCTGGAGCAAAGTGACAGAATGCAGCATGGAGACCAAATACAGTATTGGAATATAATGCAGCATGGGGACAGAATGCAGCATGGGGACAGACTGCAGCACGGGTACAAAATGCAGAACAGAGGCAGAATGCAGCATGGGGAGAGGTGGCAGCACGGCTACAGAGTGCAGCATTGGGACAGAATGCGGCATGTGGACAGACTGAAGCATCAGGACAGAATGCAGAATGGGGACAGAATGCAGCATTGAGATAGACTGCAGAACGGGGACAGACTGCAGCACGGGGACAGAATGCAGCACGGGTACAGAATGCAGCAAGGGGACAGAATGCAGCACGGGGACAGAATGCAGCACTGGGACAGAATGCAGCATGGGGCAAGGCTGCAGCAAGCGCATTGACTGCAGCAAGGAGACAGAATGCAATACGGGTACAGAGTTTACCATGGGGAGAGGCTGCAGCTTGGGGACAGACGGCAGCATGTGTACAGACTGATGCACGGCGACAGAATGCAGCACAGGGACAGAATGCAGCACAGGGTCAAAATGCAGCATGGGGACAGAATTCAGCACGGGGACAGCATGCAGCACGATGGCAAAATGCAAAACAGAGACATGAATTCAGCATGGGGACAGAATGCAGCATGGGGAAATAATGCAGCATGGGGATGAACTTCAGCTTGGGTCAGACTGCAGCACGGGGACAGAATGCAGCACGGGGTCAGAATGCTGCATGGGGACAGAATGCAGCACGGGGACAGACTGCAACATGGGGACAGACTGCAGCACGGGGTCAGAATGCTACATGGGGACAGAATGCAGCACAGGGACAGAATGCAGCACGGGGACAGACTGCAGCACGGGGTCAGAATACAGCATGGGGACAGACGGCAGCATGGGTACAGAACGCAGTACTGGGACAGAATGCAGCATGGGGAAAGGCTGCAGCAAGCGCATTGACTGCAGCAAGGAGACAGAATGCAGTACGGGTACAGAGTTTACCATGGGGAGAGGCTGCAGCTTGGGGACAGACTGCAGCACGGGGACAGACTGCAGCACTGGGACAGACTGCAGCATGGGGACAGACTGCAGCACTGGGACAGAATGCAGCATGGAGACAGAATGCAGCTCGAGCACAGAGTGCTGCACTAGGACAGTCACCACAGGCAGAGAATGCACTGGGGGACAGAGTGCTGCACGGGAACAGGCTGCAGCACAGGGTCAGACAGCAGCACAGGGACACATTGCAGCACGGGGAGAGGCTGCAGCACGGGGACAGAATGCAGCATTGGGACAGAAAACGGCATGTGGACAGACTGCAGCATGGGGACAGAATGCAGCATGGGGACAAATTGAAGCATGGAGGCACAATGCAGTGTTGGGACAGACTGCAGCACGGGAACAGAATGCAGCACGGGGACAGAATGCAGCACGGGGACAGAATGCAGCACGGGGACAGAATGCAGCATTGAAACAGACTGCAGCACGGGGACAGACTGCAACATGTGTACAGAATGCAGGACGGGGACAGACTGCAGCACGGGGACAGAATGCAGCATGGGGGGAGGCTGCAGCAAGGTGACAGAATGCAGCATGGAGACCAAATAAAGTATCGGGATATAATGCAGCATGGGGACATACTGCAGCACAGGTACAAAATGCAGAACAGAGACAGAATGCAGCACTGCGACAGACTGCAGCACGGGGAGAGGCGGCAGCATGGCCACAGAGTGCAGCATTGGGACAGAATGCGGCATGTGGACAGACTGAAGCATCGGGACAGAATGCAGCATGGGTACAAAATGCAGCACGGGGACAGAATACAGCACGGGGAATGAATGCAACATGGGGAAGGGCTGCAGCACGGGGACGAAATCCAGCATGGGGACAGAATGCAGCATGGGGAGAGGCTGCAGCAAGATGACAGACTGCAGCAAGGTGACAGAATGCAGCATGGAGACCAAATACAGCATCGGGATATAATGCAGCATGGGGACAGAATGCAGCATGGAGACCAAATACAGCATCGGGATATAGTGCAGCATGGGAACAGAATGCAGCATGAGGACAGAATGCAGCACGGGGACAGACTGCAGCACTGGGACAGAATGCAGCATGGGGTCAGAATGCAGCACGGGGACAGACTGCAGCACGGGGACAGACTGCAGCACGGGGACAGACTGCAGCATGGGGACAGAATGCAGCACGGGGACAGAATGCAGCACGGGGACAGACTGCAGCACTGGGTCAGAATGCAGCACGGGGACAGACTGCAGCACTGGGACAGAATGCAGCATGGGGTCAGAATGCAGCACGGGGACAGACTGCAGCACGGGGACAGAATGCAGAACGGAGACAGAATGCAGCACTGGGACAGACTGCTGCACGGGGACAGAACGCGGCACGGGGTCAGAATGCAGCATGGGGAAATAATGCAGCATGGAGATGAACTGCAGCTTGGGTCAGACTGCAGCACGGGGACAGAATGCAGCACGGGGACAGACTGCAGCACGGGGACAGAATGCAGCATGGGGACAGACTGTAGCACGGGGACAGAATGCAGCACGGGGACAGACTGTAGCACGGGGACAGAATGCAGCACGGGGACAGACTGTAGCACGGGGACAGAATGCAGCATGTGTAGAGAATACAGCACGGGGACAGAATGCATTACGGGGACAGAATGCAGTACGGGGACAGACTGTAGCATGGGGACAGAATGCAGCATGTGTAGAGAATGCAGCACGGGGACAGAATGCATTACGGGTACAGAATGCAGTACGGTGACAGACTGTAGCATGTGTACAGAATGCAGGACGGGGACAGACTTCAGCACGGGGACAGAATGCAGCATGGAGACCAAATACAGCATCGGGATATAATGCAGCATGGGGACAGAATGCAGCATGGAGACCAAATACAGCATCGGGATATAGTGCAGCATGGGGACAGAATGCAGCATGAGGACAGAATGCAGCACGGGGACAGACTGTAGCATGGGGACAGAATGCAGCATGGGGTCAGAATGCAGCACGGGGACAGACTGCAGCATGGGGACAGACTGCAGCACGGGGACAGAATGCAGCATGGGGACAGAATGCAGCACTGGGACAGAATGCAGCACGGGGACAGACTGCAGCACGGGGACAGAATGCAGCACGGGGACAGACTGCAGCACTGGGTCAGAATGCAGCACGGGGACAGACTGCAGCACTGGGACAGAATGCAGCATGGGGTCAGAATGCAGCACGGGGACAGACTGCAGCACGGGGACAGAATGCAGAACGGAGACAGAATGCAGCACTGGGACAGACTGCTGCACGGGGACAGAACGCGGCACGGGGTCAGAATGCAGCATGGGGAAATAATGCAGCATGGAGATGAACTGCAGCTTGGGTCAGACTGCAGCACGGGGACAGAATGCAGCACGGGGACAGACTGCAGCACGGGGACAGAATGCAGCATGGGGACAGACTGTAGCACGGGGACAGAATGCAGCACGGGGACAGACTGTAGCACGGGGACAGAATGCAGCACGGGGACAGACTGTAGCACGGGGACAGAATGCAGCATGTGTAGAGAATACAGCACGGGGACAGAATGCATTACGGGGACAGAATGCAGTACGGGGACAGACTGTAGCATGGGGACAGAATGCAGCTTGTGTAGAGAATGCAGCACGGGGACAGAATGCATTACGGGTACAGAATGCAGTACGGTGACAGACTGTAGCATGTGTACAGAATGCAGGATGGGGACAGACTTCAGCACGGGGACAGAATGCAGCATGGAGACCAAATACAGCATCGGGATATAATGCAGCATGGGGACAGAATGCAGCATGGAGACCAAATACAGCATCGGGATATAGTGCAGCATGGGGACAGAATGCAGCATGAGGACAGAATGCAGCACGGGGACAGACTGCAGCACTGGGACAGAATGCAGCATGGGGTCAGAATGCAGCACGGGGACAGACTGCAGCATGGGGACAGACTGCAGCACGGGGACAGAATGCAGCATGGGGACAGAATGCAGCACTGGGACAGAATGCAGCACGGGGACAGAATGCAGCACTGGGGCAGAATGCAGCACGGGGACAGACTGCAGCATGGGGACAGAATGCAGCACGGGGACAGACTGCAGCATGGGTACAAAATGCAGTATGGGGACAGACTGCAGCACGGGGACAGAATGCAGCACGGGGACAGACTGCAGCATGGGTACAAAATGCAGTATGGGGACAGACTGCAGCACAGGGAAAGAATGCAGCATGGGGAGAGGCGGCAGCAACAGCACAAGCTGGAGCAAAGTGACAGAATGCAGCATGGAGACCAAATACAGTATTGGAATATAATGCAGCAAGGGGACAGAATGCAGCATGGGGACAGACTGCAGCACGGGTACAAAATGCAGAACAGAGGCAGAATGCAGCACTGGGACAGAATGCAGCATGGGGAGAGGTGGCAGCACGGCTACAGAGTGCAGCATTGGGACAGAATGCGGCATGTGGACAGACTGAAGCATCAGGACAGAATGCAGAATGGGGACAGAATGCAGCATTGAGATAGACTGCAGAACGGGGACAGACTGCAGCACGGGGACAGAATGCAGAATGGGGACAGAATGCAGCACTGGGACAGAATGCAGCATGGGGACAGACTGCAGCACTGGGACAGAATGCAGCACGGGGACAGACTGCAGCACTGGGACAGAATGCAGCATGGAGACAGAATGCAGCACGGGGACAGAATGCAGCATTGAAACAGACTGCAGCACGGGGACAGACTGCAACATGTGTACAGAATACAGGACGGGGACAGACTGCAGAATGGGGACAGAATGCAGCACTGGGACAGAATGCAGCATGGGGACAGACTGCAGCACTGGGACAGAATGCAGCACGGGGACAGACTGCAGCACTGGGACAGAATGCAGCATGGAGACAGAATGCAGCTCGAGCACAGAGCGCTGCACTAGGACAGTCACCACAGGCAGAGAATGCACTGGGGGACAGAGTGCAGCACGGGAACAGGCTGCAGCACAGGGTCAGACAGCAGCACAGGGACACATTGCAGCACGGGGAGAGGCTGCAGCACGGGGACAGAATGCAGCATTGGGACAGAAAACTGCATGTGGACAGACTGCAGCATGGGGACAGAATGCAGCATGGGGACAAATTGAAGCATGGAGGCAGAATGCAGTGTTGGGTCACACTGCAGCACGGGAACAGAATGCAGCACGGGGACAGAATGCAGCACGGGGACAGACTGCAGCACTGGGACAGACTGCAGCATGGGGACAGACTGCAGCATGGGGACAGAATGCAGCACGGGGACAGAATGCAGCACTGGGACAGAATGCAGCATGGGGACATACTGCAGCGCAGGTACAAAATGCAGAACAGAGACAGAATGCAGCACTGCGACAGACTGCAGCACGGGGAGAGGCGGCAGCATGGCCACAGAGTGCAGCATTGGGACAGAATGCGGCATGTGGACAGACTGAAGCATCGGGACAGAATGCAGCATGGGTACAAAATGCAGCACGGGGACAGAATACAGCACGGGGAATGAATGCAACATGGGGAAGGGCTGCAGCACGGGGACGAAATCCAGCATGGGGACAGAATGCAGCATGGGGAGAGGCTGCAGCAAGATGACAGACTGCAGCAAGGTGATAGAATGCAGCATGGAGACCAAATACAGCATCGGGATATAATGCAGCATGGGGACAGAATGCAGCATGGAGACCAAATACAGCATCGGGATATAGTGCAGCATGGGGACAGAATGCAGCATGAGGACAGAATGCAACATGGGGTCAGAATGCAGCATGGGGACAGACTGCAGCACGGGGACAGACTGCAGCACGGGGACAGAATGCAGCATGGAGACCAAATACAGCATCGGGATATAGTGCAGCATGGGGACAGAATGCAGCATGAGGACAGAATGCAGCACTGGGACAGAATGCAGCATGGGGTCAGAATGCAGCATGGGGACAGACTGCAGCACGGGGACAGACTGCAGCACGGGGACAGACTGCAGCATGGGGACAGAATGCAGCACGGGGACAGAATGCAGCACGGGGACAGACTGCAGCACTGGGTCAGAATGCAGCACGGGGACAGACTGCAGCACTGGGACAGAATGCAGCATGGGGTCAGAATGCAGCACGGGGACAGACTGCAGCACGGGGACAGAATGCAGAACGGAGACAGAATGCAGCACTGGGACAGACTGCTGCACGGGGACAGAACGCGGCACGGGGTCAGAATGCAGCATGGGGAAATAATGCAGCATGGAGATGAACTGCAGCTTGGGTCAGACTGCAGCACGGGGACAGAATGCAGCACGGGGACAGACTGCAGCACGGGGACAGAATGCAGCATGGGGACAGACTGTAGCACGGGGACAGAATGCAGCACGGGGACAGAATGCAGCATGGGGACAGACTGTAGCACGGGGAAAGAATGCAGCACTGGGACAGAATGCAGCACGGGGACAGACTGCAGCATGGGGACAGAATGCAGCACGGGGACAGACTGCAGCACAGGGACAGAATGCAGCATGGGGAGAGGCGCCAGCAACAGCACAGACTGGAGCAAAGTGACAGAATGCAGCATGGAGACCAAATACAGTATTGGAATATAATGCAGCAAGGGGACAGAATGCAGCATGGGGACAGACTGCAGCACGGGTACAAAATGCAGAACAGAGGCAGAATGCAGCACTGGGACAGAATGCAGCATGGGGAGAGGTGGCAGCACGGCTACAGAGTGCAGCATTGGGACAGAATGCGGCATGTGGACAGACTGAAGCATCAGGACAGAATGCAGAATGGGGACAGAATGCAGCATTGAGATAGACTGCAGAACGGGGACAGACTGCAGCACGGGGACAGAATGCAGAATGGGGACAGAATGCAGCACTGGGACAGAATGCAGCATGGGGAAAGGCTGCAGCAAGCGCATTGACTGCAGCAAGGAGACAGAATGCAATACGGGTACAGAGTTTACCATGGGGAGAGGCTGCAGCTTGGGGACAGACGGCAGCATGTGTACAGACTGATGCACGGCGACAGAATGCAGCACAGGGACAGAATGCAGCACAGGGTCAAAATGCAGCATGGGGACAGAATTCAGCACGGGGACAGCATGCAGCACGATGGCAAAATGCAAAACAGAGACATGAATTCAGCATGGGGACAGAATGCAGCATGGGGAAATAATGCAGCATGGGGATGAACTTCAGCTTGGGTCAGACTGCAGCACGGGGACAGAATGCAGCACGGGGACAGAATGCAGCACGGGGACAGAATGCAGCACGGGGTCAGAATGCTGCATGGGGACAGACTGCAGCACGGGGACAGACTGCAACATGGGGACAGACTGCAGCACGGGGTCAGAATGCTGCATGGGGACAGAATGCAGCACAGGGACAGAATGCAGCACGGGGACAGAATGCTGCACGGGGACAGAACGTAACATGGAGTCAGAATGCAGCACAGGGACAAAATGCAGCACAGGGTCAAAATGCAGAATGGGGACAGAATTCAGCACGGGGACAGCATGCAGCATGGTGACAGAATGCAGCACGGGGACAGAATGCAGCATGGGGACAGAATGCAGCACGGGGTCAGAATGCAGCACGGGGACAGACGGCAGCATGGGTACAGAATGCAGCACGGGGACAGACGGCAGCACGGGGACAGAATGCAGCACGGGGTCAGAATACAGCACGGGGACAGATGGCAGCACGGGGACAGACTGCAGCACGCGGACAGAATGCAGCACGGGACAGACGACAGCATGGGTACAGAACGCAGTGCGGGGACAGACAGCAGCACGGAGACAGACTGCAGCATGGGTACAAAATGCCACATGGGGAGAGGCTGCTGCATGAGCACAGACTGCAGCATGGGGACCGAATGCAGCAGAGAGACAGAATGCAGCATTGGAACAGCGTGCAGCATGGGGTCAGAATGCAGCATGAGGACAGACTGCAGCACGGGGAAAGAATGCAGCATGAGGACAGATGCAGCATGAGGAAGGGCTGCAGCACAGGTACAAAATCCAGCACGGGGATAGAATGCAGCACGGGGAGAGGCTGCAGCAAGCGCATTGACTGCAGCAAGGAGACAGAATGCAGTACGGGTACAGAGCTTAACATGGGGAGAGGCTGCTGCTTGGGGACAGACTGCAGCATGGCGACAAACTGTAGCATCGGAATATAATGCAGCATGGGGACAGAATGCAGCACTGGGACAGAATGCAGCATGGGGACAGAACGCAGCATTGGGACATAATGCGGCACTGGGACAGACTGCAGCACGGGGACAGACTGCAGCATGGGGACAGACTGCAGCACGGGGACAGACTGCAGCATGGGGACAGACTGCAGCACTGTGACCGAATGTAGCATGGGGAGAGGCTGCAGCATGGGCACAGACTCAGCTTTGGGATAGAATGCGGCATGTGGACAGACTGCAGCATGGGGACAGAATGCAGCGTGGGGACAGAATGCAGTACAGGTACAGAGCTTAACATGGGGAGAGGCTGCTGCTTGGGGACAGACTGCAGCATGGCGACAAACTGTAGCATTGGAATATAATGCAGCATGGGGACAGAATGCAGCACGGGGACAGATGCAGCATGGGGAAGGGCTGCAGCACAAGTACAAAATCCAGCACGGGGATAGAATGCAGCATGGGGAGAGGCTGCAGCAAGCACATTGACTGCAGCAAGGAGACAGAATGCAGTACGGGTACAGAGCTTAACATGGGGAGAGGCTGCTGCTTGGGGACAGACTGCAGCATGGCGACAAACTGTAGCATCGGAATATAATGCAGCATGGGGACAGAATGCAGTATGGGTACAGAATGCAGCATGGGGACAGACTGCAGCACTGGGACAGACTGCAGCATGGGGACAGACTGCAGCATGGGGACAGAATGCAGCATTGAGACAGACTGCAGAACGGTGACAGGCTGCAGCACGCGGACAGAATGCAGCACTGTGACCGAATGTAGCATGGGGAGAGGCTGCAGCATGGGCACAGACTCAGCTTTGGGATAGAATGCGGCATGTGGACAGACTGCAGCATGGGGACAGAATGCAGCGTGGGGACAGAATGCAGTACGGGGATAGACCGTAGCACGGGGACAGAATGCAGCACAGGGAATGAATGCAACATGGGAAAGGGCTGCAGCACGGGGACAGAAATCGGCATGAGTACAGAATGCAGCACGGAGACAGACTGCAGCACGGGGACAGAATGCAGCACGGGGAATGAATGCAACATGGGGAAGGGCTGCAGCACTGGGACAGAATCCAGCATGGGGACAGAATGCAGCATGGGGACAGAATGTAGCATGGTGGCAAAATGCAAAACAGAGACATGAATTCAGCATGGGGAGAGAATGCAGCATGGGGAAGTAATGCAGCAAGGGGACGAACTGCAGCTTGGGTCAGACTGCAGCACAGGGACAGAACGCAGCACGGGGACAGACTGCAGCACGGGGACAGACTGCAGCATGGGTACAAAATGCAGTATGGGGATAGACTGTAGCACGGGGACAGAATGCAGAATGGGGACAGAATGCAGCACTGGGACAGAATGCAGCATGGGGAAAGGCTGCAGCAAGCGCATTGACTGCAGCAAGGAGACAGAATGCAATACGGGTGCAGAGTTTACCATGGGGAGAGGCTGCAGCTTGGGGACAGACTGCAGCACGGGACAGACTGCAGCACTGGGACAGACTGCAGCATGGGGACAGACTGCAGCATGGGGACAGAGTGCAGCACTGGGTCAGAAGGCAGCACGGGGACAGCATGTAGCAACGGGACAAACTGCAGCTTGGATCAGACTGCAGCACAGGGACAGAATGCAGCACGGGGACAGAATGCTGCACGGGGACAGAACGTAACATGGAATCAGAATGCAGCACAGGGACAAAATGCAGCACGGGGTCAAAATGCAGAATGGGGACAGAATTCAGCATGGGGACAGCATGCAGCATGGTGACAGAATGCAGCACGGGGACAGAATGCAGCATGGGGACAGAATGCAGCACGGGGTCAGAATGCAGCACGGGGACAGACGGCAGCATGGGTACAGAATGCAGCACGGGGACAGACGGCAGCACGGGGACAGAATGCAGCACGGGGTCAGAATGCAGCACGGGGACAGACGGCAGCACGGGGACAGTCTGCAGCACGGGGACAGAATGCAGCACGGGACAGACGACAGCATGGGTACAGAACGCAGTGCGGGGACAGACAGCAGCACGGAGACAGACTGCAGCATGGGTACAAAATGCCACATGGGGAGAGGCTGCTGCATGAGCACAGACTGCAGCATGGGGACCGAATGCAGCAGAGAGACAGAATGCAGCATTGGAACAGCGTGCAGCATGGGGTCAGAATGCAGCATGAGGACAGACTGCAGCACGGGGAAAGAATGCAGCATGAGGACAGATGCAGCATGAGGAGGGGCTGCAGCACAGGTACAAAATCCAGCACGGGGATAGAATGCAGCACGGGGAGAGGCTGCAGCAAGCGCATTGACTGCAGCAAGGAGACAGAATGCAGTACGGGTACAGAGCTTAACATGGGGAGAGGCTGCTGCTTGGGGACAGACTGCAGCATTGCGACAAACTGTCGCATCGGAATATAATGCAGCATGGGGACAGAATGCAGCACGGGTACAGAATGCAGCATGGGGACAGAACGCAGCATTGGGACATAATGCGGCACTGGGACAGACTGCAGCACGGGGACAGACTGCAGCATGGGGACAGACTGCAGCACGGGGACAGACTGCAGCACGGGGACAGACTGCAGCACGGGGACAGACTGCAGCATTGAGACAGACTGCAGCATGGGGACAGACTGCAGAACGGTGACAGACTGCAGCACGCGGACAGAATGCAGCATGGGCACAGACTGCAGCATGGCGACAGAATGTAGCAAAGGGACAGAATGCGGCATGGAGACAGAATGCAGCACGGGGACAGACTGCAGCATGGGGAGATGCTGCAGCATGGGCACAGACTGCAGCTTTGGGATAGAATGCGGCATGTGGACAGACTGCAGCATGGGGACAGAATGCAGCATGGGGACAGAATGCAGTACGGGGATAGACCGTAGCACGGGGACAGAATGCAGCACGGGGAATGAATGCAACATGGGGAAGGTCTGCAGCACGGGGACAGAATTCGGCATGAGTACAGAATGCAGCACGGAGACAGACTGCAGCACGGGGACAGAATGCAGCACGGGGAATGAATGCAACATGGGGAAGGGCTGCAGCACTGGGACAGAATCCAGCATGGGGACAGAATGCAGCATGGGGATAGCATGCAGCTTGGGGACAGAATGCAGCACGGGGACAGACTGCAGCACGGGGACAGACTGCAGCATGGGGACAGAATGCAGTACGGGGACAGAATGCAGCATGGGTAGAGAATGCAGTACGGGGACAGACTGTAGCACGGGGACAGAATGCAGCACGTGGACAGAATACAGCACTGGGACAGAATGCAGCACGGGGAGAGGCTGCAGCAAGCGCATTGACTGCAGCAAGGAGACAGAATGCAGTACGGGTACAGAGTTTACCATGGGGAGAGGCTGCAGCACAGGGACAGAACGCAGCACGGGGACAGAATGCAGCACTGGGCCAGAAGGCAGCACGGGGCAGCATGCAGCAAGGGGACAAACTGCAGCTTGGATCAGACTGCAGCACGGAGACAGAATGCAGCACGGGGACAGACTGCAGCACGGGGACAGACTGTAGCACGGGTACAGAATGCAGCATGGGTACAGAATGCAGCATGGGGACAGAATGCAGCACGCGGACAGAATGCAGCACGGGGACAGACTGCTGCATGGGGACAGAATGCAGCACGGGTACAGAATGCAGCATGGGTACAGAATGCAGCATGGGGACAGAATGCAGCACGCGGACAGACTGCAGCATGGGGAGAGGCTGCTGCATGGGCACAGACTGCAGCATGGGGACCAAGTGCAGCAGAGAGACAGAATGCAGCATTGGAACAGCGTGCAGCATGGGGTCAGAATGCAGCATGAGGACAGACTGCAGCACGGGGAAAGAATGCAGCATGGGGACAGATGCAGCATGGGGAAGGGCTGCAGCACAAGTACAAAATCCAGCACGGGGATAGGATGCAGCATGGGGAGAGGCTGCAGCAAGCACATTGACTGCAGCAAGGAGACAGAATGCAGTACGGGTACAGAGCTTAACATGGGGAGAGGCTGCTGCTTGGGGACAGACTGCAGCATGGCGACAAACTGTAGCATCGGAATATAATGCAGCATGGGGACAGAATGCAGTATGGGTACAGAATGCAGCATGGGGACAGACTGCAGCACGGGGACAGACTGCAGCACGGGGACAGAATGCAGAATGGGGACAGAATGCAGGATGGGGACAAATTGGAGCATTGGGGCAGAATGCAGCATAGGGACAGACTGCAGCACGGGGAAGACTGCAGCATGGGGACAGACTGCAGCATGGGGACAGAATGCAGCATTGAGACAGACTGCAGAACGGTGACAGACTGCAGCACGCGGACAGAATGCAGCGCTGTGACCGAATGTAGCATGGGGAGAGGCTGCAGCATGGGCACAGACTCAGCTTTGGGATAGAATGCGGCATGTGGACAGACTGCAGCATGGGGACAGAATGCAGCGTGGGGACAGAATGCAGCGTGGGGACAGAATGCAGTACGGGGATAGACCGTAGCACGGGGACAGAATGCAGCACGGGGAATGAATGCAACATGGGGAAGGGCTGCAGCACGGGGACAGAATTCGGCATGAGTACAGAATGCAGCACGGAGACAGACTGCAGCACGGGGACAGAATGCAGCATGGGGAATGAATGCAACATGGGGAAGGGCTGCAGCACTGGGACAGAATCCAGCATGGGGACAGAATGCAGCATGGGGATAGCATGCAGCTTGGGGACAGAATGCAGCACGGGGACAGAATGCAGCATGGGGACAGAATGCAGTACGGGGACAGACTGCAGCACGGGGACAGAATGCAGCACGGGGAATGAATGCAACATGGGGATAGCATGCAGCTTGGGGACAGAATGCAGCATGGGGACAGAATGTAGCATGGTGGCAAAATGCAAAACAGAGACATGAATTCAGCATGGGGAGAGAATGCAGCATGGAGAAGTAATGCAGCAAGGGGACGAACTGCAGCTTGGGTCAGACTGCAGCACAGGGACAGAACGCAGCACGGGGACAGACTGCAGCACGGGGACAGACTGCAGCATGGGTACAAAATGCAGTATGGGGATAGACTGTAGCACGGGGACAGAATGCAGAATGGGGACAGAATGCAGCACTGGGACAGAATGCAGCATGGGGAAAGGCTGCAGCAAGCACATTGACTGCAGCAAGGAGACAGAATGCAATACGGGTACAGAGTTTACCATGGGGAGAGGCTGCAGCTTGGGGACAGACGGCAGCATGTGTACAGACTGATGCACGGCGACAGAATGCAGCACAGGGACAGAATGCAGCACAGGGTCAAAATGCAGCATGGGGACAGAATTCAGCACGGGGACAGCATGCAGCACGATGGCAAAATGCAAAACAGAGACATGAATTCAGCATGGGGACAGAATGCAGCATGGGGAAATAATGCAGCATGGGGATGAACTTCAGCTTGGGTCAGACTGCAGCACGGGGACAGAATGCAGCACGGGGACAGAATGCAGCACGGGGACAGAATGCTGCATGGGGACAGACTGCAGCACGGGGACAGACTGCAACATGGGGACAGACTGCAGCACGGGGTCAGAATGCTGCATGGGGACAGAATGCAGCACAGGGACAGAATGCAGCACGGGGACAGACTGCAACATGGGGACAGACTGCAGCACTGGGTCAGAATGCTGCATGGGGACAGAATGCAGCACAGGGACAGAATGCAGCACGGGGACAGACTGCAGCACGGGGTCAGAATACAGCATGGGGACAGACGGCAGCATGGGTACAGAACGCAGTACTGGGACAGAATGCAGCATGGGGAAAGGCTGCAGCAAGCGCATTGACTGCAGCAAGGAGACAGAATGCAGTATGGGTACAGAGTTTACCATGGGGAGAGGCTGCAGCTTGGGGACAGACTGCAGCACGGGGACAGACTGCAGCACTGGGACAGACTGCAGCATGGGGACAGACTGCAGCATGGGGACAGAGTGCAGCACTGGGTCAGAAGGCAGCACGGGGACAGCATGTAGCAACGGGACAAACTGCAGCTTGGATCAGACTGCAGCACAGGGACAGAATGCAGCACGGGGACAGAATGCTGCACGGGGACAGAACGTAACATGGAGTCAGAATGCAGCACAGGGACAAAATGCAGCACAGGGTCAAAATGCAGAATGGGGACAGAATTCAGCACGGGGACAGCATGCAGCATGGTGACAGAATGCAGCACGGGGACAGAATGCAGCATGGGGACAGAATGCAGCACGGGGACAGACTGCAGCACGGGGACAGAATGCAGAACGGGGACAGAATGCAGGATGGGGACAAATTGGAGCATTGGGGCAGAATGCAGCATAGGGACAGACTGCAGCACGGGGAAGACTGCAGCATGGGGACAGACTGCAGCATGGGGACAGAATGCAGCATTGAGACAGACTGCAGAACGGTGACAGACTGCAGCACGCGGACAGAATGCAGCACTGTGACCGAATGTAGCATGGGGAGAGGCTGCAGCATGGGCACAGACTCAGCTTTGGGATAGAATGCGGCATGTGGACAGACTGCAGCATGGGGACAGAATGCAGCGTGGGGACAGAATGCAGTACGGGGATAGACCGTAGCACGGGGACAGAATGCAGCACGGGGAATGAATGCAACATGGGGAAGGGCTGCAGCACGGGGACAGAATTCGGCATGAGTACAGAATGCAGCACGGAGACAGACTGCAGCACGGGGACAGAATGCAGCATGGGGAATGAATGCAACATGGGGAAGGGCTGCAGCACTGGGACAGAATCCAGCATGGGGACAGAATGCAGCATGGGGATAGCATGCAGCTTGGGGACAGAATGCAGCACGGGGACAGACGGCAGCACGGGGACAGACTGCAGCATGGGGACAGAATGCAGTACGGGGACAGACTGCAGCACGGGGACAGAATGCAGAATGGGGACAGAATGCAGGATGGGCACAAATTGGAGCATTGGGGCAGAATGCAGCATAGGGACAGACTACAGCACGGGGAAGACTGCAGCATGGGGACAGACTGCAGCATGGGGACAGAATGCAGCATTGAGACCGAATGTAGCATGGGGAGAGGCTGCAGCATGGGCACAGACTCAGCTTTGGGATAGAATGCGGCATGTGGACAGACTGCAGCATGGGGACAGAATGCAGCGTGGGGACAGAATGCAGTACGGGGATAGACCGTAGCACGGGGACAGAATGCAGCACGGGGAATGAATGCAACATGGGGAAGGGCTGCAGCACGGGGACAGAAATCGGCATGAGTACAGAATGCAGCACGGAGACAGACTGCAGCACGGGGACAGAATGCAGCACGGGGAATGAATGCAACATGGGGAAGGGCTGCAGCACTGGGACAGAATCCAGCATGGGGACAGAATGCAGCATGGGGATAGCATGCAGCTTGGGGACAGAATGCAGCATGGGGACAGAATGTAGCATGGTGGCAAAATGCAAAACAGAGACATGAATTCAGCATGCGGAGAGAATGCAGCATGGGGAAATAATGCAGCAAGGGGACGAACTGCAGCTTGGGTCAGACTGCAGCACAGGGACAGAACGCAGCACGGGGACAGACTGCAGCACGGGGACAGACTGCAGCATAGGTACAAATTGCAGTATGGGGATAGACTGTAGCACGGGGACAGAATGCAGCATCTGTACAGAATTCAGCATGGGGACAGACTGCGGCATGGGGAAAGAATGTAGCACGGGGAATGATTGCAACATGGCGAAGGGCTGCAGCACGGGGACAAAATCCAGCATGGGGACAGAATGCAGCATGGGGAGAGGCTGCAGTAAGATTACAGACTGCAGCAAGGTGACAGAATACAGCATGGAGACCAAATACAGCATCGGGATATAATGCAGCATGGGGATAGAATGCAGCACGGGGACAGACTGCAGCACAGGTACAGAATGCAGCACGGGGACAGACTGCAGCATGGGTACAGAATGCAGCACGGGGACAGACTGCAGCATGGTGGCAAAATGCAAACCAGAGACAGAATTTAACCTTGGGAGAGAATGCAGCACTGGGACATAATGTAGCATAGGGACAAACTGCAGCTTGTGTCAGACTGCAGCCCGGGGACAGAATGCAGCACGGGGACAGAATGCAGCATGGGGACTGAATGCAGCACGGGGACAGACTGCAGCATTGGGACAGAATGCAGCACGGGGACAGACTGCAGCACGGGGTCAGAATGCAGCACAGCGACAGATTGCAGCATCGGTACAGAATGCAGCACGGGGACAGACTGCAGCACAGGGAAAGAATGCAGCACGGGGAATTAATGCAACATGGGGAAGGGCTGCAGCATGGGGACAAAATCCAGCATGGGGACAGAATGCAGCATGGGGAGTGGTTGCAGCATGGGCACAGACTGCAGCATGGCGACAGAATGTAGCATGTGGAAAGAATGCAGCATGGAGACAGAATGCAGCACGGGGACAGACTGCAGCATGGGGAGAGGCTGCAGTAAGATTACAGACTGCAGCAAGGTGACAGAATACAGCATGGAGACCAAATACAGCATCGGGATATAATGCAGCATGGGGATAGAATGCAGCACGGGGACAGACTGCAGTACAGGTACAGAATGCAGCACGGGGACAGACTGCAGCATGGGTACAGAATGCAGCATGGGGACAGACTGCAGCACGGGGAAAGAATGCAGCACGGGGAATTAATGCAACATGGGGAAGGGCTGCAGCATGGGGACAAAATCCAGCATGGGGACAGAATGCAGCATGGGGAGTGGTTGCAGCATGGGCACAGACTGCAGCATGGCGACAGAATGTAGCATGTGGAAAGAATGCGGCATGGAGACAGAATGCAGCACGGGGACAGACTGCAGCATGGGGAGAGGCTGAAGCATGGGAACAGACTGCAGCTTTGGGACAAAATGCGGCATGTGCGCAGACTGCAGCACAGGGACAGACTGCAGCATGGGGACAGACTGCAGCAGGGGGACAGAATGCAGAATGCAGACAGAATGCAGCACTGGGGCAGAATGCAGCATGGGGAGAGGCTGCAGAATGGGCACAGACTGCAGCATGGTGACAGAATGTAGCATGGGGACAGAATGCGGCATGGAGAAAGAATGCAGCACGGGGACAGACTGCAGTATGGGGAGAGGCTGCAGTATGGGCACAGACTGCAGCTCTGGGACAGAATGCGGCATGTGGACAGACTGCAGCACGGGGACAGAATGCAGCATGGTGACAGAATGCAGCATGGGGACAGACTGCAGCATGGGGACAGAACGCAGCATTGGGACAGAATGAGGCATGTGGACAGACTGCAGCACGGAGACAGACTGCAGCATCGGTACAGAATGCAGCACGGGGACAGACTGCAGCATGGGGACAGAATGCTGTACTCGGACAGATTGCAGCATGGGGACAGACTGCAGCATCGGTACAGAATGTAGCAAGGGGACAGACTGCAGCACGGGGACAGACTGCAGCATGGGGACAGAATGCTGCACGAGGACAGAATGCAGCACTGGGACAGAATGCAGCACGGGTATAGTGTGCAGCACTAAGACAGAATGCAGCATGGGGCGAGGCTGAAGCACGGGCAAACACTGCAGCATGGAAACAGTATGCAGCGCAGTGACAGAATGCAGCATGGGGACAAAATGGAGCATGGGGACAGAATGCAGCACTGGGACAGAATGCAGCATGGGGCAAGGCTGCAGCAAGCGCATTGACTGCAGCAAGGAGACAGAATGCAATACGGGTACAGAGTTTACCATGGGGAGAGGCTGCAGCTTGGGGACAGACGGCAGCATGTGTACAGACTGATGCACGGCGACAGAATGCAGCACAGGGACAGAATGCAGCACAGGGACAGAATGCAGCACAGGGTCAAAATGCAGCATGGGGACAGAATTCAGCACGGGGACAGCATGCAGCACGATGGCAAAATGCAAAACAGAGACATGAATTCAGCATGGGGACAGAATGCAGCATGGGGAAATAATGCAGCATGGGGATGAACTTCAGCTTGGGTCAGACTGCAGCACGGGGACAGAATGCAGCACGGGGACAGAATGCAGCACGGGGACAGAATGCAGCACGGGGTCAGAATGCTGCATGGGGACAGACTGCAGCACGGGGACAGACTGCAACATGGGGACAGACTGCAGCACGGGGTCAGAATGCTGCATGGGGACAGAATGCAGCACAGGGACAGAATGCAGCACGGGGACAGAATGCTGCACGGGGACAGAACGTAACATGGAGTCAGAATGCAGCACAGGGACAAAATGCAGCACAGGGTCAAAATGCAGAATGGGGACAGAATTCAGCACGGGGACAGCATGCAGCATGGTGACAGAATGCAGCACGGGGACAGAATGCAGCATGGGGACAGAATGCAGCATGGGGATAGCATGCAGCTTGGGGACAGAATGCAGCACGGGGACAGACGGCAGCACGGGGACAGAATGCAGCATGGGGACAGAATGCAGTACGGGGACAGACTGCAGCACGGGGACAGAATGCAGCACGGGGAATGAATGCAACATGGGGATAGCATGCAGCTTGGGGACAGAATGCAGCATGGGGACAGAATGTAGCATGGTGGCAAAATGCAAAACAGAGACATGAATTCAGCATGGGGAGAGAATGCAGCATGGAGAAGTAATGCAGCAAGGGGACGAACTGCAGCTTGGGTCAGACTGCAGCACAGGGACAGAACGCAGCACGGGGACAGACTGCAGCACGGGGACAGACTGCAGCATGGGTACAAAATGCAGTATGGGGATAGACTGTAGCACGGGGACAGAATGCAGAATGGGGACAGAATGCAGCACTGGGACAGAATGCAGCATGGGGAAAGGCTGCAGCAAGCGCATTGACTGCAGCAAGGAGACAGAATGCAATACGGGTACAGAGTTTACCATGGGGAGAGGCTGCAGCTTGGGGACAGACGGCAGCATGTGTACAGACTGATGCACGGCGACAGAATGCAGCACAGGGACAGAATGCAGCACAGGGTCAAAATGCAGCATGGGGACAGAATTCAGCACGGGGACAGCATGCAGCACGATGGCAAAATGCAAAACAGAGACATGAATTCAGCATGGGGACAGAATGCAGCATGGGGAAATAATGCAGCATGGGGATGAACTTCAGCTTGGGTCAGACTGCAGCACGGGGACAGAATGCAGCACGGGGACAGAATGCAGCACGGGGACAGAATGCAGCACGGGGTCAGAATGCTGCATGGGGACAGACTGCAGCACGGGGACAGACTGCAACATGGGGACAGACTGCAGCACGGGGTCAGAATGCTGCATGGGGACAGAATGCAGCACAGGGACAGAATGCAGCACGGGGACAGACTGCAGCACGGGGTCAGAATACAGCATGGGGACAGACGGCAGCATGGGTACAGAACGCAGTACTGGGACAGAATGCAGCACGGGGACAGAATGCAGCACGGGGACAGACTGCAGCATGGGGTCAGAATGCTGCATGGGGACAGACTGCAGCACGGGGACAGAATGCAGCACGGGGACAGAATGCAGCACGGGGTCAGAATGCTGCATGGGGACAGACTGCAGCACGGGGACAGACTGCAACATGGGGACAGACTGCAGCACGGGGTCAGAATGCTGCATGGGGACAGAATGCAGCACAGGGACAGAATGCAGCACGGGGACAGACTGCAGCACGGGGTCAGAATACAGCATGGGGACAGACGGCAGCATGGGTACAGAACGCAGTACTGGGACAGAATGCAGCATGGGGAAAGGCTGCAGCAAGCGCATTGACTGCAGCAAGGAGACAGAATGCAGTACGGGTACAGAGTTTACCATGGGGAGAGGCTGCAGCTTGGGGACAGACTGCAGCTCGGGGACAGACTGCAGCACTGGGACAGACTGCAGCATGGGGACAGACTGCAACATGGGGACAGACTGCAGCACGGGGTCAGAATGCTGCATGGGGACAGAATGCAGCACAGGGACAGAATGCAGCACGGGGACAGACTGCAGCACGGGGTCAGAATACAGCATGGGGACAGACGGCAGCATGGGTACAGAACGCAGTACTGGGACAGAATGCAGCACGGGGACAGACTGCAGCACGGGGACAGAATGCAGCACGGGGACAGAATGCAGCACGGGGTCAGAATGCTGCATGGGGACAGACTGCAGCACGGGGACAGACTGCAACATGGGGACAGACTGCAGCACGGGGTCAGAATGCTGCATGGGGACAGAATGCAGCACAGGGACAGAATGCAGCACGGGGACAGACTGCAGCACGGGGTCAGAATACAGCATGGGGACAGACGGCAGCATGGGTACAGAACGCAGTACTGGGACAGAATGCAGCATGGGGAAAGGCTGCAGCAAGCGCATTGACTGCAGCAAGGAGACAGAATGCAGTATGGGTACAGAGTTTACCATGGGGAGAGGCTGCAGCTTGGGGACAGACTGCAGCACGGGGACAGACTGCAGCACTGGGACAGACTGCAGCATGGGGACAGACTGCAGCATGGGGACAGAATGCAGCCCAGGGACAGACTGCAGCATGGGGACAGAGTGCAGCACTGGGTCAGAAGGCAGCACGGGGACAGCATGTAGCAACGGGACAAACTGCAGCTTGGATCAGACTGCAGCACAGGGACAGAATGCAGCACGGGGACAGAATGCTGCACGGGGACAGAACGTAACATGGAGTCAGAATGCAGCACAGGGACAAAATGCAGCACAGGGTCAAAATGCAGAATGGGGACAGAATTCAGCACGGGGACAGCATGCAGCATGGTGACAGAATGCAGCACGGGGACAGAATGCAGCATGGGGACAGAATGCAGCACGGGGTCAGAATGCAGCACGGGGACAGACGGCAGCATGGGTACAGAATGCAACACGGGGACAGACGGCAGCATGCGGACAGAATGCAGCACGGGGTCAGAATGCAGCACGGGGACAGACGGCAGCACGGGGACAGTCTGCAGCACGGGGACAGAATGCAGCACGGGACAGACGACAGCATGGGTACAGAACGCAGTGCGGGGACAGACAGCAGCACGGAGACATACTGCAGCATGGGTACAAAATGCCGCATGGGGAGAGGCTGCTGCATGGGCACAGACTGCAGCATGGGGACCGAATGCAGCAGAGAGACAGAATGCAGCATTGGAACAGCGTGCAGCATGGGGTCAGAATGCAGCATGAGGACAGACTGCAGCACGGGGAAAGAATGCAGCATGAGGACAGATGCAGCATGAGGAAGGGCTGCAGCACAGGTACAAAATCCAGCACGGGGATAGAATGCAGCACGGGGAGAGGCTGCAGCAAGCGCATTGACTGCAGCAAGGAGACAGAATGCAGTACGGGTACAGAGCTTAACATGGGGAGAGGCTGCTGCTTGGGGACAGACTGCAGCATGGCGACAAACTGTCGCATCGGAATATAATGCAGCATGGGGACAGAATGCAGCACTGGGACAGAATGCAGCATGGGGACAGAACGCAGCATTGGGACATAATGCGGCACTGGGACAGACTGCAGCACGGGGACAGACTGCAGCATGGGGACAGACTGCAGCACGGGGACAGACTGCAGCATGGGGACAGACTGCAGCACGGGGACAGACTGCAGCATTGAGACAGACTGCAGCACGGGGACAGACTGCAGAACGGTGACAGACTGCAGCACGCGGACAGAATGCAGCACTGTGACCGAATGCAGCATGGGGAGAGGCTGCAGCATGGGCACAGACTGCAGCATGGCGACAGAATGTAGCAAAGGGACAGAATGCGGCATGGAGACAGAATGCAGCACGGGGACAGACTGCAGCATGGGGAGATGCTGCAGCATGGGCACAGACTGCAGCTTTGGGATAGAATGCGGCATGTGGACAGACTGCAGCATGGGGACAGAATGCAGCATGGGGACAGAATGCAGTACGGGGATAGACCGTAGCACGGGGACAGAATGCAGCACGGGGAATGAATGCAACATGGGGAAGGTCTGCAGCACGGGGACAGAATTCGGCATGAGTACAGAATGCAGCACGGAGACAGACTGCAGCACGGGGACAGAATGCAGCACGGGGAATGAATGCAACATGGGGAAGGGCTGCAGCACTGGGACAGAATCCAGCATGGGGACAGAATGCAGCATGGGGATAGCATGCAGCTTGGGGACAGAATGCAGCACGGGGACAGACTGCAGCACGGGGACAGACTGCAGCATGGGGACAGAATGCAGTACGGGGACAGAATGCAGCATGGGTAGAGAATGCAGTACGGGGACAGACTGTAGCACGGGGACAGAATGCAGCACGTGGACAGAATACAGCACTGGGACAGAATGCAGCACGGGGAGAGGCTGCAGCAAGCGCATTGACTGCAGCAAGGAGACAGAATGCAGTACGGGTACAGAGTTTACCATGGGGAGAGGCTGCAGCACAGGGACAGAACACAGCACGGGGACAGAATGCAGCACTGGGTCAGAAGGCAGCACGGGGCAGCATGCAGCAAGGGGACAAACTGCAGCTTGGATCAGACTGCAGCACGGAGACAGAATGCAGCACGGGGACAGACTGTAGCACGGGGACAGAATGTAGCACGGGTACAGAATGCAGCATGGGTACAGAATGCAGCATGGGGACAGAATGCAGCACGCGGACAGAATGCAGCACGGGGACAGACTGCTGCATGGGGACAGAATGCAGCACGGGTACAGAATGCAGCATGGGTACAGAATGCAGCATGGGGACAGAATGCAGCACGCGGACAGAATGCAGCACTGGGACAGAATGCAGCATGGGGAGAGGCTGCTGCATGGGCACAGACTGCAGCATGGGGACCAAATGCAGCAGAGAGACAGAATGCAGCATTGGAACAGCGTGCAGCATGGGGTCAGAATGCAGCATGAGGACAGACTGCAGCACGGGGAAAGAATGCAGCATGGGTAGAGAATGCAGTACGGGGACAGACTGTAGCACGGGGACAGAATGCAGCACGTGGACAGAATACAGCACTGGGACAGAATGCAGCACGGGGAGAGGCTGCAGCAAGCGCATTGACTGCAGCAAGGAGACAGAATGCAGTACGGGTACAGAGTTTACCATGGGGAGAGGCTGCAGCACAGGGACAGAACGCAGCACGGGGACAGAATGCAGCACTGGGTCAGAAGGCAGCACGGGGCAGCATGCAGCAAGGGGACAAACTGCAGCTTGGATCAGACTGCAGCACGGAGACAGAATGCAGCACGGGGACACAATGCAGCACGGGTACAGAATGCAGCATGGGTACAGAATGCAGCATGGGGACAGAATGCAGCACGCGGACAGAATGCAGCACGGGGACAGACTGCTGCATGGGGACAGAATGCAGCACGGGTACAGAATGCAGCATGGGTACAGAATGCAGCATGGGGACAGAATGCAGCACGCGGACAGAATGCAGCACTGGGACAGAATGCAGCATGGGGAGAGGCTGCTGCATGGGCACAGACTGCAGCATGGGGACCAAATGCAGCAGAGAGACAGAATGCAGCATTGGAACAGCGTGCAGCATGGGGTCAGAATGCAGCATGAGGACAGACTGCAGCACGGGGAAAGAATGCAGCATGGGGACAGATGCAGCATGGGGAAGGGCTGCAGCACAAGTACAAAATCCAGCACGGGGATAGAATGCAGCATGGGGAGAGGCTGCAGCAAGCACATTGACTGCAGCAAGGAGACAGAATGCAGTACGGGTACAGAGCTTAACATGGGGAGAGGCTGCTGCTTGGGGACAGACTGCAGCATGGCGACAAACTGTAGCATCGGAATATAATGCAGCATGGGGACAGAATGCAGTATGGGTACAGAATGCAGCATGGGGACAGACTGCAGCATGGGGACAGACTGCAGCACGGGGACAGAATGCAGAATGGGGACAGAATGCAGGATGGGGACAAATTGGAGCATTGGGGCAGAATGCAGCATAGGGACAGACTGCAGCACGGGGAAGACTGCAGCATGGGGACAGACTGCAGCATGGGGACAGAATGCAGCATTGAGACAGACTGCAGAACGGTGACAGACTGCAGCACGCGGACAGAATGCAGCGCTGTGACCGAATGTAGCATGGGGAGAGGCTGCAGCATGGGCACAGACTCAGCTTTGGGATAGAATGCGGCATGTGGACAGACTGCAGCATGGGGACAGAATGCAGCATGGGGACAGAATGCAGCGTGGGGACAGAATGCAGTACGGGGATAGACCGTAGCACGGGGACAGAATGCAGCACGGGGAATGAATGCAACATGGGGAAGGGCTGCAGCACGGGGACAGAATACGGCATGAGTACAGAATGCAGCACGGAGACAGACTGCAGCACGGGGACAGAATGCAGCATGGGGAATGAATGCAACATGGGGAAGGGCTGCAGCACTGGGACAGAATCCAGCATGGGGACAGAATGCAGCATGGGGATAGCATGCAGCTTGGGGACAGAATGCAGCACGGGGACAGACGGCAGCACGGGGACAGAATGCAGCATGGGGACAGAATGCAGTACGGGGACAGACTGCAGCACGGGGACAGAATGCAGCACGGGGAATGAATGCAACATGGGGATAGCATGCAGCTTGGGGACAGAATGCAGCATGGGGACAGAATGTAGCATGGTGGCAAAATGCAAAACAGAGACATGAATTCAGCATGGGGAGAGAATGCAGCATGGAGAAGTAATGCAGCAAGGGGACGAACTGCAGCTTGGGTCAGACTGCAGCACAGGGACAGAACGCAGCACGGGGACAGACTGCAGCACGGGGACAGACTGCAGCATGGGTACAAAATGCAGTATGGGGATAGACTGTAGCACGGGGACAGAATGCAGAATGGGGACAGAATGCAGCACTGGGACAGAATGCAGCATGGGGAAAGGCTGCAGCAAGCGCATTGACTGCAGCAAGGAGACAGAATGCAATACGGGTACAGAGTTTACCATGGGGAGAGGCTGCAGCTTGGGGACAGACGGCAGCATGTGTACAGACTGATGCACGGCGACAGAATGCAGCACAGGGACAGAATGCAGCACAGGGTCAAAATGCAGCATGGGGACAGAATTCAGCACGGGGACAGCATGCAGCACGATGGCAAAATGCAAAACAGAGACATGAATTCAGCATGGGGACAGAATGCAGCATGGGGAAATAATGCAGCATGGGGATGAACTTCAGCTTGGGTCAGACTGCAGCACGGGGACAGAATGCAGCACGGGGACAGAATGCAGCACGGGGACAGAATGCAGCACGGGGTCAGAATGCTGCATGGGGACAGACTGCAGCACGGGGACAGACTGCAACATGGGGACAGACTGCAGCACGGGGTCAGAATGCTGCATGGGGACAGAATGCAGCACAGGGACAGAATGCAGCACGGGGACAGACTGCAGCACGGGGTCAGAATACAGCATGGGGACAGACGGCAGCATGGGTACAGAACGCAGTACTGGGACAGAATGCAGCACGGGGACAGAATGCAGCACGGGGACAGACTGCAGCATGGGGTCAGAATGCTGCATGGGGACAGACTGCAGCACGGGGACAGAATGCAGCACGGGGACAGAATGCAGCACGGGGTCAGAATGCTGCATGGGGACAGACTGCAGCACGGGGACAGACTGCAACATGGGGACAGACTGCAGCACGGGGTCAGAATGCTGCATGGGGACAGAATGCAGCACAGGGACAGAATGCAGCACGGGGACAGACTGCAGCACGGGGTCAGAATACAGCATGGGGACAGACGGCAGCATGGGTACAGAACGCAGTACTGGGACAGAATGCAGCATGGGGAAAGGCTGCAGCAAGCGCATTGACTGCAGCAAGGAGACAGAATGCAGTACGGGTACAGAGTTTACCATGGGGAGAGGCTGCAGCTTGGGGACAGACTGCAGCTCGGGGACAGACTGCAGCACTGGGACAGACTGCAGCATGGGGACAGACTGCAACATGGGGACAGACTGCAGCACGGGGTCAGAATGCTGCATGGGGACAGAATGCAGCACAGGGACAGAATGCAGCACGGGGACAGACTGCAGCACGGGGTCAGAATACAGCATGGGGACAGACGGCAGCATGGGTACAGAACGCAGTACTGGGACAGAATGCAGCACGGGGACAGACTGCAGCACGGGGACAGAATGCAGCACGGGGACAGAATGCAGCACGGGGTCAGAATGCTGCATGGGGACAGACTGCAGCACGGGGACAGACTGCAACATGGGGACAGACTGCAGCACGGGGTCAGAATGCTGCATGGGGACAGAATGCAGCACAGGGACAGAATGCAGCACGGGGACAGACTGCAGCACGGGGTCAGAATACAGCATGGGGACAGACGGCAGCATGGGTACAGAACGCAGTACTGGGACAGAATGCAGCATGGGGAAAGGCTGCAGCAAGCGCATTGACTGCAGCAAGGAGACAGAATGCAGTATGGGTACAGAGTTTACCATGGGGAGAGGCTGCAGCTTGGGGACAGACTGCAGCACGGGGACAGACTGCAGCACTGGGACAGACTGCAGCATGGGGACAGAGTGCAGCACTGGGTCAGAAGGCAGCACGGGGACAGCATGTAGCAACGGGACAAACTGCAGCTTGGATCAGACTGCAGCACAGGGACAGAATGCAGCACGGGGACAGAATGCTGCACGGGGACAGAACGTAACATGGAGTCAGAATGCAGCACAGGGACAAAATGCAGCACAGGGTCAAAATGCAGAATGGGGACAGAATTCAGCACGGGGACAGCATGCAGCATGGTGACAGAATGCAGCACGGGGACAGAATGCAGCATGGGGACAGAATGCAGTACGGGGACAGACTGCAGCACGGGGACAGAATGCAGAACGGGGACAGAATGCAGGATGGGGACAAATTGGAGCATTGGGGCAGAATGCAGCATAGGGACAGACTGCAGCACGGGGAAGACTGCAGCATGGGGACAGACTGCAGCATGGGGACAGAATGCAGCATTGAGACAGACTGCAGAACGGTGACAGACTGCAGCACGCGGACAGAATGCAGCACTGTGACCGAATGTAGCATGGGGAGAGGCTGCAGCATGGGCACAGACTCAGCTTTGGGATAGAATGCGGCATGTGGACAGACTGCAGCATGGGGACAGAATGCAGCGTGGGGACAGAATGCAGTACGGGGATAGACCGTAGCACGGGGACAGAATGCAGCACGGGGAATGAATGCAACATGGGGAAGGGCTGAAGCACGGGGACAGAATTCGGCATGAGTACAGAATGCAGCACGGAGACAGACTGCAGCACGGGGACAGAATGCAGCATGGGGAATGAATGCAACATGGGGAAGGGCTGCAGCATTGGGACAGAATCCAGCATGGGGACAGAATGCAGCATGGGGATAGCATGCAGCTTGGGGACAGAATGCAGCACGGGGACAGAATGCAGCATGGGGAAAGGCTGCAGCAAGCGCATTGACTGCAGCAAGGAGACAGAATGCAATACGGGTACAGAGTTTACCATGGGGAGAGGCTGCAGCTTGGGGACAGACGGCAGCATGTGTACAGACTGATGCACGGCGACAGAATGCAGCACAGGGACAGAATGCAGCACAGGGTCAAAATGCAGCATGGGGACAGAATTCAGCACGGGGACAGCATGCAGCACGATGGCAAAATGCAAAACAGAGACATGAATTCAGCATGGGGACAGAATGCAGCATGGGGAAATAATGCAGCATGGGGATGAACTTCAGCTTGGGTCAGACTGCAGCACGGGGACAGAATGCAGCACGGGGACAGAATGCAGCACGGGGTCAGAATGCTGCATGGGGACAGACTGCAGCACAGGGACAGAAGGCAGCACAGCGACAGAATGCTGCACGGGGTCAGAATGCAGCATCGGTACAGAATGCAGCAAGGGGACAGACTGCAGCACAGGGACAGAATGCAGCACGGCGACAGAATGCAGCACGGGGTCAGAATGCAGCATTGGTACAGAATGCAGCAAGGGGACAGAATGCTGCACAGGGACAGACTGTAGCACGGGGACAGAATGCAGCACGGGGACAGACTGTAGCATGGGGACAGAATGCAGCAAGGGGACAGACTGCAGCACGGGGACAGACTGTAGCACGGCGACAGACTGCAGCATGTGAACAGAATGCAGCATGGGCACAGAATGCAGCACGGGCACAGAATGCAGCACGTGGACAAAATGCAGCACTGGGACAGAATGCAGCATGGGGAGAGGCTGCTGCATGGGCACAGACTGCAGCATGGGGACAGAATGCAGCAGAGAGACAGAATGCAGCATTTGAACAGCGTGCAGCATGGGAGCAGAATGCAGCTTGGGGACAGACTGCAGCATGGTGACAAACTGTAGCATCAGAATATAATGCAGCGTGGGGACAGAATCTAGCATGGGGACAAACTGCAGGTTGTGTCAGACTGCAGCACGGTTACAGAATGCAGCACGGGGACAGACTGCAGCATGGGTACAAAATGCAGCATGGGGACAGACTGCAGCATGGGTACAAAATGCAGTACGGGGATAGACTGTAGCACGGGGACAGAATGCAGCATCTGTACAGAATGCAGCACGGGGACAGACTGCAGCACGGGGAAAGAATGCAGCACGGGGAATGAATGCAACATGGGGAAGGGCTGCAGCACGGGGACAGATTGCAGCATGGGGACAGACTGCAGCATCGGTACAGAATGCAGCACGGGGACAGACTGCAGCACGGGGACAGACTGCAGCACGGGGAATGAATGCAACATGGGGAAGGGCTGCAGCACGGGGACAGATTGCAGCATGGGGACAGAATGCGGCATGGGGACAGAATGCAGCATGGGGACAGAATGCAGCATGGGGACAGAATGCAGCACTGGGACTGATTGTAGCATGGGGACAGACTGCAGCATCGGTACAGAATGCAGCACGGGGACAGATTGCAGCATGGGGACAGACTGCAGCATCGGTACAGAATGCAGCACGGGGACAGATTGCAGCATGGGGACAGACTGCAGCATCGGTACAGAATGCAGCACGGGGACAGACTGCAGTATGGGGACAGAATGCAGCACAGGGACAGAATGCAGCATGGGGACAGAATGCAGCACTGGGACAGATTGCAGCATGGGTACAGAATGCAGCACTGGGACAGAATGCAGCATGGGGAAAGGCTGCAGTATGGGCACAGATTGCAGCATGGTGACAGAATATAGCATAGGGACAGAATGCTGCACGGGGACAGACTGCAGCATGGGGAGAGGCTGCAGCACGGGGACAGAATGCAGAATGGGGGCAGAATGCAGTACGGGGATAGACCGTAGCACGGGGACAGAATGCAACATGAATACAGTATGCAGCACTGGGACAGAATGTAGCACTAAGACAGAATGCAGCATGGGGAGAGGCTGAAGGACGGGCAAAGACTGCAGCATGGAGACAGAATGCAGCACTGGGACAGAATGCAGCACGGGGACAGAATGCAACACGGGGCCAGAATGCAGCACGGGGACAGAATGCAGCACTGGGACAGAATGCAGCACGGGGACAGAATGCAGAACGGGGACAGACTGCAGCATGGGTACAAAATGCAGTATGGGGATAGACTGTAGCACGGGGACAGAACGCAGCATCTGTACAGAATGCAGCACGGGGACAGATTGCAGCACTGGGAAAGAATGCAGCACGGGGAATGAATGCAACATGGGGAAGGGCTGCAGCACGGGGACAAAATCCAGCATGGGGACAGAATGCAGCATGGGGAGAGGCTGCAGTAAGATTACAGACTGCAGCAAGGTGACAGAATACAGCATGGAGACCAAATACAGCATCGGGATATAATGCAGCATGGGGATAGAATGCAGCACGGGGACAGACTGCAGCATGGTGGCAAAATGCAAACCAGAGACAGAATTCAGCATGGGGAGAGAATGCATCATTGGGACATAATGTAGCATGGGGACAAACTGCAGCTTGTGTCAGACTGCGGCCCGGGGACAGAATGCAGCATGGGGATAGAATGTAGCACTGGGACAGAATGCAGCAAGGGGACAGAATGCAGCATGGGGACAGACTGCAGCGTGGGGACAGACTGCAGAACGGGGACAGAATAAAGCATCGGGACAGAATACAGCACGGGGGCAGACTGCACACGGGCACAGAATGCAGCACGGGGACAGAATGCTGCATGGGGACAGAACGCGGCATGGAGTAAGAATGCAGCAGGGGGACAGAATGCAGCACAAAGTCAAAATGCAGCATGGGGACAGAATTCAGCACGGGGACAGCATGCAGCATAGTGGCAAAATGGAAAACAGAGACATGAATTCAGCATGGGGACAGAATACAGCATGGGGAAATAATGCAGCATGGGGATGAACTGCAGCTTGGGTCAGACTGCAGCACGGGGACAGAACGCAGCATGGGGACAGAATGCAGCACTGGGGCAGAAGGCAGCACGGGGACAGAATGCAGCACGGGGACAGAATGCAGCAAGGGGACAAACTGCAGCTTGGATCACACTGCAGCATGGGGACAGACTGCAGCACGGGGACAGACTGCAGCATCGATACAGAATGCAGCACGGGGACAGACTGCAGCATCGGTACAGAATGCAGCAAGGGGACAGACTGCAGCACAGGGACAGAATGCAGCACGGTGACAGAATGCAGCACGGGGTCAGAATGCAGCATCGGTACAGAATGCAGCAAGGGGACAGAATGCAGCACAGGGACAGAATGCAGCACTGGGACAGACTGCAGCATGGGGAGAGGCTGCAGTATGGGGAGAGGCTGCAGCATTGGGATAGAATGTGGCATGTGGACAGACTGCAGCACGGGGACAAAATGCAGAATGGGGGCAGAACGCAGTACGGGGATAGACCGTAGCACGGGGACAGAATGCAACATGAATACAGAATGCAGCACTGGGACAGAATGTAGCACTAAGACAGAATGCAGCATGGGGAAATAATGCAGCATGGGGACAGACTGCAGCATGGGGACAGAATGCAGAACGGGGACAGAATAAAGCATCGGGACAGAATACAGCACGGGGGCAGACTGCACACGGGCACAGAATGCAGCACGGGGACAGAATGGAGCATGGGGACAGAATGCAGCATGATGGCAAAATGCAAAACAGAGACAGAATTCAGCATGGGGAGAGAATGCAGCATGGGGACATAATGTAGCATGGGGACAAACTGCAGCTTGTGTCAGACTGCAGCACGGGGACAGAATGCAGCACTGGGACAGAATGCAGCACGGGGACAGAATGTAGCACGGTGACAGACTGCAGCATGGGTACAAAATGCAATACGGGGATAGACTGTAGCACAGGGACAGAATGCAGCATCTGTACAGAATGCAGCACGGGGACAGACTGCAGCGCGGGGACAGAATGCAGCACGGGGACAGACTGCAGAACGGGGACAGAATGCAGAACGGGGAATGAATGCAACATGGGGAAGGGCTGCAGCACGGGGACAAAATCCAGCATGGGGACAGAATGCAGCATGGGGAGAGGCTTCAGCATGGGCACAGACTGCAGCATGGCGACAGAATGCAGCATGGAGACCAAATACAGCATCGGTACATTCTGCAGCATGGGGACAGAATGCAGCACGGGGACAAACTGCAGCATGGGTACAGAATGCAGTACGGGGACAGACTGCAGCATGGGAACAGACTGCAGAATGGTGACAGAATGCAGCATGGGGACAGAATGCAGTACGGGGACAGACTGCAGCATGGGTACAGAATGCAGTACGGGGACAGACTGCAGCATGGGAACAAACTGCAGCTTGTGTCAGACTGCGGCACGGGGACAGAATGCAGCACGGGGACAGAATGCAGCACTGGGACAGAATGCAGCAAGGGGACAGAATGCAGCATGGGGAGAGGCTGCAGCAAGAGCACAGACTGCAGCAAGGTGACAGAATGCAGCATGGAGACCAAATACAGCATCGGGATATAATGCAGCATGGGGACATACTGCGGCATGGGTACAGAATGCAGAACGGAGACAGAATGCAGAACAGAGACAGAATGCAGCACTGGGACAGACTGCAGCACGGGGAGAGGCGGCAGCACGGGGACAGAATGCAGCATTGGGACAGAATGGGGCATGTGGACAGACTGAATCATCAGGACAGAATGCAGAATGGGGACAGAATGCAGCATAGAGACAAAGTGCAGCATTGGGGCAGAATGCAGCTTTGGGACAGACTGCAGCATGGGGACACAACGCAGCACGGGGACATAATGCAGCATTGGGAAAGACTGCAGCATGGAGACTGTCTGCAGCACGAAGACAGGATGCAATATTGAGACAAACAACAGCATTGGGACAGACTGCAGAATGGAGACAGGCTGCAGCATGGAGACAGACGGCAGCACGGGCACAGGATGCAGCATGGGAACAGAATGCAGCACAGGGACAGACTGCAGCATTGGGACAGAATGCAGCATGGGGCCAAACTACAGCATGGGAACAGACTGCAGAATGGTGACAGAATGCAGCATGGGGTCAGAATGCAGCACAGGGACAGACTGCAGCATTGGGACAGAATGCAGCATGGGGCCAAACTGCAGCATGGGAACAGACTGCAGAATGGTGACAGAATGCAGCATGGAGACAGAATGCAGCACAGGGACAGACTTCAGCATGGGGACAGAATGCAGCATGTGTACAGACTGATGCACGGTGACAGATTGCAGCACGGGGACAGAATGCTGCATGGGGACAGAACGTGGCATTGAGTCAGAATGCAGCACGGGGACAGAATGCAGCACAGAGGCAAAATGCAGCATTCGGCCAGAATCCAGCATTGAGACAGACTGCAGAACGGGGACAGACGGCAGCATGGGCACAGAATGCAGCACGCGGACAGAATGCAGCACTGGGACAGAATGCAGCATGGGGAGAGGCTGCAGCATGGCCACAGACAGCAGAATGGCGACAGAATGTAGCATGGGGACAGAATGCGGCATGGAGAAAGAATGCAGCATGGACACAGTCTGCAGCTCTGGGACAGAATGCGGCATTGTGACAGAGTGCAGCACGGGGACAGAATGCAGCACGGGGACAGAATGCAGCATGGGGACAGAATGCAGCATGGGGTCAGAACGCAGCATTGGGACAGAATGCAGCATTGGGACAGAATGCGGCTTGTGGACAGACTGCAGCACGGGGACAGACTGCAGCATTGGTACAGAATGCAGCACCGGGACAGACTGCGGCACGGGGACAGAATGTAGCACTAAGACAGAATGCAGCACGGGGAGAGGCTGAAGGACGGGCAAAGACTGCAGCAAGGAAACAGAATGCAGCACAGTGACAGAATGCGGCAGGGAGACAGAATGCAGCACGGGGACAGAATGCGGCAGGGAGACAGAATGCAGCACGGGGACAAAATGGAGCATGGGGACAGAATGCAGCACGGGGCCAGAATGGAGCATGGGGACAGAATGCAACACGGGGCCAGAATGGAGCATGGGGACAGAATGGAGCACGGGGACAGAATGCAGCATGGTGGCAAGATGCAAAACAAAGACAGAATTCAGCATGGGGAGAGAATGCAGCATGGGGACATAATGTAGCATGGTTACAAACTGCAGGTTGTGTCAGTCTGCAGCATGGGGACAGAATGCAGCACGGGGACAGAATGCAGCACTGGGACAGAATGCAGAACGGGGACAGAATGCAGCACTGGGACAGACTGCAGCGTGGGTACAAAATGCAGTACAGGGATAGACTGTAGCACGGGGACAGAATGCAGCATCTGTACAGAATGCAGCACGGGGACAGACTGCAGCACGGGGAAAGAATGCAGCACGGGGATTGAATGCAACATGGGGAAGGGCTGCAGCACGGGGACAAAATCCAGCATGGGGACAGAATGCAGCATGGGGAGAGGCTGCAGTAAGATTACAGACTGCAGCAAGGTGACAGAATACAGCATGGAGACCAAATACAGCATCGGGATATAATGCAGCATGGGGATAGAATGCAGCACGGGGACAGACTGCAGCATGGTGGCAAAATGCAAACCAGAGACAGAATTCAGCATGGGGAGAGAATGCAGCATTGGGACATAATGTAGCATGTGGACAAATTGCAGCTTGTGTCAGACTGCGGCACGGGGACAGAATGCAGCACGGGGACAGAATGCAGAATTGAGACAGACTGCAGAACAGGGACAGAATGTAGCACTGGGACAGAATGCAGCAAGGGGACAGACTGTCGCACGGGAACAGATTGCTGCATGTGTACAGAATGCAGCATGGGGCCAGACTGCAGCACGGGGACAGAATGCAGCATGGGGAATGAATGCCGCATGGGGAAGGGCTGCAACACGGGGACAGAATCCAGCATGGGGACAGAATGCAGCATGGGGAGAGGCTGCAGCAAGAGCACAGACTGCAGCAAGGTGACAGAATGCAGCATGGAGACCAAATACAGCATCGGAATATAATGCAGCATGGGGACATACTGCAGCACGGGTACAGAATGCAGAACGGAGACAGAATGCAGCACTGGGACAGACTGCAGCACGGGGAGAGGCGGCAGCACGGGGACAGAATGCAGCACTGGGACAGAATGGGGCATGTGGACAGACTGAATCATCAGGACAGAATGCAGAATGGGGACAGAATGCAGCATGGGGACAAAGTGCAGCATTGGGGCAGAATGCAGCTTTGGGACAGACTGAAGCATAGGGACACAACGCAGCACGGGGACAGAATGCAGCATTGGGAAAGACTGCAGCATGGAGACTGTCTGCAACACGAAGACAGGATGCAATATTGAGACAAACAGCAGCATTGGGACAGATTGCAGCATGGAGACAGACTGCAGAATGGAGACAGGCTGCAGCATGGAGGCAGACTGCAGCACGGGGACAGGGTGCAGCATGGGAACAGAATGCAGCATGGGGCCAAACTACAGCATGGGAACAGACTGCAGAATGGTTACAGAATGCAGCATGGGGACAGAATGCAGCACAGGGACAGACTTCAGCATGGGGACAGAATGCAGCATGTGTACAGACTGATGCACGGCGACAGATTGCAGCACGGGGACAGAATGCTGCATGGGGACAGAACGTGGCATGGAGTCAGAATGCAGCACGGGGACAGAATGCAGCACAGAGGCAAAATGCAGCATGGGGACATAATTCAGCACGGGGACAGCATGCAGCATGGGGAAAGAATGCAGCATGGGGACAGAATGCAGCACAGAGTCAAAATGCAGCATGGGGAAATAATGCAGCAGGGGGACGAACTGCAGCTTGGGTCAGACTGCAGCACGGGTACAGAACGCAGGACAGGGACAGACTGCAGCACTGGGGCAGAAGGCAGCACGGGGACAGGATGCAGCATGGGAACAGAATGCAGCATGGGGCCAAACTGCAGCATGGGACAGAATGCAGCATGGGGACAGATTGCAGCATGGGGACAGAATGCAGCATGGATACAGAATGCAGCACGCGTACAGAATGCAGCACTGGGACAGAATGCAGCATGGGGAGTGGCTGCAGCATGGGCACAGACTGCAGCATGAGGACAGAATGCAGCATAGAGACAGAATGCAGCATTGGAACAGAGTGCAGCATGGGGGCCGAATGCAGCTTGGGTCAGACTGCAGCATGGGGACAGAATGCAGCACGGGGACAGATGCAGCATGGGGAAGGGCTGCTGCAAGCGCATTGACTGCAGCAAGGAGACAGAATGCAGTACGGGTACAGAGTTTACCATGGGGAGAGGCTGCAGCATGGGCACAGACTGCAGCATGTGGACAGAATGCAGCATAGAGACAGAATGCAGCTTTGGAACAGAGTGCAGCATGGGGGCCGAATGCAGCATGGGTCAGACTGCAGCTTGGGGACAGAATGCAGCTTTGGAACAGAACGCAGCATGGGGGCCGAATGCAGCATGGGGACAGACTGCAGCACGGGGAGAGGCTGCAGCATTGGGACAGAATGCGGCATGTGGACAGACTACAGCACGGGGACAGACTGCAGCACGCGGACGGAATGCAGCACTGGGACAGAATGCAGCATGAGCAGAGGTTGCAGCATGGGCACGGACTGCCGCATGGCGACAGAATGTAGCATAGGGACAGAATGCGGCATGGAGATAGAATGCAGCACTGGGACAGACTGCAGCATGGGGAGAGGCTGAAGCATGGGCACAGACTGCAGCTTTGGGACAGAATGCGGCGTGTGGACAGACTGCAGCACGGGGAGAGACTGCAGCATGGGGACAGACTGCAGCATGGGGACAGAATGCAGCATGGGGACAGACTGCAGCATGGGGACAGAATGCAGCATTGAGACAGACTACAGAACGGGGACAGACTGCAGCACGGGGACAGAATGCAGAATGGGGACAGAATGCAGGATGGGGACAAATTGGAGCACTGGGGCAGAATGCAGCATTGGGACAGAATACAGCACGGGGACAGACTGCAGCACGGGCACAGACTGCAGCATGGCGACAGAATGTAGCATGGGGACAGAATGCGGTATGGAGAAAGAATGCAGCACGGTGACAGACTGCAGCATGGGGAGAGGCTGCAGCATGGGCACAGACTGCGGCATGTGGACAGACTGCAGCACGGGGACAGAATGTAGCACGGGGACAGACTGCAGCATGGGGTCAGAACGCAGCATTGGGACAGAATGCAGCAAGGGGAAAGAATGCAGCATGGGGACAAAACGCAGCATTGGGTCAGAATGGGGCATGTGGACAGACTGAATCATCAGGACAGAATGCAGAATGTGGACAGAATGCAGCATGGGGACAAAGTGCAGCATTGGGGCAGAATGCAGCTTTGGGACAGACTGGAGCATGGGGACACAATGCAGCACCGGCAAGAATGCAGCATTGGGAAAGACTGCAGCATGGAGACTGTCTGCAGCACGAAGACAGGATGCAATATTGACACAAAAAGCAGCATTGGGACAGACTGCAGCATGGAGACAGGCTGCAGCATGGAGACAGACGGCAGCACGGGCACAGGATGCAGCATGGGAACAGAATGCAGAATGGTGACAGAATGCAGCATGGGGCCAAACTGCAGCATGGGAACAGAATGCAGAATGGTGACAGAATGCAGCATGGGGATAGAATGCAGCACAGGGACAGACTGCAGCATGGGGACAGAATGAAGCATGTGTACAGACAGCAGCACGGCGACAGATTGCAGCACGGGGACAGAATGCTGCATGGGGACAGAACGCAGCATGGAGTAAGAATGCAGCACAGAGGCAAAATGCAGCATGGGGACAGAATGCAGCACAGAGTCAAAAGGCATCATGGGGACAGAATGCTGCACGGGGACAGAAGGCAGCATGGTGGCAAAATGCAAAACAGAGACATGAATTCAGCATGGGGACAGAATGCAGCATGGGGATATAATGCAGCATGGGGACGAACTGCAGCTCGGGTTAGACTGCAGCACGGGTACAGAACGCAGCACGGGTACAGAACGCTGCACAGGGACAGAATGCAGCACTGGGGCAGAATGCAGCAAGTGGACAAACTACAGCTTGGATCAGACTGCAGCACGGGGACAGAATGCAGCATGGGGACAGAATGCAGCACGGGGACAGAATGCAGCACGCGGACAGATTGCAGCACGGGCACAGAATGCAGCACGGGGACAGACTGCAGCACGGGGACAGACTGCAGAATGGGCACAGAATGCAGCACGGGGTCAGAATGCAGCACGGGGTCAGAATGCAGTATGGGGACAGACTGCAGCATGGGGACAGAATGCCGCATAGGTACAGAATGCAGCACGGGGACAGAATGCAGCACGCGGACAGAATGCAGCACTGGGACAGAATGCAGCATGGGGGAGGGCTGCAGCAAGCGCATTGACTGCAGCATGGGGACAAACTGCAGCATAGAGACAGAATGCAGCATTGGAACAGAGTGCAGCACGGGAACAGAATGCAGCATGGGGACAGAATGCAGCGTGGGGACAGACTACAGCATGGGGACAGAATGCAGCACGGGGACAGATGCAGCATGGGGAATGAATGCAGCATGGGTCAGACTGCAGCTTGGGGACAGAATGCAGCACGGGGACAGATGCAGCATGGGGAAGGGCTGCAGCAAGCGCATTGACTGCAGCAAGGAGACAGAATGCAGTACGGGTACTGATTTTACCATGGGGAGAGGCTGCAGCATGGGCACAGACTGCAGCATGGGGACAGAATGCAGCTTTGGAACAGAGTGCAGCATGGGGGCCGAATGCAGCATGGGTCAGACTGCAGCAAGGAGACAGAATGCAGTACGGGTACAGAGTTTACCATGGGGAGAGGCTGCAGCTTGGGGACAGACTGCAGCATGGCGACAGGCTGTAGCATCGGAATATAATGCCGTGTGGGTACAGAATGCAGCATGGGGACAGACTGCAGCACGGGTACAGAATGCAGCATGGGGACAGACTGAAGCACGGGGAGAGGCTGCAGCACGGGGACAGAACGCAGCATTGGGACAGAATGTGGCACGGGGACCGAATACAGCACAGAGTAAAAATGCAGCATGGGGACAGAATGCTGCACGGGGACAGAATGTAGCATGGGGAAAAATTGCAGCTTGTGTCAGACTGCAGCACGGGGACAGAATGCAGCAAGGGGACAGAATGCAGCAAGGGGACAGAATGCAGCATGGGTACAAAATGCAGTACGGGGATAGACTGTAGCACGGGGACAGAATGCAGCATCTGTACAGAATGCAGCATGGGGACAGACTGCAGCAGGGTGACAGAATGCAGCACGGGGAATGAATGCAACATGGGGAAGGGCTGCAGCACGGGGACAAAATCCAGCATGGGGACAGAATGCAGCATGGGGAGAGGCGGCAGCAAGATGAGAGACTGCAGCAAGGTGACAGAATACAGCATGGAGACCAAATACAGCATCGGGAGATACTGCAGCATGGGGACAGAATGAGCACGGGGACAGAATGCAGCATGGTGGCAAAATGCAAAACAGAGACAGAATTCAGCATGGGGAGAGAATGAAGCATGGGGACATAATGTAGCATGGGGACAAACTGCAGCTTGTGTCAGACTGCGGCACGGGGACAAAATGCAGCACGGGGACAGAATGCAGCACTGGGACAGAATGCAGTACGGGGACAGAATGCAGCACTGGGACAGAATGCAGCACTGGGACAGAATGCCGCACGGGGACAGACTGCAACATGGGTACAAAATGCAGTACGGGGTCAGAGTGTAGCACGGGGACAGAATGCTGCATGTGTACAGAATGCAGCATGGGGCCAGATTGCAGCATGGGGACAGAAGGCAGCACGGGGAATGAATGCAGCATGGGGAAGGGCTGCAACACAGGGACAGAATCCAGCATGGGGACAGAATGCAGCATGGGGAGAGGCTGCAGCAAGAGCACAGACTGCAGCAAGGTGACAGAATACAGCATGGAGACCAAATACAGCATCGGGATATAATGCAGCATGGGGACAGAATGCCGCATGGGGACAGACTGCAGCACGGGTACAGAATGCAGAACGGAGATAGAATGCAGCACTGGGACAGACTGCAGCACGGGGAGAGGCGGCAGCACGGGGACAGAATGCAGCACTGGGATGGAATGGGGCATGTGGACAGACTGAATAATCAGGACAGAATGCAGAATGGGGAGAGAATGCAGCATCCGGACATAATGTAGCATGGGGACAAACTGCAGCTTATGTCAGACTGCAGCACGGTGACAGAATGCAGCAAGGGGACAGAATGCAGCACGGGGACTGACTGTAGCATGGGGACAGAATGCAGCTTGTGCACAGAATCAGAACGGGGACAGAATGCAGCACGGGGAATGAATGCAGCATGGGGAAGGGCTGTAGCATGGGGACGAAATCCAGCATCGGGACAGAATGCGGCATGGGGAGAGGCTGCAGCAAGAGCACAGACTGCAGCAAGGTTACAGAATGCAGCATGGAGACCAAGTACAGCATCAGGATATAGTGCAGCACTGGGACAGAATGCAGCACAGTGACAGACTGCAGCATGGGAACAGAATACAGTACGGGGAATGAATGCAGAATGGGGAAGGGCTGCAGCACCGGGACAGAATCCAGCATGGGGACAGAATGCAGCATGGGGAGAGGCTGCAGCAAGAGCACAGACTGCTGAAAGGTGATAGAATGCAGCATGGAGACCAAGTACAGCATCGGGATATAATGCAGCATGGGGACAGAATACAGCACGGGAACAGACTGCAGCACAGGTACAGAATGCAGAACAGAGACAGATTGCAGCACTGGGACAGCCTGCAGCACAGGGAGAGGCTGCAGCACGGGGACAGAGTGCAGCATTGGGACAGAATGGGGCATGTGGACAGACTGAAACTTCGGGACAGAATGCAGAATGGGGACAATGCATCATGGGGGGAGGCTGCAGCATGGGGACAGACTGCAGCACCGGGACAGAATGCAACATGGGGACAGACTGCAGCATAGGGACAGACTGCAGAACGGGGACGGAATGCAGCGCGGGGACAGAATGCATCATGGAGGGAGGCTGCAGCACGGGTACAGACTGCAGCACGGGGATAGTGTTCAGCACTACGACCAAATGCAGCATGGGGAGAGGCTGAAGCATGGGGAAAGACTGCAGCATGGGGACAGAATGCAGCACCGTGACAGAATGCGGCATGGAGACAGAATGCAGCACGGGGACAAAATGGAGCATGGGGACAGAATGCAGCATGAGGACAGAATGGAGCATGGGGACAGAATGCAGCACAGTGTCAAAATGCAGCATGGGGACAGAATGCTGCACGGGGACAGAATGCAGCAAGGTGGCAAAATGCAGAACAGAGACAGAATTCAGCATGGGGAGAGAATGCAGCATGGGGACATAATGCAGCATGGGGACAAACTGCAAAAAGGATCAGACTGCAGCACGGGGACAGAATGCAGCACTGGGACAGAATGCAGCAAGGGGACAGAATGCAGCAATGGGACAGAATGCAGCACGGGGACAGAATGCAGCACTGGGACAGACTGCAACATGGATACAGAATGCAGTACGGGGTCAGACTGTAGCACAGAGACAGAATGCAGCATGTGTACAGAATGCAGCACGGGGACAGACTGCAGTACGGGGACAGAATGCACCACGGGGAATGAATGCAGCATGGGGAAGGGCTGCAGCACGGGGACGGAATCCAGCAAGGTGACAGAATGCAGCATGGAGACCAAATACAGCATCGTGATATAATGCAGCATGGGGACAGAATGCAGCAGGGTGACAGACTGCAGCATGGGTACAGAATGCAGTGCAGGGACAGACTGTAGCACGGGGACAGAATGCAGCATGTGTACATAATGCAGCACGGGGACAGACTGCAGCATGGGGACAGAATGCAGCATGGGGAATGAATGCAGCATGGGGGAGGGCTGCAGCACGGGGACAGAATCCAGCATGGGGACAGAATGCAGCATGGGGAGAGGCTGCAGCAAGAGCACAGACTGCAGCAATGTGACAGAATGCAGCATGGAGATCAAATACAGCATCGGGACAGAATGCAGCACAGTGACAGAATGCGGCATGGAGACAGAATGCAGCTCGGGGGCAAAATGGAGCACGGGGACAGAATGCAGCATGGGGCAGAATAGAGCATGGGGACAGAATGCAGCACAGGGACAGACTGCAGAACGGGGCGGAATGCAGCGCGGGGACAGAATGCATCATGTGGGAGGCTGCAGCACGGTTACAGACTGCAGCACGGGGATAGTGTGCAGCACTAAGTCCTAATGCAGCATGGGGAGAGGCTGAAGCATGGGGAAAGACTGCAGCATGGGGACAGAATGCAGCACAGTGACAGAATGCGGCATGGAGACAGAATGCAGCACGGGGACAAAATGGAGCATGGGGACAGACTGCAGAATGGTGACAGACTGGAGAATGGGGACAGAATGCAGCACAGAGTCAAAATGCAGCATGGGGACAGAATGCTGCACGGGGACAGAATACAGCATGGTGGCAAAATGCAAAACAGAGACAGAATTCATCATGGGGAGAGAATGCAGCATGGGGACAGAATGCAGCCTGTGTGTAGAATGCAGCACGGGGACAGACTGCAGCACAGGGACAGAATGCGCCATGGGGAATGAATGCAGCATGGTGGAGGGCTGCAGCACGGGGACGGAATCCAGCATGGGGACAGAATGCAGCATGGGGAGAGGCTGCAGCAAGAGCACAGACTGCAGCAATGTTACAGAATGCAGCATGGAGATCAAATACAGCATCGGGATATAATGCAGCATGGGGTCAGAATGCAGCACAGTGACAGAATGCAGCACAGTGACAGAATGCGGCATGGAGACAGAATGCAGCTCGGAGGAAAATGTAGCATGGGGACAGAATGCAGCACAGAGTCAAAATGCAGCATGGGGACAGAATGCAGCATGGTGGCAAAATGTAAAACAGAGACGGAATTCAGCATGGGGAGAGAATGCAGCATGGGGACATACGTAGCACGGGGACAAACTGCAGCTTATGTCAGACTGCAGCACCGTGACAGAATGCAGCAAGGGGACAGAATGCAGCATGGGGACAGACTGCAGCACAGGGACAGAAACCAGCATGGGGACAGAATGCAGCATGGGGAGAGGCTGCAGCAAGAGCACAGACTGCAGCAAGGTTATAGAATGCAGCATGGAGACCAAGTACAGCATCAGGATATAATGCAGCACTGGGACAGAATGCAGCATGGGGACAGACTGCAACAAAGGTACAGAATGCAGAACAGAGACAGATGGCAGCACTGGGACAGACTGCAGCACAAGGAGAGGCTGCAGCCTGGGGACAGAGTGCAGCATTGGGACAGAATGGGGCATGTGGACAGACTGAATCATCGGGACAGAATGCAGAATGGGGACAATGAATCATGGGGGGAGGCTCCAGCATGGGGACAGAGTGCAGCACGGGGATAGAATGGAGCATGGGGACAGAATGCAGCATGGGGACAGAATGGAGCATGGGGATAGAATGCAGCACAGAGTCAAAATGCAGCATGGGGGCAGAATGGAGCATGGGGACAGAATGCAACACAGAGTCAAAATGCAGCATGGTGACAGAATGCTGCATGGGGAAAGAATGCAACATTGGGACAGAATGCAGCATGGGAACAGAATGCAGCATGGTGGCAAAATGCAAAACAGAGACAGAATTCAACATGGGGAGAGAATGCAACATGGGGACATAATGCAGCATGGGGACAAACTGCAAAAAGGGTCAGACTGCAGGATGGGGACAGAATGCAGCATGGGGACAGACTGCAGCACGGGGACAGACGGCAGCATGGGGATAGAGTGCAGCACTAAGACAGAATGCAGCATGGGGAGAGGCTGAAGCACGGGGAAAGACTGCAGCATGGAAACAGAATGCAGCACAGTGACAGAATGCAGCATGGAGACAGAATGCAATATGGGGACAGAACGCAGCATGGGACAGAATGCAGAACGGGTCGGAATGCAGCGCGGGGACAGAATGCATCATGGGGGGAGGCTGCAGCACGGGGATAGTGTTCAGCACTAAGTCCGAATGCAGCATGGGGAGAGGCTGAAGCACGGGGAAAGACTGCAGCATGGGGACAGAATGCAGCACAGTGACAGAATGCGGCATGGAGACAGAATGCAGCACGGGGACAGAATGCAGCATGGGGACAGAATGCAGCACTGGGACGAAATGCAGGATGGGGACAGAATGCTGCACGGGGACAGAATTCAGCATCCCGACAGACTGCAGCATGGGGACAGAATGCAACATGGTGACAGACTGCAGCATGGGGACAGACTGCAGCATGGGGACAGACTGCAGCGCGGAGGCAGACTGCAACACGGGGAAACGCTGTAGCACGGGGACAGACTGCCACATGGGGACAGACTGCAGAATGGGGCAGATTGCAGCACTGGGAGAGGCTGCAGCATGGGGACAGAATGCAGCCTAGGGACAGAATGCAGCATGGGGACCGACTGCAGCACGGCGACAGACTGCAGCATGGGGACAGAATGCAGCCTAGGGACAGAATGCAGCATGGGGACCGACTGCAGCACGGCGACAGACTGCAGCATGGGGACAGAATGCAGCATGGGGACCGACTGCAGCATGGGGACAGAATGCAGCACGGCGACAGACTGCAGCACAGGGACAGAATGCAGCTCTACGACATAATGCAGCATGGAGAGAGGCTGCATCATGGGAACAGTCTGCAGCACGGGGGCAGACTGCAACATGGGGACAAACTGCACATTGATAGTCTGCACAGTGGCTGACTTCACAGGGGACCGACTACAGCAGGGGAATATACTATAGCAAGGGGGCAGACTGCAGCATGTGGGACAGGCTGCAGTGCGGAGGTACACTGCAGCATGGGGGACAGACTGCATGGGGAGAGACTGCTGCACAGGGACAGACTCTAGAATGGGGATAGAGTGCATGAGGAGAGACTGCACAGGGACAGGCTGCAAGGGTGACAGACTGCAGCATGGAGACAGACTGTATGAGGATAGATGGCACAGGGACAAACTGCAGTCCAGGACAGGCTGCAGCACGGGGACAGATTGCAACATGGTGAGAAACTGCATCACAGGGACAGACTGCACGGGGACTGATTGCACAGGGGACAGATTGCAGCATGGGGCAGACTGCAGCACGTGAAGAGACTGCAGCACAGGGAATGACTGCATCAAAGGGACAGACTGAAGCACGTGAAGAGACTGCAGCACAGGGAATGACTGCAGCAAAGAGACAGACTGAAGCACGTGAAGAGACTGCAGCACAGGGAATGACTGCAGCAAAGGGACAGACTGCAGCACAGGGACCGACTATAGAACGGTGACAGACTGCATGGGGACAAACTGGAGCAAGGGAACAGACTGCCGCAGAGGGACATAGTGTAGCATGTGGACAGACTGTAGCATGGGGACCAACTGCACGTGGACAGGCTGCAGCACCTGAAGAGATTGCAGCAAGGCGACAGACTGCAGCAGAGGGTACAAAGTGCAGTGTGTGGACAGGCTGCTGAATGGGGACCAACTGCGCAGGGACGGACTGTAGCATCTGAAACAAACTGCAGCACCTGAAGAGACTATAGCCTGGAGACAGACTGCAGTACAGGACAGACTGCAGTACAGGGACAGACTGCAGTACAGGGACAGGCTGCACGGGGACAGACTGCACAGGGGCTGACTGCACAGGGGGCAGATTGCAGCATGGGAACAGACTGCAGCAAGGGCACCTACCTGGTGCTAGGGTCAAGGATGTCTCAGAGCAGCTAGAGGACATTCTGAAGGGGGAGGGTGAACAGCCAGTTGTCGTGGTATACATTGGTACAAATGACATAGGTAAAAAAAAGGGATGAGGTCCTAAAAGCAGAATATAGGGAGTTAGGACGTAAGTTGAAAAGTAGGACCTCAAAGGTCGTGATCTCAGGATTAATACCAGTGCCACCTACCAGTCAGAGTAGAAATAGCAGGGTTTATTGGATGAATACGTGGCTGAAGAGATGGTGTGAAGAGGAGGGTTTCAGATTCCTGGGGCATTGGGATCGGTTCTGGGGGAGGTGGGACCAGTACAAACAGGACGGGTTACACCTGGGCAGGGCCGGGACTGATGTCCCAGGGGGAACATTTGCTAGAGTGGTTGCTGAGGGTTTAAACTAAAATGGCAGGGGGATGGGAACCTATGCAAGGAGTCAGAGGAAGGGGAATCAATTACAAGAACAAAAGACAGAAAGCGGGATAAGAAAAGTGATAGGCAGAGAAATCAAGGGCAAGAATCAAACAGGGCCTCAGTGAAAAATAGTAGGAATCGGACAAGTAATGTTAAAAAGACAAGCCTTAAGGCTTTTTGCCTTAACACAAGGAGCATTCGCAATAAAGCGGATGAATTAACCGCGCAAGTAGATGTAAACAGGCATGATATAGTCGGGATTACGGAGACATGACTGCAGGGTGACCAGGAATGGGAACTGAACATCCAGGGGTATTCAATATTTAGGAAGGGCAGACAAAAAGGAAAAGGCGGTGAAGTTGCATTGCTGGTTAAAGAGGAAATTAACGCAATAGTGAGGAAAGATATTAGCTCCGACGATGTGGAATCTGTATGTGGAGCTGAGAAACACTAAGGGGCAAAAGACGTTAGTGGGGGTTGTATATAGACCCCCAAACTGCAGTGGTGATGTTGGGAATGGCATTAAACAGGAAATTAGAGACGTATGTAATAAAGGAACATCTGTAATTATGGGTGACTTTAATATGCATATAGTTTGGGCAAATCAAATTAGTAACCATACCGTAGAGGAGGAGTTCCTGGAGTGTATACGGGATGTTTTCCTGGGCCAATACATTGAGGAACCAATGAGAGAACAGGCCATCCTCGACTGGGTATTGTGTAATGAGAAAGGAATAATTGGCAATCTAGTTGTGCGAGGCCCCTTAGGGATGAGCGACCATAATATGATAGAATTCTTCATCAAGATGTAGAGTGACGTAGTTGATTCTGAGACTTGGGTCCTGAATCTTAATAAAGGAAACTATGATGGTATGAGGCGCGAGTTGGCTATGATGGATTGGGAAACGTTACTTAAAGGGATGACGGTGAATAGGCAATGGCAAACATTCAAAGAGCGCATGGGTGAACTGCAACAATTGTTTACTCCTGTCTGGCGCAAAAGTAAAACAGGAAAGGTGGCCAAACCATGGCTTACAAGGGAAATTAGAGATAGTATTAGATGCAAGGAAGAGGCATGCAAATTGGCCAGGAAAAAACAACAGACCTGAGGATTGGGATCAGGTTAGAATTCAGCAAAGGAGGACCAAGGGATTGATTAAGAAGGGGAAAATAGAGTACGAGAGTAAGCTTGCAGGGAACATAAAAACTGACTGTAAAAGTTTCTATAGGTATGTGAAGAGAAAAAGATTGGTGAACACAAATGTAGGTCCCTTACAGTCAGAAACAGGGGAATTTATAATGGGGAACAAAGAAGTGGCTGACCAACTAAATAAATACTTTGGTTCTGTCTTCACAAAGGAGGACACAAATAACATACCAGAAATGTTGGGGAACATTTGGGGAACAGTGAGAGGAAGGAACTGAAAGAAATCAGTATTAGTAGGGAAATGATGTTGGAGAAATTGATGGGATTGAAGGCCGATAAATCCCCAGGGCCTGATAATCTACATCCCAGAGCACTTAAGGAAGTGGCCCTAGAAATAGTGGATGCATTGGTGGTTATCTTCTGAGATTCTATAGACTCTGGAACAGTTCCTACAGATTGGAGGGTAGCTAATATAACCCCACTATTTAAAAAGGGAGGCAGAGAGATAACAGGGAATTATAGACCAGACAGCCTGACGTTGGTAGTGGGGAAAATTCTAGAGTCCATTATAAAAGATTTAATAGCTGAGCACGTGGAAAACAGTGGCAGAATCGGACAGAGTCAGCATGGATTTATGAAAGGGAAATCATGCTTGACAAATCTACTGGAATTTTTTGAGGATGTAACTAGTAGAGTTGATGAGGGGGAGCCAGTGGATGTGGTTTATTTGGACTTTCAGAAGACTTTTGACAAAGTCCCACATAAGAGATTGGCGTGTAAAATTAAAGCGCATGGGATTGGGGGTACTGTAGTGAGATGGATAGAAAACTGGTTGGCAGACAGGAAACAAAGAGTCGGAATAAACGGGTTTTTTTCCGAATGGCAGGCAGTGACTAGTGGGGTACCGCAGGGATCGGTGCTGGGACCCCAGTTATTCACAATATATATTAATGATTTAGATGAGGGAATTAAATATTATCTCCAAATTTGCAGATGACACAAAGCTGGTTGTGAGGGTGAGCTGGGAGGAGGATGCAGAGATGCTTCAGTGTGATTTGGACAAGCAGAGTGAGTGGGCAAATGCATGGCAGATGCAGTATAATGTGGATAAATGTGAGATTTCCACTTTGGGAGCAAAAACAGGAAGGCAGATTATTATCTGAATGGTTATAAATTGAGAGAGGGGAATGTGCAATGAGACCTGGGTGTCCTTGTACACCAGTCGCTAAAGGTAAGCATGCAGGTGCAGCAGGCGGTAAAGGAGGCAAATGGTATGTTGGCCTTCATAGCGAGAGGATTCGAGTACAGGAACAGGGATGTCTTGCTGCAATTGTACAGGGCCTTGGTGAGACCACACCTGGAATATTGTGTGCAGTTTTGGCCTTCTTATCTGAGGAAGGATGTACTTGCTATAGAGGGAGTGCAGTGAAGGTTTACCCAACTGATTTCTGGGATGGCAGGACTGACATATGAGGAGAGATTGAGTCAATTAGGATTATATTTGCTGGAGTTCAGAAGAATGAGGGGGGACCTCATAGAAACCTATAAAATTCTAACAGGACTAGACAGGGTAGATGCAGGAAGCATGTTCCCGATGGTGGGGGAGTCCAGAACCAGGGGTCACAGTCTGAGAATGTGGGGTAGACCATTTAGGACTAAGATGAGGAGAAATTTCTTCATCCAGCGAGTGGTGAGCCTGTGGAATTCGTTACCACAGAAAGTAGTTGAGTCCAAAACATTGTATGTTTTCAAGAAGGAGTTAGATATAGCTCTTGGGGCAAAAGGGATCAAAGGATATGGGGAGAAGGCGGGAGCAGGTTATTGAGTTGGATGATCAGCCATGATCATAATGAATGCCGGAGCAGGCTCGAAGGGCCGAATGGCCTACTCCTGCTCCTAGTTTCTATGTTTCTATGTTTCTCTGTAACAGACTGCAATGTGTAGACAGACTGTAGCACAGGAACCAACTGCACAGGGACAGACTGCTGCATGGTAATATTTCAGCACAGGGAACAAACTGCAGCGTGTGGACAAACTGCAGCACAGGGACCAACTGCACGGGTACAGACTGCAGCACCTGAAGAGACTATAGCACGGAGACAGACTGTAGCACGGGACAGACTGCAGGACAGGCTCAGACTGCAGCAAGGGGACAGAGTGCATGAGGAGAGACTGCACAGGGACAGGCTGCATGGGTGACAGACTGCAGCACAGAGACAGACTGAATGGATAGGCTGCACAGGGGCAGACTGTAGCATGGGGACAAACATCAGCGTGTGGACAAACTGCAGCACGTGGACAAACTGCAAGGGACAGATTGCAGCACAGAGACAGACTGCAGCACAAGGATAGACTGCAGCATGGCGTACAGATTGCAGCATGGGGACTGACTGCAGCATAGGGACAGACTGTAGAACGGGGACAGACTGCATGGGGACAAACTGGAGCGGGGAACAGACTGCCCCAGAGGAACATAGTGCAGCGCTGCACGGGGACAGACTACAGCACGGGGTAATACTGCAGCACAGGGAACAGACTGCAGCACCTGAAGAGACTGCAGCACAGGGACAGACAGCAGCACCCGGACAGACTGCAAGGGGACAGAGTGCGGCACGTGGCAAACTGCAGGGCAGGGTCAGACTGCAGCGCAGGAACAGGTTACAGCATGGGGACAGACTGCAACACGGGGACAGACTGCACGGGGACAGACTGCAGCATGGGGACAGACTGCAGTGCAGGAACAGGTTACAGCACGGGGACAGACTTCAATGGGGACAGACTGCAGCACGGGGACAGACTGCAGCACGGGGACAGACTGCAATGGGGACAGACTGCAGCATGGGGACAGACTGCAGCATGGGGACAGACTGCAGCGCAGGAACAGGTTACAGCACGGGGACAGACTGCAGCGCAGGAACAGGTTACAGCACGGGGACAGACTGCAGCATGGGGACAGACTGCAATGGGGACAGACTGCAGCACGGGGACAGACTGCAGCATGGGGACAGACTACAGCACGGGGACAGACTGTAATGGGGACAGACTGCAGCATGGGGACAGACTGCAGCACGGGGACAGACTGCAGCATCAATTTAGACTGCACAGGGATGGACTACAGCAGGTAGTCAGACTGCAGGACAGGGTCAGCTTGCAGCTCGGGAACAGACTGCAACACAGGGACAGATTGCAAGGGGGACAGACTGCAACATGGGGACAGACTGCAACACGGGAACAGGCTGCAGCACAGGGACAGACTGCAACATGGGGACAGACTGCAACATGGGGACAGGCTGCAGCACTGGGACAGAATGCAGCACGGGGACAGACTGCAGCACGGGGACAGAATGCAGCATGGGGACAGACTGCAACATGGGGACAGACTGCAGCACGGGGACAGACTGCAACACGGGGACAGAATGCAACATGGGGACAGACTGCAGCATGGGGACAGACTGCAATGGGGACAGACTGCAGCACGGGGACAGACTGCAGCATGGGGACAGACTGCAATGGGGACAGACTGCAGCACGGGGACAGACTGAAACACGGGGACAGAATGCAACATGGGGACAGACTGCAACATGGGGACAGGCTGCAGCACGGGGTCAGAATGCAGCACAGGGACAGACTGCAACACGGGGACAGACTGCAGCTCGGGGACAGACTGCAGCATGGGGACAGACTGCAGCACGGGGACAGACTGCAGCATGGGGACAGACTGCAGCTTGGGGACAGACTGCAGCTCGGGGACAGACTGCAGCACGGGGAAAGAATGCAGCATGGGGACAGAATGCAGCACGGGGACAGACTGCAGCACGGGGACAGAATGCAGCACGGGGACAGACTGCAGCACGGGGACAGAATGCAGCACGGGGACAGACTGCAGCATGGGGAGAGACTGCACAGGGACAGACCACATGGGAACTGTTATAGACTTAATTTTCCAGACAGATTTCTCTTAAGAAACAGTGAACTTTACTTACAGGGCTTCAGCAGCAGTTACACGCTCCCATCAAGATCCACAACTAGACAAAATCTCTACCCCTAAGTTTCCCCATGCTTAGTGCTGATCCGTTCACACTGTCACTTGATAGTACACAGTAGAATCAACCTTAAAGCTGCAGTCACTACATTCCTTAAACTTACAGTAACTACATTCCTCCCCTTCTAATTTTTTTTGTACAGTTTGTATTTACAACAACAACTACATTCATGACATTACAAATATATACACCGGTTATGAAATTATAAGTTCAGTCTCTCAGAAGTTTCCTGATCGGGTGGAATGTCTGAGCTCCATGAGTTTAGAATCTCTCACTGAATCTTCATTCTCTGGAACTGTACCAACATCGGGTACCTCCTTTCGCCCAGGCTGTTCAGTGTTACCCACTCGGGCAGAGACATCTGGTATGTTTACCTTTTGTCTTTTCTGAACCATCTTCCATCTTGATGTCTTCTCTCTACCACAGAGTTTAGCCTTGTCCTTCATTTTGACTTCACAGTCAGCCAGACTTCTCACAGGTGAATTCTTAACTTGGTTCGGTTCAGCAGTTGAGCTACTCATGGCTTCATCGCCCACTTGGATTTTGGAAAGGTCTACGACTTTCCCTTCTAAAGCCTCTTTTGTTTCACTTAGCTGATCCTCCAGCTCTTCTGTCTCCTCCTTGAATCTGTCAGCTTCCTCCTGGAACCTGGAACAGGGCTGCATCTTCTCCGCCAACTGGTTCTTCAGTTTGTTCAGAGTGGCGTTAAATTCATTCTGCTTCTCTTCGTAATTCTCCAGAGGTACAAACGTTGACCTGAGGGATCCTTGTCGTGTGTGAAGGTCTTTCAACAGGTTTTCCTTTTCTTTGCAAAGCTCATTCGCTTCATCTTGAATTCTGGCATTCAGCAGAGTCTCCTTGGGTTTCTTCTGCTGCTCTTCCATGTTGCTATTTATGACAGTCTTCATTCCCTCAGGTTGATGAATGGCTACACACTCCTTTTGCATTCTGTTAAAAATGTACCTGATGTTGCTGCGGTCCCAAAAAATGAAGATTCAGTAAGAGATTCTAAAGCTCAGACGTTCCACCCAGATCAGGAAACACCTGAGAGACAACTTATAATTTCATAACCCATGTATATATTCGACTCTCCAGGCTCATTCTGAAGTACCTTGCCTTGTTCCTTTTCCAACTCAGGAACTCTTCCTGCTTCCTTTTGAAATCTTACTAGCCAATCAAAGTCAATTTCCCTCAACCAACTGCGACCTAGAAGGCTTGGTCTTTCACCTTCCACTACAACCATAGGGAGCTGTGATGTCTGGTGCTTATAATAAACAGGTACTGTGGTAATACCTTTCACTTGTATGGCTTCACCAGTACACATTTTCAATTTGGCTGAAGTCTGCTCCATATTCAATTGTTGAGCACCCTTGTTTAAATTTTTGAATGTGTGCTCCCCCACTACAGTGTTCGATGTACCGGTATCCACTTCCATAATCAAAGGTTTTCCGTTGACCTGCAGAGTAACAGTGATTGGCTCTGTTTTCCCTACTTTCATATTAAATAGAAAATAAACATTGGAATTAGTGGTTTCTGGTTTTTTCCACATTATGTACTTTGATCAATTTAGTTTGCTGCCTGGGGGCCTGTCTCCATCTTGCTTTACATTGCTTCATTATGCGCCCTCTTTTATGACAATAATGGCATTCCACCTCTTTGAAACAGCAAGTTTCAGGGACATGGTGACTTCCGCATCGGTAACAATTCATTTTCAGATGTGCTGCTGAGCTGTCTCCTGTATATTTTAAAGATTTTCGGGTAGCAGGGATTGTCTCCCGCTTTGTGGCTGACTCCCTGGTTTTGGTGTCACGCCTGGCAGTCTGTTCCCGCCTCAGCTGGAGAACGGCACCATTTTCTACACCCTGTAAGGCCTGCGAATCCCACTCAGTGCTTTCCTTCGCAAGCGTTACTTCCAATACTCTTTTAAAATCAATATTTACTTCAGCTAATAACTGTCATTGACTGACATCATCATGCACATCACAGACTAAATGACCCCTTGACATATAGTTTAGGGTCTCCCCGAAGTCACAACGTTCAGTTAGAGTTTCAACTTCGCTACATATGTTGCTATGGTCTCCCCCCGGGGCTCTTACTCTCAAATTAAATTTGAACCTCTGTGTGATTACGGAGTTTTTGGGTTGAAAATGACCCTTTATGAGGTCTGCCAATTCACTGAAGGTCTTCGAATCGGGAGAGTTCGGAGTGTTACAATCCACCCCACCACCCCCACCCCCCACAGAGCTTCCCCAAAGTTGTTGATCCAGGCGAGACCCCCTCAATTTATTTGACACCGTCTGGCTGGGACACCCCCAAATTGTTATGCCTTGGTGAGGAGGGATGAAGTGGCTCCCCGTCTTTATTCAGCACCCCCCACCCCTCCTGTTGGTCACAACAAGATTTAATCTAAAAAGGATCCCTTCTGCGGGTACCTTTTTCCCAGACCCAATCATTCTGGTGTTGAAGGAACCAATCTGATCAGACTTTCTTGAGTAACAGTAAGTTGATTACCTACTAAAGGCAAGAAAGGATAAAACACATGCATATATGGCCATACAGGTTAAAAGTAAGAGTTTAGCTTGAAATAAGTGAATATACATGTATATAAAAAAGGGTATACAGAACAGACTTGGCTCATGGGGAGTAGGTGATTGAGCGTTGCAATTCAAGGTTTCATTAGTGTTGACTTTGGTAGAGAGAGAGATCAAGATACCTCAAAATGGCGATTTGCAGGAGTACTGTGTGGGGCTGTTACTTTTGTCAAACTTCTAGCACTTGCTCTCTCAGAACACCCACCAACAGACAGACACTGGGGCAGCTTTTCAGCTCACTTTTAACCCCTTCTTTGCGTATTCCAACTGGGAAATGAATTCACAAATCTCTTTGCTCACATTGCTCACAGGATTTCTTGATGAGATGAGATTCATCTCCCATGATGTCCCATTGTCTTTATCAGAGGGAGCAATTAGTTTCTGGATGTCTTTAGAAGTACCTTGTCAGGCAACAGGGTGGAGTTCCATTATCTCTTAGGGAGTCACCCTGCAGCATTTCATCCAGTGGCTTGTGAGCATTTTAAAAAACTCTTGTCTTATTTTTAAAGTCCAATTTTTACGGACACATTTTGGGGTTTTTTTCTGTCATTTTCATGACACTTCCCCTCCTCCCCGGAATGAAATGAGGTTCATTCTCATTTCGTTACAAAAAAGGGAAAAACCTATAATCAAACACTCTGATACACACATTCATTCTTTTAGCAATGGTCAATTTTATCTTTTTCAGTTCTAACTGGGCTCCTTTAAGTTCTGGACAGGGCGTCTGCAATCATATCTGATTTCCCAGGAATATGGGTGATTGTTAAGTGGTACAGCTGGAGGAACAAACTCCAACAGATTAACCTGGCATTCTTGGTTTTAAACTTTCCCACAAAAGTTAACGGATTGTGTTTGGCATAGACTCTGGTCTCTCTGTGCCCATTTCAGAAATATATCTCAAAGTGACTGAGGGCCAGTAATAAACCAAGTGTCTCCTTCTCTACTGTAGAGTAACGATTCTGATGCTTACTGAGTTTTTTAGAGAAGTACCCGAATGGTGTCTTTATTCCCGATTCGGTCCCCTGCATGAGAACAACCCCTACCCCGATATTACTCGCATCAATGGCTACTTTAAATATCTGATTAAGGTCCGGGACTGCAAGCACAGGCTCGCCGATTATAATGGATTTCAGCTTTTCAAAAGCTATCTGGCATTTATCTTTCCATACTACCTTTGCTTTTCTCTGTAGTAGGTCTGTCAGTGGGGAGGCTACTGTGCTAAAGTTTGGGATGAAATTGTGGTAGAACCCATACATACTCAAAAACCTCATGATTTCCCATTTTGTATTGGGAATGGGGAACTGGGCTACAGCTTGTACCTTGGCAGCCCTGGGCAGTATCTATCCTTGACCTACTTACTATGTGTCCTAGATAGGTCACTTTAGCCTTAGTGAACTCAACCTTTGTGAGAGTAACCACTAGGTCAGCTGACTGTACTCTCTGGAAGAGGGTTTCCAGTTGCTCTACATGGTTTTCCAAGGTGTTGCTGTACAGTAGGAAGTCGTCCAGGTACACGACACAATTGGACAAGTCCGCCACTACCTGCTTCATCAACCTTTGGAAGGTAGCTGGGGCATTTCAGAATCTGAAGGGCATAACCCGATACAGGTATAACCTGTCTGGAGTAACGAAGGTGGAGATTTCCTTCACTGGGGCTATCAAGGGAACCTGCCAGTATCCCTTGAGTAAATCTATCTTTGTAATCTAGGCTGCTTTACCTACCCTATCTATGCAGTCTTCCAGCCGGGGTATCGGGTAGGAGTTGGCTCTGGTCACTGCGTTAACTTTTCGGTAGTCAATGCAGAACCTTGTGGAGCCGTCCAGCTTGGGCACCAGCACAACTGGAGAGCTCCAGCTACTCCTGCTCGGCTCTATTAGTTGGTGCTCCAACATGTAGTTAATCTCCTCCCGGACCTGGGCCACTTCTCTGGGCCTAGATGATAGGGATGTTGCCTTATGGGAGGGGCCTCTCCCACATCCACAGCATGTAGGGCTAGAGTGCTGCAGCCTGGCCTGTTTGCTGCATAAGCCTTTAAATGCATTGAGCAGCCTCGTCAGGTCTGCTCACCGTTCTAAAAACCTCTCCTTGATTAGTTTTAGAGGCCCTCACACTTGGTACCTGTAAACCATTTCGAACGGAGTAAACCCGGTAACCCGGTGGACTCATAGGGTGAATCCTTGGAAGCGAACAGAAGGAAACCTAGTCCTTTATCCAAGTATGTCCTGATCATTGTTTTTAGGGTTTGGTGGTACCATTCTAGTGCCCCCCTTGGGCTGCTGGTATGTTGTATCCAGTGCCCTTGGTTTGTTGGGGCTAAAGGATCCAGGTTGCACGCCTCTTTTGTGGTGACCGAGTTGGTACAGAGACAGAGAACATCAGTAGATCGTTGTTAGAACACATTCTGTTTATTTACAAATGAAACTCAGCAGCTACACTTGTGTGCTTACAACTCAAAACTCTGTCTTCACTCTTCACTGTCTAAATCAAGACTCTCCTACAGAGGTAACCCGCGCTACTCTGCTATTGGGTATTAAGATCATGTGATCTTACGTTACAACACTTGTCTTAAAAGTATATTACACATCAGATTACTACATCTCTCCCCCTTTACTGAAAAACACATTTTATAATTTTTTAACAGATCAAGTTATTTACATAGTTCAGTAATTTACAAAGTCAGTGTAGAACGTCTCAGCTCCACAGCTTCTGAAATTTGATTCAGAACCTCCCTTACTGTAGTTTCTGAGCATCTGGTTCTTCAGTAGGTACCTGTAAATCTATTTCTTCGGCTCTTTCAGGTACAGTCGGATCTTCAAACACATTCGTGCTTGGTTGAGTTCTTTCAACAGATGTTGATTCAGTCTCGAATACTGGTGGAATTATTTCTGAGTATTTGGTTTCTCCTCTTATGTGATCCACATGTCTCCTTATTACTCGATCTTCAACTTTCATGTCATAGGAAAGAGGTCCCGTTACAGCACTTATCTCACCATACAACCATGCTGGCCCTTCTCTAAAATTTTTCACAAGCGCTTACTCCCCTACATTAAATGCTCTGTCCCAACTGTGACAGTCATACTTAATTTTCTGATTTCGCTGACTTCTTTCTACCTTCCCCCCCAAGTTTGGCATAATTAGGCTAAGTCTTGATCAGAGACGGTGCTTCATCAACAATTCCACAGGTGTGATACCTGTTGTCGTGTGAGTGGTGGTTCTATAATGAAATAGAAATCATGCTAACTTAGCCACTATAGGATCTCCAGATAATTTCTTCATACCAGATTTGAACGTCTGAACTGATGTCTCAGCAAGTCCATTTGAAGAAGGGTGGTATGATGATGCTTTGACATGAACTTTTCTGTTGAGGCTTGTAAATTGGTTAAATTCAGCATTTGAATCCTGTTCCATTGTCTGATACTAGCACGTCAGGCAGTCTATTGATTGAGAAACTTTGCTGTAGTTTGTCTATCGTAACAGAAGATGTGGGCGACCTCACTTCGTATATGTCCATCCATTTTGACTGAGTGTCTACGATAAGTAGAAACATTGTTCCCATAAAAAGTCCCACATAATCAATGTGTACTTGTGCCCATGGCCTTCCTGGACATTCCCAGGGATGTAATGGGACCGTTGCAGGTAATTTTTGTACTTGTTCACAGCATACAACTTCTCATTAAGTCTTCTATTTCTCCATCCATTCCTGGCCACCGCATATAGCTATGTGCTATTGCCTTCATTTTGGAAATTCTGGGATGTGCACTGTGAAGCTCAGATAACAATGACTTTCGCCCTTTTGGAGGAACAATCGCTCGAGCTCCCCACAATAAAATACCTTCATGGCTGGTCATCTCGTATCTTCTCTGGAAACACGGTTTCATTTCATCAGATTCTTGTTTTTGTGACCAACCATGAAGAACTTGATTTCGCACTTTGGAGAAGATTGGGTCTCGATTTGTCCAATCTTTAATTTGTCTTGCACGTATCGGTGCTGAGTCCAGGAAGTTCAATAACAAAATGAATTCCTGAGGAATTGGAGCATCCTCATCTTTTATTTGCAAGGATAAACGACTGAGTGCATCTGCATTTGAAATTTGAGTTCCAGGTCTAGGAATAAAAGTACACTCATATGCTGGAAAGATCAGCGCCCACCTTTGTACTCTTGATGACACTATAGAGGGTATAGCCTTGTTTTCGCCGAATAGTCCTAAGAATGGCTTGTGGTCCGTTATGGTAGTAAAGTGACAACCCTGTACATATTGATGAAGCTTCTTAACACCAAAAATGATTGCTGGGCCTTCTTTTTCAATTTGTGAGTACATTTTCTCCTTAGTACTGAGTATTCTCGACAGATATCCTACAGGTCTTTCTGATCCATCACCCATTTGATGGGAAAGCACTGCTCCCATTCCATGGGGTGATGCATCACATGTTAATATCAACTCTTTTTTTATGTCAAAATGTACTAGAAGTATGGGTGATTGTAACAGCTGTTTCACTTTTGTGAAAGCTTCTACTTGTAGTGTTTACCATGACCATCTCTGTTTTTTCTTGAGCAAGCAACACAGTGCTGCCAATTCTGTCGACTAATTAGGCAAGAAGCGTCCATAGTAATTAATCATCCCCAAGAATGACTTCAGTTTGGATGTATTCTTTGGTTCTGGGGCTTCTTTAATGGCTTTCACCTTTTCTTCAACTGGATGTAGGTCTTGTGAATCGACCTTGTGACCTAGGTAAGTTACCTCTTTAGCCGGGAATGTGCACTTATCTTTTTTCAACCTCACTCCAACCTGTGAAAAAAGTTTCAAAACTTATTCCAAGTTCATCAAATGTTCCTTTTCAGTGAATACAGTCACGAGAACATCATCCAAATAAACTACAACATGGGGCAATCCCTGTAATAAACTTTCCATGGTTCTTTGGAATATGGCGCAAGCAGAAGATACGTCAAAAGGTAAATGTGTGTATTGATACAATCCCTTGTGTGCAATTATGGTGACAAACCTCCGGGAGGCCTTCTTTAATTCCAAGTGTTGGTAGGCATGACTCATATCTAACTTTGTGTAGGTCGTTCCACCGGCCAGTTTAGCGTATAAATCTTTAAATTTAGGTATGGGTTGTCTATCCAATTTTGCTACTTTATTTACTGTTAATTTATAGTCCCATATATTCAAATACTTTGGTCAGGTTTGAGAACAGTTTGAATTGGTGCTGCCCACTCTGAAAATTGTACTGGTTGTCCAGTTTTTCTAATCTGTCCAGTTTGGCTTCTACCTTATCCCGCTTTGCATAAGGTACAGGTCTGGCCTTCAAGAATCTGGGTGTTGCCTCTGGGTCTACATGAATTTTTGCTTGTAGGCCTCCAATTTTTCCAAGTTCTTCCTTGAAAACGGAAGCATATTTTTGTAGTATCTATTATTTCAGGCTTTTCAACTCTGTTTATCTCAATGGGATTTTGCTTTTGTCTGAAAGTCTGCCTGATTCTATCTTTACAATGTCCCTTGAGGTGTCCATTTTGATGGCAGAAGAAACATTCGATCTTTTTAAACAGTGATTCATTACAAAGTTGTCTGCTTCCACCTCTGTTATTTTTATGCGACGTTTTTGCTGCTAAGCTTTCCTTTTTAATTTGTCTGCTAGCGTTGGCTGCTTCCCACTTCTGAGTAAAGCTCTGCACTTTTGCACTCTTTTTGGCTGAGGCTCCTCACCCAACATGGAGGATGGCGCCATTTTGCGCTCCTCATATGGCCTTTGAGTTTCGCACTGGGCCTTCCGTTGCCAGAGCGATTTCCAATGCCTTATGAAAGTCTAAATTTTTTCAGACAGTAATCTCTTCTGAATTGCATTTTCATTTATAGCGCACACCAAACGATCTCTAAGCATATCATTGACAGATGTATCAGACTCACAATATTGAGTTAATTGCTTCAGACTTGCCACATAACAAGCAACTGTCTCCCCCGCAGCTCTATTTCTTGAGTTAAATTTAAACTGCTGCATCATCACTGACGACTTGGGCTGGCAATGATTCTTTATGAGGTTCACTAAGTCATCAGAACTTTTCGAGTCTGGGGCGCTGGGTGCCAAAAGATTTCGAAATAATCTGTTATGTCTTACTGCCACACGTGGACAGAAGGATCACACGCCTCTTCTGCACCCCAGCAATGTCATTCGCTTGGAAGAAGAACACGAGGCATTCAACATAGTGAGACCAGTCGTCTGAGGTTAGATTGAAAGACTCCACTCTTCCAAATTGCAGCATGCTCTGAGGGGATTACTGCGATGATCAAGAACAAAATTTTCTTTTACTTAAAATTACTGTGTGACGACAGCCCGATTTCAGTTCTTCTGATTTCTTTCATTCTTCCTCGCTTTTTACCTCATTTTTCCACGGTTTTTCGTGCTTTTAATCTCATCACCAGTTTGTTGGATCCAGTGCCCTTGGTTTGTTGGGTCTAAAGGATCCGGGTTGCACGCTTGTTTCGGGGTGACCGAGTCAGTACAGCAACAGAGAGCATCAGTAGATCATTGTTAGAATAAACACATGCAGTTTATTTACAAACGAAACTCAGCAGCTACACTTATGTGCTTACAACTCAAAACTCTGTCTTCACTCTTCAGTGTCTAACTCAAGACTCTCCCACAGAGGTAGCCCACGTTACTCTGCTACAAAAACAAAAATACCTGGAAAAACTCAGCAGGTCTGGCAGCATCTGCGGAGAGGAGCACAATTAACGTTTCGAGTCCGAATGACCCTTCAACAGAACTAAGTAAAAAAAGAAGAGAGGTGAAATATAAGCTGGTTTAAGGGGGGGTGGGACAAGTAGAGCCGGATAGAGGGCCAATGATAGGTGGAGATAACCAAAAGATGTCACAGACAAAAGAACAAAGAGGTGTTGAAGGCGATATTATCTAAGGAATGTGCTAATTAAGGGTAGAAAGCAGGACAAGCAAGGTACAGACAGCCCGAGGGGAGGAGGGGGTGGGGGGGGGTGGGGTGGGGTGAAGGAATCGAAAAAGGCTAAAAGGTAGAGATAAAACAATGGATGGAAATACATTTAAAAATAATGGAAATAGGTGGGAAAAGAAAAATCTATATAAATTATTGGAAAAAAAAGGGGGGGATCGGAAAGGGGGTGGGGATGGAGGAGACATTTCATGATCTAAAATTGTTGAACTCAATATTCAGTCCGGAAGGCTGTAAAGTGCCTAGTCGGAAGATGAGGTGCTGTTCCTCCAGTTTGCGTTGAGCTTCACTGGAACAATGCAGCAGGCGAAGGACAGACATGTGGGCATGAGAGCAAGGTGGAGTGTTGAAATGGCAAGCGACAGGGAGGTCTGGGTCATGCTTGCGGACAGACTGAAAGTGTTCTGCAAAGCGGTCACCCAGTCTGCGTTTGGTCTCTCCAATGTAGAAGAAACCGCATTGGGAGCAATGAATGCAGTAGACTAAATTGAGGGAAGTGCAAGTGAAATGCTGCTTCACTTGAAAGGAGTGTTTGGGCCCTTGGACGGTGAGGAGAGGGGAAGTAAAGGGGCAGGTGTTGCATCTTCTGCGGTTGCATGGGAAGGTGCCATGGGAGGGGTTGAGGAGTAGGGGGTGATGGAGGAGTGGACCAGGGTGTCCTAGAGGGGACGATCCCTGCAGAATGCCGCCAAGGGTGGGGAAGGGAAGATGTGTTTGGTGGTGGCATCATGCTGGAGTTGGCAGAAATGGCGGAGGATGATCCTTTGAATGCGGAGGCTGGTGGGGTGATAAGTGAGGACAAGGGGGACCCTATCATGTTTCTGGGAGGGAGAGGAAGGTGTGAGGGCGGATGCATGGGATATGGGCCGGACACGGTTGAGGGCCCTGTCAACCACCGTGGGTGGAAAACCTCGGTTATGGAAAAAGGAAGACATGTCAGAGGAACTGTATTTGAAAGTGGCATCATCAGAACAGATGCGACGGAGGAGAAGGAACTGAGAGAATGGGATGGAGTCTGCTACTGGGTATTAAGATCATGTGATCTTACATTACAACACTTGTCTTAAAGGTATATTACGCATCATATTACTACAGGATGAAACGCTGAAGACTTCAGTTGGGTCATGCCCAGGTTACCCATGACTTCCTGGAATACCTTAGATGTGAAATTTGAGCCCTGATCTGACTGGATCTCGGTGAGTGGACCCTACCTCGTAAAGAATTGGGTCAATTCCCTCAGCACTGTTTTGGCAGATATGGTTCTCAGGGGAACCGCTTCTGGGAAGTGAGTAACCATGTCCATGACGGTAAGGATATACCTGTGGCCCCCTTTTGTTTTGGGTAGGGGCCCCTCACAATCCACTAAATAATTGCTGAATGGTTGCTCAAAAGCCAGGGAATCATAAGTGCAAGTTTTATTGCAGGCTGGGGTTTTCCCACAGCCTGCAGGTGTGACAGGTTCTGAAAAACCCTACCACGTCCCTGTGGAGGTGCGGCCAGTAGAAACAGTGGCTGAGGCGGGCTTGGGTTTTGCGTATACTGACATGCCCAGCCACTGGAATTTCGTGAACTAGCCGCAGAATTTCCTCACGGTCCCTCGGCGGCACTACCACCTGGTGGATCGCTGTCCACTCCCCATCTGCAGGCGTGTGAGTGGGTCTCCATTTCCTCATCAACATGTAATTTTTAATGTAGTAGCATTCAGGGACTGGTTCTGCCTCGGCCTCATTGTGAGCAGTCTGAGTGAATGTTTTTAACTGTGGGTCTGAGTGAATGTTTTTAACTGTGGGTCAGCTTGCTAGGCCACTACCAAGGAAGATTTATTTATCACTTTCTTTGGGTACTCTAGACCCCCAAGAAAGGTTTCAGATAACCAGACCGGAAGGTCTTCTGTCTGCATTGCCACTTCAGCTCCCTCTGTTGGAGCTTGTCGGGTCATAGACCGGGTTACCACACGGTCAGGGAAAATGCCAGGCATTTTCCCCTGCAGCTGTTCGGTCTCCTTGACCTCAATGGGCTTCTCTGAGACCACTGGAGATGCTATCACCTTTGATCCCGCCAGGTCATTGCTGAGGAACAGGTTGACCCCATCCAAAGACAAACTGGGGACAACTCCCACAGTCACTGGCCCTGGTTGCAATCCAGGTGGACCCGGTATAGGGGAATGGGCATGTAACCTGCTTCAACCCCCTTTACCAGCACCTTGGCACTTACGGCACTCTCTGGTGGGAAGGGCATGCCTTTTCCCAGCAGTAGAGTTTGGCTGGCTCCTGTATCCCTCAGTATTACTACAGGCCTATTCGTCTCACCCTGGGGAAATGTGGCCGCCCTTCCTTCGGATACAAAATCCCGGCAACCCTCAGGGATTCGTTTAACTTAATCCACACTCTCAGGAGTTGCCCCCACAGGGATTTGCAGCCACAATCAGAACCATAGCCTGGTTTGCTATGCTCCCCGAGTGAGCCCATTCTCTGCATGGGGTGTATGTGCCCCGATAAATCCTCCTGGTTTTTCCGGTAGCCTTCAGAAGTTGGCCCTTTCTTCTGGCAGTTAAAATACATGGGCTTCCTGGCTTCAACTTTTCATCTCAGCACCACCCTTTCTGTCCTGAGGAGGGCACCCAGAATTTCCCTCTCTCCCCTGGGTGCTCAGTTTCCTATCTCTCTCCCCCCCTCTAAACATTCCAGTTGGTTGGGGGTGACCAGGGGAGGAACTCTTCTAGATCAAGGGTTTGTGGATCGACTCATAATTATCGGCCAGCGTGGTTGCCTGCCTGACCCCTGTGACCCCCTGTTCCTCGAGGTATGTTCTTATTGGCAGAGAGTTTTTACACTCCTCCAGGGGAATTATTTCACCGAGGTTTCCGTAAGTGGCTTCTGTTTTAAGTGCCCGCACCCATTGGTCAGAGCAAGTTGCTTCAGCCTTTCAAATTCCAGGTATATCTGGTCAGGCCGTTTCCTGAGGGTAGGGAATTTCTGACAGTACGCCCCTGGCACTAACTGGTACGCACACAAAATAGCCCTTTTTACTGCCTCACAGTCAGTGACACTTTCCTCAGGCAGGAGGGAGTAAACCTTGTGAGCTTTCCCTGAAAGCTTACTCTGCAGTAATAAGGAGCACTGGTGGACTGGCCACTTTAACTGCTGTGCTAACTGCACGAAAGATATAAAGAAGGCTTCCACCTCTGCTTCATCAAACTTAGGGATTAGATGAGCAAACTGGGTTGGTCAGTCCTTAACTCCGAGCTAGTGGTGTCTTCAAGGGACCCAGCTCCTCAATTCAAGCTGTTTTAGTTGCAACTCTCTTTCTTCTCTCTTTTCGCTCTCCTGAAATTCTCTTTTTTCCCTTTGTGCCCTTTCCTGAAATTCCTCTTCCTTTTCTCTCTCCTGAAATTCTAATTTCCACTTCTCCAATTTTAATCTCTCTACTGCTGAAATTCTAATTTCCACTTCTCCAATTTTAATCTCTCTATTGCTATGCTATCTGTTTTATTGTTCTCAATTTCCACCTGTAGACCATTGGTCGCCCCTTTTAAAATTGCAGCTTTTTGGGCTTTCAGCCGAAATTCTAACCCTAAACGTCTCGCCAACTCTTCTAACTGTTCGAGGGAACAGAACATTTAGATCCTCAAAATTAACTGCTTCTGGTTCTGCTAGGAAGCTACTGGCATCAAAAGTGGACATTTTACCACTTCAGTAGTATAGACCAACACATTTTGCAGTTTCTAAAAAATTAATTTCAAATGGACAATTTACTTTCCCCACTCTAATTCATTTGTTTCATCTGTGGAAAAAAATATTCCAGGCTCCGAGCCCCCAGTTTGTTTAAATCCTGAATGAGTGCTCCAATTTGTTACGAATCCTCCCCCGCACCACCCTCCCCATCAGGTGAGGTTCATCAAAGTTGTTGATCCGGGCAAGATCCCTCAATATGTCAATATGTCACTATCTGGCTGGGGCAACACCAAATTGGTATTCCCTCGGTGAGGAGGGATGAACTGGCTCTCTGTCTTTATTCAGCCAAAGGGTTGCTTTGACCTGGATTCTAACTAGGAGAGTAGAGGTTGGATAGACTGGTGGGAAATAGACTGGTGATAGACTGGCTGGTGAGGAGCAGAGCTAACAGGCTATGAGTGACTCGCTAAATTCTTGATAGTGTACTGACAGCTAGGACAAGAAAGAAGTAGAATGCAAGAACATTGGAGCAGGAGTTATTCATTCAGCCTGTTGAAGCTGCTTCACCATTCAATTAGATCTTGGTAAATCCATGCATCCATGGATCCATACCCTTATTGGTCCGATTTACACAGCATCCGCAGGGTTCTGAGGGGCAGACTTCCAGATTTCCGCTAAACTTTGTGTGAAAAAGTGCTGTATTAACATAAAATACTGGAAATGCTCAGTAGGTCAGGCACAATCTGTGGAAAGAGAAACAGAACTGGGAAAAGTTCCTCCTAATTTCATAGCTGAATGACCGAGATCAAATTTTAAGATCATGTCTCCTTGTTCTGCATTCCACCACCAGAGGGAATAGTTTCTCTGTATCTACTCGATTGAATACTTTTATCATTTCAAACACTTCGATTAGATCACCAAAGTGAAAAGCTACTTTCCAAGAGGCAACTTTTCCTCAGAATGTAGTGGATCACCAATACAGTTTGTTATAACAACTGGCTGAAGCAGCCCAGAGGATCATGGAATTTTAAACATAAGTGAATTAGGCTCAAAAGCACTTATGTTCAGGTTTTCAGAGGTCCTTTACCCTGGATCAAGATTCAATCTGCCAAACCAGGCCCCAACCACAAAAGTGGCCATGACCCTGGTCAAAATTGGGAGATTCTGCCGATTGTGTTGGTTCTGGAAGGCTCTTCAAAGTGTATTCACATTCCTAGACACACTGACACGAAGCAACACAGTTTTATCATATCAAACAATATTTAATTCATCAGCCTGATGATCAGCCTGTTTGGCCACATTATACACACACCTTCCATGGCTATCAAGTCCTGAAGTGGGACTTGAACCCAGAGCTTTGAGCCCAGACATAGGATCACTACCTCTGCACCACAATGCATCCCTTAGAAGACTGAGCACCCTGAATAAAAATGCTTCTTTTTGCTGATAATTCCATTTTCAACTGTAGTAATAAAACTGCACCAACATCAATCTTAAATGCAATGGATACCTTCTGATAAAAGAAAAAAAGAATTATTGTGCCATTACACTAATTGTGCTGGTTTATGGAAAGTTTGACATTTGCGACTATGCAAATGAATTTTAGTAGGAAATTGAATCTTAACCTAACCCGTTCAGTAATTAGCCATAGTCCACAGTGTACCATTGGCATTGGTAATTGTTACAGACAGGATGGGGGTTAATTTAAACAGCCCTGATTTCTCCTCTCACCACCCATCCATAAACAGAAAGGTGTTCTGATTTTTATTTCCCACTTAATAAATGATGCAGTGTTTCCCAACCCTTCAGTTTTGGTGTGATCCAATTTTCGATTAATAATCCCACAGCAAACTCGTGTTAGGGTAAACTCAGAGGGTTAGTTTATTTGCAGACTTTATACGGGAAGAGGGTCGAAATGTAGCCTTCTTTTCAATTATACAATGAAGGGGGGATAGAGAAAGAAAGATTTACATGGCAAAGGCCATAAAATAAAGAATTATGGTTTCACGTGAGTCCAGAGTCCAGGATCAAAGTCCAATGGTGTATTCCTTCACAGAGGTCGGCAGGCTAAACCGATGCTGGATAATTCATTTTTCCAGTAGAGTTAACTTGCACATTGAGATAGGCATGCATAGATGAATCAGTCTTGTAGGTGGCGGTACAGACGTTCCGGTAGAAACAGTATAGATGGGGCCAGGCATTCAGACCCAGACAGAGACCATTTTCTGAGCTGCTACTTGGTAAATAGAAAAATGGCAGACTGAGCTTTGTAGCTCCACAAGGCAATATTACAGGGTTCACCATCTAGGGGGCTCACATCACATGATTCCCAGCTCTCAACTTAGACAAAGGATGTATATCCCTGTCTTTGGGCTCCTGAGGTTGTTAATGTTACAACCATTAAGTATTTGAAAGAAAGGTTGCAGGGTTCTTTGTCCAAGGAGACTAGTAGTCTCCGTCTGAAAGTGGATTTTAAAGAAAAAGCAGCTGATTGGTGAGAAAATCCTGGGAGCAGACTCGGAGGGAGGAGCACCGGAGCGGTGAGTATAAATCTAGCTTACCTTGGGGATTCGTGGCCTTGTCTCTAGGGTGCAGGCTCGGAGGGAGGAGCACCGGAGCGGTGACCTCGGGGCACAGAGTAACTGAAGCCAAAACTGAAAAAGTGACATCACAGGAAAGCTGTGACCTGATTGGTTGGTAGGAAATCTGCACCAAATTTGAAAAAAAAACACTGCAGAGCTAATTAATAAATTAATTATCTAAGTAGAGATGGCTGGGTAGGTGATGTGCTGTAGCTGTATGATGTGGGAGCTGGCAGATCCCATTGCGAGCCGCAGTGACCACATCTGCAGCAAGTGTTGGTTGCTGGAGGAACTCCGGCTCAGAATTGATGAGCTGGAGTCCGAGCTCCGGACGCTGTGGCACATCCGGGAGGGGGAGAGTTACCTGGACGCTTTGTATCAGGAGGCGGTCACACCCGGTAGATTAAGTACCTCAAGTCCGGTCAGTGGTCAGGGTCGGCAGGGTGTGACTGCAAGTGAGGCAGGTAGAGGGATCCTGTGTTCTGGAACAGAGAAGCCTCAGCTCTTGACCTTGTCCAACAGGTACGAGGTACTTGCTCCCTGTGTGGATGAGGAAGAGAGCTGTAGGGAGGGTGAGCCAGCTGACCACGGCATCGTGGAACAGGAGGCCATTCAAGAGGGGGGAGCAAAAAGACAAGTGGTAGTTGTAGGGGATTCTATAATTAGGGGAATTGATAGCTTCCTTTGTAAGCAGGATCGAGAGTCCCACATGGTATGTTGCCTGCCCAGTGCCAGGGTGAGGGACATCTCTGACCAGCTTGAAAGGATATTGGAGAGGGAGGGGGAGGATCCAGTTGTTGTGGTCCACATCGGGACAAATAACATAGGTAAGACTAGGAAAGAGGACCTGTTTGGGGATTATCAGGAACTAGGAACTAAATTAAAGAACAGGTCCTCAATGGGTTATAATCTACGGATTACTATCCGAGCCATGTGCAAATTGGCATAGGGATGCGAGAATAAGGGAAGTAAACACGTGGCTAAAGGAGTGGTGCGGGAAAGAGGGGTTCCATTTCATGGGGCACTGGCATCGGTATTGGAACAGGACGGATCTGCACCGATGGGACAGTCTCCACCTGAACCGATCTAGGACCAATGTTCTAGCGAAAAGGGTAAATAGGATGGTCAACAGGACTTTAAACTAGAAAGTGGGGGGGGAGGGAAGGGTAAAACTCCAAGAAGTATGACTAATGGGAAACAAAGCAGCAGGTTAGCGTGTGGGGGGCGTGGATTCAACTTCATGGAAAATTATGAAAAAACTGAAAAGAAAGGAGAGCCCAGGAGAGGCTATTAAAGTCTCTAGAACACAAAATAGGACAGAGTATTTGGAAAGGGCTAGGAATCTAACTTCAAGCACATCAGATAAAGTGACGACAATGAGAAAGGGGAGGGGAAATACAGGACTGAAGGTAAAACAAAAAGAGAAATACCTGGAAAAACTCAGCAGGTCTGGGAGCATCGGCGGAGAAGAACAAAGTTGACGTTTCGAGTCCTCATGACCCTTCAACAGTTCTGTTGCTGCCAGACCTGCTGAGTTTTTCCAGGTGTTTCTCTTTTTGTTTTGGATTTCCCGCATCCGCAGTTTTTTGTTTTTATCACAGGACTGAAGGTGTTGTATCTGAATGCATGCAGTATAAGAAATAATGTAAATGAGCTTGTGGCGCAGAATGAAATTGGCAGGTATGATGTGGTGGGTATTACGGAGACATGGCTGCAAGGGGATCAGGACTGGGAGCTAAATATCCAAGGATCTACATCCTATCGAAAAGATAGGCAGGTTGGCAGAGGGGGTGGGGTTGTTTTGTCAGTAAGAAATGAAATTAAATCGATAGCAAGAAATGATGTAAGGTCAGATGATGTAGAATCTGTGTGGGTAGAGTTGAGGAACCGCAAAGGTAAAAAAACCATAATGGGAGTTATGTACAGGCCTCCGAACAATAGTCAGGATGTGGGGCACAAGATACACCAGGAGATAGAAAAGGTGTGTAAGAAAGGCAAGGTTACAGTAATCATGGGGGATTTCAATATGCAGGTAGACTGGGAAAATCAGGTTGGTAGTGGATCCCAAGAAAAGGAATTTGTGGAATGTCTACGAGATGGCTTTTTGGAACCGCTTGTGGTGCAGCCCACTAGGGAACAGGCAATTCTAGATTTAGTGATGTGTAATGAGGCAGATTTGATAAGGGAACTTAAGGTGAAGGAACCCTTAGGAGGAAGTGACCATAATATGATAGAATTTACCCTGCAATTTGAGAGGAAAAAGCTGGAAACAGATGTAACGGTATTACAGTTGAATAAAGGCAACTACAGAGGCACGAGGGAGGAGCTGGCCAGAATTGACTGGGAGATGAGCCTAGCAGGAAAGACAGTGGAACAGCAATGGCAGGAGTTTCTGGGAGTAATTTGGGAGATACAGCAAAAATTCATCCCTAGGAAGAAGAAGCATACTAAAGGGAGGACGAGGCAACCATGGCTGACAAGGGAAGTCAGGGACAGCATAAAAGCTAAAGAGAAAGCATACAATGCGGCAAAGGGCAGTGGGAAACCAGGGGATTGGGAAGCCTACAAAGACCAACAGAGGACAACTAAAAAAGAAATAAGGAGGGAGAAGATTAAATACGAGGGTAAACTAGCCAGTAATATAAAAGAAGATTGCAAGAGTTTTTTTAGATATATAAAGGGTAAGAGAGAGGCAAAAGTGGACATTGGGCCACTGGAAAATGATGCTGGAGAAGTAGTAGTGGGGAACAAAGAAATGGCGGAGGAACTGAATAGGTACTTTGCGTCAGTCTTCACAGTGGAAGACACGAGTGACATCCCCCAAGTTCAAGAGAGTTGGGGGCAGAGGTGAGTATGGTGGCCATTACCAAGGAGAAGGAGCTAGGAAAACTGAAAGGTCTGAAGGTGGATAAATCACCTGGACCAGATGGATTACACCCCAGAGTTCTGAAGGAGATAGCTGAAGAGATAGTGGAGGCGTTAGTGGTGATCTTTCAGGAATCACTGGAGTCAGGGAGGGTCCCAGAGGACTGGAAAATCGCTAATGTAACCCCCCTGTTTAAGAAGGGAGTGAGGTAAAAGACGGGAAATTACAGGCCGATTAGCCTGACCTCGGTCGTTGGTAAGATTTTTGAGTCCATTATTAAGGATGAGATTTCAGAATACATGGTAAAATAGGGCAAAGTCAGCATGGTTTCATCAAGGGGAGGTCATGCCTGACAAATCTGTTAGAATTCTTTGAGGAGTTTACGAGTAGGTTAGACAAAGGAGAGCCAATGGATGTTTTCTACTTGGACTTCCAGAAGGCCTTTGACAAGGTGCCTCACAGGAGGCTGCTCAGTAATATAAGAGCCCATGGTGTTAGAGGCAAGGTACTAGCATGGATAGAAGATTGGCTGTCTGGCAGGAGGCAGAGAGTGGATAAGGGGGTCCTTCTCAGGATGGCAGCCAGTGGCTAGTGGAGTTCCGCAGGGGTCAGTGTTGGGACCACAACTTTTCACTTTATACATTAATGATCTAGATGAAGGAACTGAGGGCATCCTGGCTAAGTTTGCAGATGATACAAAGATAGGTGGAGGGACAGGTAGTATTGAGGAGGCGGGGAGGCTGCAGAAGGATTTGGACAGCTTAGGAGAATGGGCAAAGAAGTGACAGATGGAATACAATGTGGGGAAGTGTGAGGTCATGCACTTTGGTAGGAAGAATAGAGGCATAGACTATTTTCTAAATGGGGAGAGAATTCAGAAATCTGGGGTGCAAAGGGACTTGGGAGTCCTAGTCCAGGATTCTCTTATGGTTAACTTGCAGGTTGAGTCGGTAGTTAGGAAGGCAAATGCAATGTTGGCATTTATTTCAAGAGGACTAGAATATAAAAGCAGGGATGTGCTGCTGAGGCTTTATAAGGCTCTGGTCAGACCACACTTAGAATATTGTGAGCAATTTTGGGCCCTGTATCTCAGGAAGGATGTGCTGGCCCTGGAGAGGGTCCAGAGGAGGTTCACGAGAATGATCCCAGGAATGAAAGGCTTAACATATGAGGAAAGTTTGAGGACTCTGGGTCTATACTCGATGGAGTTTAGAAGGATGAGGGGGGATCTGATTGAAACTTACAGAATACTGAAAGGCCTGGATAGAGTGGACGTGGGGAAGATGTTTCCATTAGTAGGAGAGACTAGGACCCGAGGGCACAGCCTCAGAGTAAAGGGAAGACCTTTTAGAACAGAGATGAGGAGAAACTTCTTTAGCCAGAGAGTGGTGAATCTATGGAATTCATTGCCACAGAAGGCTGTGGAGGCCAGGTCATTGAGTGTATTTAAGACCGAGATAGATAGGTTCTTGATTGGTAAGGGGATCAAAGGTTACGGAGAGAAGGCGGGAGAATGGGGTTGAGAAACTTATCAGCCATGATTGAATGGTGGAGCAGACTCGATGGGCCGAATGGCCTAATTTCTGCTCCTATGTCTTATGGTCTTATGGTTTGCTGGCCAGGGTTCTGAAATGCAGTTGGCTTTGTTCCTTTTGAATTTGGTCTCTGCAGCCCACAGCGGTCGTTAGCATCTCTTCGGAGGTAATGAGGCGCGAGTTTCCGCAATACTACCAAATAGTTCTTATTGTTCGAGGGTCACAGCCAGACATGGCTTAAGCTATGTTAAATGTTCGTTGTTCACTTTTAAAATTTTAGAAATTAGCCATGATGATATATATATTATGAAAAATATAGAGTGAGGTCTTAGCCCCGTTACGGTTATATATAGCTTGAGGGGCACCACTCTGCAAGCATGGGACAAGACGAGGAGGCAGGTCTCCATGAACTACTACAACCAGTACAGGGATTGAATCCACACCATTGGCGTCATTCTGTAGCCATCTAACCAGTTCAATTTCAAGCATATTTGGGCACAATTTCCCAACCACATCCAAAGCGAAAACTTTAACCCAACATCCTGAAACCTCAATACATTCTGCTCAACCTGCACTATTATTCCTCCAAAGCCAATAAATCTTTCCTGTGGTCAGATTTCCAAAGTTGAACATAGTTTGCTATAGCTGCCTCCCTCTTTTTGGTGGCTTTGTCCTCATGCAGCTGTCCTTGGAGAGGAAGCACGCGGGGTAGCTGTTTTTACACTTGAAGGTTTCAATGACTTGTGGACACCAGAGGGACTAGAGGGCATCATGGATACAGTAAACAAAATCATTGTTATGTTGGGTTGAAGGGTAGGGTGGGTTGATTGATGAGATTAGGGCTGAATGAAGATTGATTGGTGGATTTGGGTTGAAAGCTGGACAAATGGAAGGGGTGAAAAGTGATTGGTTAGTTGGTGGTTGAAGGGTTGGACAGGTGAGTTTGTTGGTGATATGGTGTGATGGGTGGGTTAGTGGGTTTGGTGAGGTGGTGAAGGGTTGAATTCGTTGGTAGGTTTGATTAGAGGTATAGGGTATGGCCAGTAGATAAGTGGGTTGGATGGTTGATTGGGGAGGGGTTGAGGTGATGGGTAGGTATTTTTTAGGATGAAGGTGAGGGTTGGTGGGTTTGAGGCGAATGGGAGAGTTGGGTGGGTTTGGGGCGAAGAGGTGGGTGGGTGGGTTTGGGGCGAGGGGGTGGGTGGGTGGGTGGGTGGGTTTGCAGTGAAGGGGAGGGTGGGTGGGTGGGTTAGAGGTGAAGGAGAGGGTGGGTGTTTTGGGGTGAAGGAGAGAGTGGGTGGGTTTGCAGTGAAGGAGATGGAGGTTGCGTGGGTTTGGGGAGAAGAGGAGATAGTGAGGGTGGGTTTGTGGGGAAGGGGAGATAGTGAGGGTAGGTTTGTGGGGAAGGGGAGGGTGGGTGGGTTAGGGGAGAAGGGGAGAAGGGGAGGGTGGGTGGGTTTGAGGTGAAGGGGAGGTTGGTTGGATTTAGGACGAAGGGGAGGGTGGGTGGGTTGGTTTGTGGTAAAGGGGAGGGTGGGAGGGTGTGAGGTAAAGGGGTGTGTTTGGGGCAAAGGGGAGTTAGGGTGGGTGTGGGTTGAAGGCGAGGGTGCTGGGTGTGTTTGGGGCGAAGGAGATGGTGGGTGGGTGTGTTTGGGGCAAAGGGGAGGGTGGGTGGGCGTGTTTGGGGCAAAGGGGAGGGTGGGTGGGTGTGTCTGGGGCGAAGGGGAGGGTGGGTGGGTGCGTGTGTTTGGGGCGAAGGGGAGGGAGGGTGGGTGGGTGTGTTTGGGGCGAAGGGGAGGGTGGGTGGGTGTGCTTGGGGTGAAGGGGAAGGTGGGTGGGTGGGTGGGTGTGTTTGGGGCAAAGGGGAGGGTGGGTGGCTGGGTGTGTTTGGGGCGAAGGGGAGGGTGGGTGGGTGTGTTTGGGGCGAAGGGGAGGGTGGGTGTGTTTGGGGCGAAGGGGAGGGTGGGTGGGTGGGTATGTTTGGGGCGAAGGGGAGGGTGGGTGGGTGGGTATGTTTGGGGTGAAGGGGAGGGTGGGTGGGTGGGTATGTTTGGGGCGAAGGGGAGGGTGGGTGGGAGGGTGGGTGGGTGTGTTTGGGGCGAAGGGGAGGGTGGGTGGGTGGGTGTGTTTGGGGCGAAGGGGAGGGTGGGTGGGTGGGTGTGTTTGTGGCAAAGGGGAGGGTGGGTGGGTGGGAGTGTTTGGGGCGAAGGGGAGGGTGGGTGGGTGGGTGTGTTTGGGGCGAAGGGGAGGGTGGGTGGGTGGGTGTGTTTGTGGCGAAGGGGAGGGTGGGTGGGTGGGTGTGTTTGGGGCGAAGGGGAGGGTGGGTGGGTGTGTTTGGGGCGAAGGGGAGGGTGGGTGGGTGGGTGGGTGTGTGTGTGTGTTTGGGGCGAAGGGGAGGGTGGGTGGGTGGGTGTGTGTGTTTGGGGCGAAGGGGAGGGTGGGTGGGTGGGTGTGTTTGGGGCGAAGGGGAGGGTGGGTGGGTGGGTGTGTTTGGGGCGAAGGGGAGGGTGGGTGGGTGTGTGTGTTTGGGGCGAAGGGGAGGGTGGGTGGGTGGGTGTGTGTGTTTGGGGCGAAGGGGAGGGTGGGTGGGTGGGTGTGTGTGTTTGGGGCGAAGGGGAGGGTGGGTGGGTGTGTGTGTTTGGGGCGAAGGGGAGGGTGGGTGGGTGGGTGTGTTTGGGGCGAAGGGGAGGGTGGGTGGGTGGGTGTGTTTGGGGCGAAGGGGAGGGTGGGTGGGTGGGTGTGTTTGGGGCGAAGGGGTGGATGGGTGGGTGTGTTTGGGGCAAAGAGGTGGATGGGTGAGTGTGTTTGGGGCGAAGGGGAGGGTGGGTGGGTGAGTGTGTTTGGGGCGAAGGGGAGGGTGGGTGGGTGGGTGTGTTTGTGGCGAAGGGGAGGGTGGGTGTGTTTGGGGCGAAGGGGAGGGTGGGTGGGTGGGTGTGTTTGGGGCGAAGGGGAGGGTGGGTGTGTTTGGGGCGAAGTGGAGGGTGGGTGGGTGTGTTTGGAGCGAAGGGGAGGGTGGGTGGGTGGGTGTGTTTGGGGCGAAGGGAGAGTGGGTGGGTGGGTGTTTGGGGCGAAGGGGACGGTGGCTGGGTGGGTGGGTGTGTTTGGGGCGAAGGGGAGGGAGGGTGGGTGGGTATGTTTGGGGCGAAGGGGAGGGAGTGTGGGTGGGTGTGTTTGGGGCGAAGGGGAGGGAGTGTGGGTGGGTGTGTTTGGGGCGAAGGGGAGGGAGTGTGGGTCGGTGTGTTTGGGGCAAAGGGGAGGGAGTGTGGGTGGTTGTGTTTGGGGCGAAGGGGAGGGAGTGTGGGTGGGTGTGTTTGGGGCGAAGGGGAGGGAGGGAGGGTGGGTGTGTTTGGGGCGAAGGGGAGGGAGGGAGGGTGGGTGTTTGGGGCGAAGGGGAGGGAGGGAGGGTGGGGTGTGTTTGGGGCGAAGGGGAGGGAGGGAGGGTGGGTGTGTTTGGGGTGAAGGGGAGGGAGGGAGGGTGGGTGTGTTTGGGGCGAAGGGGAGGGAGGGAGGGTGGGTGAGTGTGTTTGGGGCGAAGGGGAGGGAGGGTGGGTGGGTGTGTTTGGGGTGAAGGGGAGGGAGGGAGGGTGGGTGTGTTTGGGGCAAAGGGGAGGGAGGGTAGGTGGGTGTGTTTGGGGTGGGTGGGTGTGTTTGGGGCGAAGGGGAGGGAGGGTGTGTTTGGAACGAAGGGGAGGGAGGGAGGGTGGGTGTGTTTGGGCAAAGGGGAGGGAGGGTGCGTGGGTGTGTTTGGGGCAAAGGGGAGGCAGCGAGGGTGGGAGGGTGTGTTTGGGGCGAAGGGGAGGGAGGGAGGGTGGGTGTGTTTGGGGCGAAGTGGAGGATGGGGGTGGGTATGGGGCGAAGGGGAGGGAGGGAGTGTTTGAGGTGAAGGCGAGTGTGGGTGGGGATGGGTCTGGGGTGAAGGGGAGGGTGGGGGTGGGTTTGGAGTGAAGGGGGTGGGTTTAGGGTGGAAGAGAGGGTGGGGGACAGGTTTGCAGTGAATGGGGTATGGAGTGGTGGGTTTGGGGTGAAAGTGGGGTGAAAGTGGGGTGATTGGGGCGGGAGGACCGGTTTGGGATGAAGGGGGAATGAGGGGGAGGGGGGCAGCGGTTTGGGTGAATGAATTGCAGGTTTGGGGTGAAGGGGAGGGTGGGGGGTATTTGGGGTGAAGGGGAGGGTGGGGGGGTATTTGGGGTGAATGGGAGGGTGGCGGGTATTTGGGGTGAAGGGGAGGGTGGGGGGTATTTGGGGTGAAGGGGAGGGTGGGGTGTGTTTCTGGGGTGAAGGGGAGTGTGGGGGGAGTGTTTGGGGTGAAGGGGAGGGTGGGGTGTGTTTCTGGTGTGAAGGGGAGGGTGGGGGGGTATTTGGGGTGAAGGGGAGGGTGGGGTGTGTTTCTGGGGTGAAGGGGAGGGTGGGGTGTGTTTCTGGGGTGAAGGGGAGGGTGGGGGGGGGTATTTGGGGTGAAGGGGAGGGTGGGGGGGGTATTTGGGGTGAAGGGAGGGTGGGGCGTGTTTCTGGGGTGAAGGGGAGGGTGGGGGGGGTATTTGGGGTGAAGGGGAGGGTGGGGGGTGTTTCTGGGGTGAAGGGGAGGGTGGGGGGTGTTTCTGGGGTGAAGGGGAGGGTGAGGGGGGTGTTTGGGGTGAAGGGGAGGGTGGGGCGTGTTTCTGGGGTGAAGGGGAGGGTGGGGGGGGGTATTTGGGGTGAAGGGGAGGGTGGGGCGTGTTTCTGGGGTGAAGGGGAGGGTGGGGGGGTATTTGGGGTGAAGGGGAGGGTGGGGGGTGTTTCTGGGGTGAAGGGGAGGGTGGGGCGTGTTTCTGGGGTGAAGGGGAGGGTGGGGGGGTATTTGGGGTGAAGGGGAGGGTGGGGGGTGTTTCTGGGGTGAAGGGGAGGGTGGGGGGTGTTTCTGGGGTGAAGGGGAGGGTGAGGGGGGGTGTTTGGGGTGAAGGGGAGGGTGGGGGGGGGTATTTGGGGCGAAGGGGAGGATGGGGGTGGATATGGGGCGAAGGGGAGGGAGGGAGTGTTTGAGGTGAAGGGGAGGGTGGGGGGAGTGTTTGGGGTGAAGGGGAGGGTGGGGGGAGTGTTTGGGGTGAAGGGGAGGGGGGTGGGGGGGGTATTTGGGGTGAAGGGGAGGGTGGGGCGTGTTTCTGGGGTGAAGGGGAGGGTGGGGCGTGTTTCTGGGGTGAAGGGGAGGGAGGGAGTGTTTGAGGTGAAGGGGAGGGTGGGGGGAGTGTTTGGGGTGAAGGGGAGGGTGGGGGGGGGGTATTTGGGGTGAAGGGGAGGGTGGGGGGGGGGTATTTGGGGCGAAGGGGAGGATGGGGGTGGATATGGGGCGAAGGGGAGGGAGGGAGTGTTTGAGGTGAAGGGGAGGGTGAGGGGGGGTGTTTGGGGTGAAGGGGAGGGAGGGGCGTGTTTCTGGGGTGAAGGGGAGGGTGGGGCGTGTTTCTGGGGTGAAGGGGAGGGTGGGGGGAGTGTTTGGGGTGAAGGGGAGGGTGGGGGGAGTGTTTGGGGTGAAGGGGAGGGTGAGGGGGGGTGTTTGGGGTGAAGGGGAGGGTGGGGGGAGTGTTTGGGTGAAGGGGAGGGTGGGAGGAGTGTTTGGGGTGAAGGGGAGGGTGGGGGGAGTGTTTGGGGTGAAGGGTAGGGTGGGGGGGGGTATTTGGGGTGAAGGGGAGGGTGGGGGGAGTGTTTGGGGTGAAGGGGAGGGTGGGGCGTGTTTCTGGGGTGAAGGGGAGGGTGAGGGGGAGTGTTTGGGGTGAAGGGGAGGGTGGGGGGAGTGTTTGGGGTGAAGGGGAGGGTGAGGGGGGTGTTTGGGGTGAAGGGGAGGGGGGGGGGAGTGTTTGGGGTGAAGGGGAGGGGGGTGGGGGCTGGTGTCGGTTCTCAGTGGGAGGTCCCAGTTGGGCAGTGAGTTGTGTTTCTCTCCTCAGGCGGGAGGCGGTGTCAGAGCCGCACTCGGGACGGTGCAGAGAGACTGAGAGAGGGAGCGGAGCGGAGAGTTGGTGCAGAGACTGGGGGAAGTTTGTTGCGAAGGGGCGAGATGAGCGGCTCGGACAGGACGGGCGGTGAGCAGAGAGGGTTCCAGCCGGAGGACCAG